>NC_054841.1:39892343-40202552 GCF_018345385.1 Vulpes lagopus
CATTAAAATTGGCAAAGAAGAAGTCAAACTCTCCCTTTTTGCAGATGACATGATACTGTACATCGAAAACCCACAAGACTCCATCCCAAAATTGCTAGACATCATACAGCAATTTGGCAGTGTGGCAGGATATAAACTCAATGCCCAGAAATCAGTGGCATTTCTATACACTGACAATGAGACTGAAGAAAGAGAACGTAAGGAGTCAATCCAATTTACAATTCACCCAAAAGCATTAGATACCTAGAAATAAACCTAACCAAAGAGGTGAAGGATCTATACCCTCAAAACTACAGAACACTTCTGAAAGAAATTGAGAAAGACACAAAGAGATGGAAAAATATTCCATGCTCATGGATTGGAAGAATTAATATTGTGAAAACGTCTATGCTACCCAGGGAAATTTACATGTTCAATGCAACTCCAACAAAATACCATGGACTTTCTTTAGACAGTTGTAACAAATCATCTTATGATTTGTGTGGAATCAGAAAAGACCCCAAATAGCCAGAGGAATATTAAAACAGAAAACCATAGCTGGGGGCATCACAATGCCAGATTTCAGGTTGTACTACAAAGCTGTGGTCATCAAGACAGTGTGCTACTGGCACAAAAACAGACACATAGATCAATGGAACAGAATAGAGAATCCAGAAATGGGCCCTCATCTCTATGGTCAACTGATATTCGACAAAACAGGAAAGACTATCAACTGGACAAAAGACAGTCTCTTCAATAAATGATGCTAGGAAAATTGGACATCCACATGCAGAAGAATGAAACTAGATCATTCTCTTACACCAGACACAATGATGAACTCAAAATGGATGAAAGATCTAAATGTGAGTCAAGAATCCATCAAAATCCTAGAGGAGAACAACAGGCAACTCCCTTTTTGAACTTGGCCACAGCAACTTTTTGCAAGATACATCCATGAAGGCAAGAGAAACAAAAGCAAACATGAATTATTTGGACTTCATCAAGTTAAGAAGGTTCTGCACAGCAAAAGAAATAGTCCACAAAACTAAAAGAAAACCTACAGAATGGGAGAAGATATTTGCAAATGACATATCAGATAAAGGGCTAGTATCCAAGATCTATGAAGAACTTCTTAAACTCAACAGCAAAGAAACAAACAATCCAATCATGAAATGGGCAAAAGACATGAAGAGAAATCCCACAGAGGAAGACATACACATGGCCAACAAGCATATGAGAAAATGCTCCACAATCACTGGCCATCAGGGAAATACAAATCAAAACCACAATGAGATCCCACCTCATACCAGTGAGAATGGGGAAAATTAACAAGGCAGGAAACAACAAATGTTGGAAAGGATTGGAGAAAGGGGAACCCTCTTGTACTGTTGGTGGGAATGTGAACTGGTGCAGCTACTCTGGAAAACTGTGTGGAGGTTCCTCAAAGAGTTAAACATAGATCTGCCCTACGACCCAGCAATTGCACTGCTGGGGATTTACCCCAAAGATACAGATGCAGTGAAACAGCAGGACACCTGCACCCCAATGTTTCTAGCAGCAATGTCCACAATAGCCAAACTGTGGAAGGATCCTCGGTGTCCATTGAAAGATGAATGGATAAAGAAGCTGTGGTCTATGTATACAATGGAATATTACTCAGCCATCAGAAATGACGAATACTCACCATTTGCTTCTACGTGGATGGAACTGGAGGGTATTATGCTGATTGGAGTAAGTCAATCAGAGAAGGACAAACATTATATGGTCTCATTCATTTGGGGAATATAAAAAATAGTGAAAGGGAATAAAGGGGAAAGGAGAGAAAATGAGTGGGAAATATCAGTGAGGGTGACAGACCACGAGAGACCCCTAACTCTGGGAAACGAACAAGGGGTAGTAGAAGGGGAGGTGGGCGGGGAGGTTGGGGTGACTGGGTGACGGGCACTGAGGAGGGCACTTACGGCATGAGCACTGGGTGATATGCTACATGTTGACAAATTAAACTCCAATAAAAAAATTAAAAAAAAACTTTAAAGGACAGAACCATAACTATTTCAGTTAACTCCATAAGGAATTTTGTATTTAAAAGAAAATTCAACTACTCAGATTGATGTCCCTCAAATTCCTAGTATTTTAGAGAGTCTGTAAAGACTGTAAATAAATATCCTGGTGCCTGAAAAATCCTTCTTAGAACTGAGTTGATGGCTATAGATGGAATTATAGGTGGAATTACAGGTGGAAATCATTGCCTTGCTAAGGTTACTTCTGTCATTTTTCTTTAAAAATATTTCATAGCCTACCTCTTACAATTTAATGTATGTCATGAGATTAGGTTGCCCGATGCAATTTAAGAGTCACTGAAAGGTTTTCTCTTCTTGTGTTTAAGTGGGGAATTTTCTCTGGAAATTAACCTATTAGAGAATTTTCCCAGATTGGTTAAAAATAAGTCCTTGCAGGATGCCATAAAAGGATTGTTGAGTACTTTAGGAAACTTGTCTAGTTTTTTTTTTTTCTCTGAAGGCCAGAATACTTTTATAATTTCATCTGAAGGTTAGTCATAGGTATACTTAGTAACCCAGAGTTCTCCTAAATTTAAATAATCTCAGCTTATTTAATTGCAGTACTCTGCCAACAAACACAGGTTGTGCTGGTTTGATTCGACACAGCTTTGCTGGTGGGTTTGACTAATTTTACTAATTAAATCTGCCACAACCATCAACGCATGTGGATGCATATGGTTACAGTCCTCCGTTTCACCCATAATTTAGCCTGACAAGGCACATGTGAGTTTTCTCTTTACTCAATGTTTATATAAAGGGAATTTTTAGCACATAATTTTGTAATTCTCCTGAAATTCTGGCTTCAAAATAATAGAAGGGGGAAATGTAATCACACCTCTGATAAAACAATTTAAAAATGGAAAAGCTGGTGGAAAACTTTTTAATAACTGAGATAATTTTTGCCTTTCAGAATTAGTTGAGATCATGCTTAGAACACGTTAGTCAGCATTGTTGACAGGGCGTGTGAAATCACCTTTCCTGTGTCCTCCAAAACTGAGAGCATGCCACTGTGCACAGACTGGTACTTTACTCCATAAAGAGCTACTGTGTCTATGCAATATGACTGGAGGCTTCAGTGCTTTTGGTACATGGACTTAATCATCGGTCAATTTGTCCATTTTAACATCCTTAGTAGTCAAAGTGTTTGTTTAGACTTTTTGTATTCATAAACTTGTTAGAAATTGTACCGTTAACGTTTATCCCTGAGGATTTTTTAAGAGTTCTTTCTGTAATGTTTATTTTGCATATTCTTACAGTAGGAATTTTTCATACAATAGCTACAGTAACAGATGTATGTTAACCGTATGCTAAGGCATATTTCTAAAAAATCTCCCATCAGAAAGACTAAGCATATTTAGAGTTCCCAAGAGGAATTTCATGCATACTCACCAATAACCCAGTCAACTGTACAGATTGCTACTATGTGTTAACTTTTTCTTTTCCTTGTCTCTTGCTTTGGACACTCTTCACTATGCATTATTTTTTTTTTCACTGTGCATTATTGAATCAAGTCTGGTAGGTCCCTGGTTTTGTGCAGCCCCGCTGACACCCTGATACCTAGATGCCAGGTCTAGATGATGTCCTTTAGCTGCACCTCTCTCACCATTGCCTGATGGGTTCTTTCTTTCTTTTTTTTTTTTAAGATTTTATTTATTTATTCATAGAGACAGAAGGGGGGAGGGCAGAGACACAGGCAGAGGGAGAAGCAGGCATCATTACAGAGAGCCTGAGGTGGGTCTCCAGGATCACGCCCTGGGCTGCAGGCGGCACCAAACTGCTGTGCCACCGGGGCTGCCCTGCCTGGTGGGTTCTATTGGATGATGAGGATCCAGAGTTTTGGAGTTTTTCCCACTGTGTTACAATCCAAGGTTGATCAGTAGTAGGATTGAGCGGGGACAGAGAGGAGGAGCAAAGAGGGTGCTCTAGAGGCAGTGGGAGCAGTACACTCTTGGAACAGAAAGTAGTGAGATGCTTTGTTCGTAGAGAATTTAGAACCATAACAAAATTGGCTGGAATCCAGTCTGCTTTTTAGTATCACCATGTGCTGGTGATTCTAAACAATATAAGAAAAAAAAAATACTCTTCCCTGCTTGGCAAACCTTTCCCACCACTCCTTCCCTTCAGTGCAGTGCTGTTTATAGATGCTTGCCCAGGACAGAGTCTCCTCCAGGAGGCTCCTCAGTTCCTTATATATATAATATATTGATAGGTCAACCTGGCAATGAGTTGGATATGACCCCGCTGTAGGCCTAGATCCTCTTACACTGTAATATTGAAGGAGGGATGAAATCTTTCCTTTTCTTTTCCTTCCCTTTCCTTTTCCTCTCTCCTGTCCTCTCCTATCCTCTCCTATTCTCTCCTCTTCTCTCTTGATCTCTTCTGTTCTCTTCTGTCCTCTCCTGTTCTCCACTGTTCTCTCCTGGCCTCTCTAGTTCTCTCCTGTCCTGTCGCATTCCCTCTTCATCTCCTACTTCTACTCGCCCTCTCTCACTGTTCCTAGGAAAAACTGATTTCTGTGAAAGACACATTACCTCCTCATACTGCAAGCTAGAGATTAGGAGTAGCATCGTAGTAGAGAGACAGTCTGACCAGATGCCAGGAAACCTGGCTCCCAGTTCTGGCTCCCTGACAAGTCGTGTGACCCTGATGAAATTATATGGCCTTTCTGAGGCCTCACGTGTGATATTAAGGTGATTGGACTCAATGATCCACAGCCATTCCAACTATTCTATGAAGAAAGAAAGTGAAAGGCAGAAGCAGAAAAGCAGATGGTTGATTAACACAGAGTACCACTGTGCTTTCCTTCTACAGCTCCCAGTCCTATTTTTCTGATTGTTTTGCTTTTGACTTTACAAAAAGATGAGATCTTAGGAACTCCTCTCTTAAGTTTCACCCATCATGGGCATAGTTGGTCAATATCAGTGACTTCCAAGACTTCGGAATAAGTAAGTTCTAGAAACACTAGAGACAATGCAGAATTAATTATATATGTCTCTACCAAATTACAGAGCCTGTGAGTAGTTGACAAGGGCATCTTGGCCCATCATCAACCATGATGTTACATACCTTGAACTGAGTGGTGTTCCTATGGAAGAAGCGTGAGACAGCATGTGCTTCAGTTTCCTTTTGATACATAGTAATATCAGCACTCAGCGTGCAAATTGTTTCTGACCAGAGAAGACAGGAATCTAGTTCACAAGCGGGAGAATTCAGAGGTAAAAATTGAAGCAAAAAGACTTGGATAAGGTTTTAACTTGCTAACAGACATCTTTACAGTAATTGAGTTTCCCATTTATAGTTAAACACTTTTATTAAAGGAAGACTTAAAGATCTGGGGCACCTTGTAGTCATTCTTAAATATTCCCTTCTGCTTTATAATTTCAGAAGGAAATTAAGAAGCAAAAAATGCCTTTAAAACTATCACTCTCCCGAGCACACACCAATAGTACATGTGCTTGCACATTAACACATGCATGTACAATTCTACTTTTAATTTGGTCTCATATCTACTACACATTCTGAGTGTTAATATAAATGGAAATTATAACAATAATACTTTTAAAATAAAAAATTATTTACTTCTAATAAAGTAAATAATAAGACAATATGATAATTGTTCCATCTATACCCTTTTAAATTTGTATTATAAATGAAAATCTGTGTCTTGTCTACATCTCTGTTTCTATCTCTCTGTTTTATCTCTCTTTCTACACATATACAGACCCAAACACTTCGCGATTTCAAAAGAAATAACTGGTTTTATGGTTTGTTGGTACCTGCACAAAGATTTGCTTGGTTAGAATTGTTCACTTTTAATGATAATATAGATTTATGTCTATTACTGGTGTTCCTACTATAATTGAAATTTTTTATTAGTCATATTTCACCAGCTGCTTAATGTCAATGGATCTTTCATTCCTAGACCCTGAGTTAAGAAGGACTTTTACATACATTCAATATGGATGAGACCCACTAGTTCCTACCACAACAGTGCTCCACATCACCCATATACAATTTCATTTAAGATAAAATAGCGGCTCCAGCAGAAAATAAGTGCAGTCTTCTCCTTTGTAAGTTGTAATTGAGGTTATGGCACAGCATATTGCCTGTGGCAGAATCTATTACCAAGAAATGGATCCCATGATTTGAATCTGGATGCAGTGTAAGCAAAATGAATTAATTATTAGCAGCACAGAATTGAAGGAAAACACAGGGTTTCCTAAAGTGAAATATATTGGCTTTTTTTTTTTTTTTAAAGAGGATGGAGCAAGGAACTTATTGATGAATCATATAGTCTTTCCCACTGTTCTATGCCTTTTGGAATTCTTAAATGCTTAGGTTAAGATGACTATTCTTAAATTAAGTCAAACTTAGCTCAGAATGTCATAGAAATGTTTTCTAGTATATTTAGTTCTTCCCCAAATTGAAGTTAGTATATTTTACTGTATGACTCTTAGTGTCACTTGGATAAGTAAGTGTCTAGCTAGTGATAGAACTAAATTACCTTTAATAGAAAAAGATGACTTTTACCCTGGCTGTATAGCTCAAATAATGCAAAATTGCTTTTTTTGGGGGGGTGGAATTTATGAACAGTTTACCACTTGATACTACAAATTGTGAACTTTAGTGTACATACTTTTGCAGGTAATTATTTGGAAAAATCCTGTGGAAACTCATGTAGGATAATGGTTGTCCAGCATACTGGTTACTGGATACTTCCTATTTCTTTGAGGAGAAAACTATTCTCCTGTCTAGTTTTGGGCAGTCACAGCATGTATGGATCAAAGCTGTACTTTAGAGTCCAGTTCAAATGATCTGATAATTAGACAAAATTCCTGCTAGCTTCTGGCAATGCCTTTACTGTTATCTGTTCAGTTTCACTTATTTTCCTCTTTTACCCCTATGTTTTCTAGGCCATATTGAAGAGTAGTCTCTTCTCTTTACATTAAATATTGATCACTTGAATGATTATAGTACTCATTTAAAACATGATATGAATTACATGATTACATGATTTTCAGAACTATAATTGAGACCCAAAACACCACATTAAACACACACACACACACACACACACACACACACACACTCACACATCATAAGTAAATGGAGCCTCTTCTTTAGTATATGATAGGCATGTATTGTATTGCTTCTCTTCTCTGCTAGCAGTTTCCTGTAAGTTTTTTCAACAGCTGGCAATTTAGCCACCAGTTTAGTGGAAACAATACATAATCATCAGTTCATACCATTATATTATTTGTTGAGGGCTTGCTTTCTGCCAACCAATTTGCTAAAAGCCTTATGTATTAACCAAACCCTTATAAAAAGCAATGAAACTTGGGCACCTGGGTGGCTCGGGCACCTGAGCATCTGCCTTTGGCTCAGGTCGTGGCCCCGGGGTCCTGAGATTGAGTCCCGCATGGGGCTCCCCACAGGGAGCCTGCCTATCCCGCTGCCTATGTCTCCACCTCTCTCTGTGTGTCTCTTGTGAAAAAATAAAATCTTTAAAAAAAAGTAATGAAACTCTGATAGGTTAAATGAGTTATCAAAGGTGATATACCTAGGAAGTAATAGCCAGGACTCAAATCTAGGTCTCTTTGATTTTTAAAGGTCATGAACTTAATCATTATGCTCTGATTCCAGCATCAGGTGGGTGGACAAAGCCCTCTAGTTTTCACATTTTTGAATGTCATGCATCTAGCAAAAGTCAACTTCTCAACATTTCTTTTTGTACCTCTTTCAGGGCTTTAAATGCAGTGGCCTAACCAGGAAAAAAAAAAAATGTACCATAGCAAGCTATTGCTCTTAACTCAGCTGACAAAAGTTAGAATTACAGACTGTCTTCTTGTTTGATTTTTCATAGGCACTCAGATCCTGGATCTACCACCATCTCTCTGACCTTGGGCGCATAATCTAACCTCTCTATGCTTCAGTTTCTTCGTGTCTAAAGCAGGGTCATTGTAAAGATTCAATACGTTTATACAAATAAAGCATTAAAAATCTGGTACACAATAGGCAGTCAATAAAGGATAGATGTAATTATTAATCACAGCTCAAATAGAAAGTCTCATTTCCTGAGGGCATCTAATATGCCTTTGGGTGGAAATTGACATGAAAATGACAAATATTCATTTAGAATGATATGTGGGTCTGAATATAACCTCTCCCTTCCTTTATCTTTCCATGCTCCTCAGCTCCAACAGTTTTGCAGCACATCTTCTGATAGACTCAATTGAAATATCAGAGTGGAGAGGGTTGGAAGATGAGCCCAGAAAGACCATCAACAGAGTGCATTCCAATTTAGCACTGTTTCACACCTCTCTTCACACCGCAGAACCTAAAGTTTTGTTTAAGGACTTAGCCATCTTACCACTACTTAGTGGTAAGTACTAAGTACTTAGCCCTGGTGGCAGCCAGGGGCTACATAGGAGAAGCGATTGGAAATAGCAGCCTTATAGCTTTCCATTACTTGGTAATGGTGAATATGCTTGCAATTTTGTTGCAAAATAAAATTGATATTATACAGTTATGGAAATCAGTTGTGAAGACGAGTTAGCAGACATTATATCTTTCTAATAAAACATTCTAGTGGTGAGTGTGTGTGCACATAGTAAGTCATTTTTTGGCAGACACTAAAAAATTAAAGTTTTGTAATGAGAGATGTAAATAAAAACCATCAGTAGAGAGAAATGGTTGCCCCAAAAGAATGGAAAATTTTGAGCTATAGTATCTGCTAAAGGAGGATCTATTTTTGTGATCATGATTATTTCAGCAAACAGCTGTGGATATTTCCCATGTTCCAGGTACATGACTGTTTACTGGGGCAACAAAGATGACTAAATCATTGTCATCCTTGCCCTTGAAGTACTGCCTAAAGGAGACAGGTAATCGAAGAAATAATTGTAAAACATGACAATGAGTATGATGATAAAAGTAAGGAAAGAATGCTGAGAGCTTAGGTGAGGGAGTTGGCTCCAGGACTTTTAGAAGAATCAGAGAAGAAGGTACATGCATTAGACATTTACTGAATGAATGAATGAATGAATGAATAGTATGAAAAAAATTATGTGCTCATAGGGGTAAATGCTGTGCCCTGTGACAATGACCTGGTATTTGGCAAATAAAAGGGGAGGTTCATTGGAGTTGCAAGGGCAGAATCCAGACTGCAGAGCACTGTAGCATCAAGGCAAGAGGAGTTGCTTTATTACTCTTACCTCTCCCTAAAAATTGAGTAATGTGTAGTTGAGTAATGTAAATCACATGCTGTTATTTACAGATAGATGTAACTTGCTGGGGAAAATGGTGTCTAGGTCAAGTTTTTGCATATTATATCTTATTTCAAACTATATAACAGAGATACACTTTTTTTTTTTTAATCAGCAGTATATCTCTTGGAAAGAAAAAAATCCCTTAAAATCATAAGTAGATACTTTTTGATTTAGGATTTTGCAAATGTGCTTTCATAAATAGGTTTTTCACGTCTAAGTTTCTAAATGACATTGAAGTTCTCATAGACTAAATATTTACTATAACAGAACATATCACTACACCTGTTCCTTGGAATCATTTGTATGCGTGTGTGTATATGTGCATGTGCGTGAGTGTGTACATATCTCCCAACTTCTAAATTGCCTCTATAGAAATTCAAAAATAAAAATTGGTATATCAGGCTTAGAGGTACTATTCAGTTATTAAATCTTCTAGCTAATCCTAATCTAATTTTTCTTTGAATAAGTTTCTTCCTCTGGGATAGTGTAGCATTCAGTCACAAGTTAATAATAATAACATTAACAATACCAAATATAACATTTACTAATTGTTTACTATGTCCCAAACAATGCTGTCAACTCTTTCCATACATGGTTTCATTTAATCTTTATGATTAACAATCTGAAACCATTTTTTCGGGTGCCAATTATAGAATTCATCACTTTTCTTTAAAAGTAGGCATTTTCGCATTCTATTTGACCCTTTATGTCTAATTGTTGCACTTAAAGTACATATTTAGCTGCTGATTTTGCCCCTAAATAACTCAGTTCTTTTTATAACCATCAAATGTTCCTTTCCATCAGTTTTTTTCTGCTTACAATTGCAATGGTTCTCTGTCCTGATTCTTCAGTTCCTTAAGGAAGCCCTGGATTAAATCAGACACTATCCCCATAGCCTGTTCTTCCTATATTTTTATTCTTCTATTTTTCCCTTATAAGACAGAAATTTTTGCTTGAATGTAATCCTGTTTTAGTGTTATTGATTTAAAAGTCTTTGCCAATAGGTATAACCAGAATTTATTTTATTTTTAGAACAAATATCCTTATTGAGAATATATAATAAAGATACTACAGATTTTATAGTAATTTTAACTTTCTTAAACACTTTCATGTCTGTTGGGAGGCCTGCTCTTAATGCTGCCAGGAAGGTAGGTCTGAGCAAGTACACAGAGATGAAATTATTTGCTCAATTTATAAGATAAGCCAGGTCCAAATCCAGATTTCTCAGAGGCTAGGCTGTTTTTTTTTTTTTTTCATTCCAAATTTTCTTTAGTTTTGCCATAATTAAAATAATAGTATCATAATTTTTATAATGAATGTTCTAATATACCAAGGGTTTCAAAATTCACCATATTATATCTTCTTAATATCATAAGGAATTGAACTGGGCATATATTATTGATCGATCCTGTTTTATGGATGAGGACACCCAGACTCAAAAGAAGTTAGATAACTTCCCAGGGCTATGTGTATAATGAGCAGCAGAGGCCAGATTTTTACCCAGGTCTAATAAAGGTTATATTGAGTAAACAGATCTAATTTGAGATTATATATATATATATATACTGGGTCAGCTTGGCTATAGAGGAAGCAAGAAGTTATTTACTTGTTCACTGTTTCAAAGTTTTTTTTGCTAGGTAACCTATTGATTCCACTACAACAAATGACTTATGCCATATCTTTTTTTCAGGAAAGAGTTTCAGGAAACAGGTAGCTTAATTATGTCACTCTCATTATGAATCAAGCCTGGAGTCTTCATGTTTCAAATGATATGTATTCATAGTTTTCTCTTTTAGTGTATTATTGATTGACAGAGATCTCTATTTCAAGTGGGAGACTTGAGATTTCATGTTTGTTTGCTTGTTCTTCTTTTAGTGGTAACTTTCAAAGGAGGAAGATAAATTTAAAATATTAATAAGAAGTATTAGATAAACTTTGGATCTGATTTATTCCCCAGATATCATCTTAAAGGAAAATTGGAGTGGACCAAAGTGGCAGATCATGCACAATTCATTTAAAATTCCATGGAAAAGACACAAGGACAAAAAAAAGAATATATCTATAAAAGCACTGAAGAATAATGAAAAAGTATTCCCATGAGTTAGGGACAATACCAGAATGCCTGCTATTTTACTATTATCCAACATTATACTAATTATAACAGATATTTTAGCCAATGCAATAACACATACCTTACACACACATGTGCACCCACAAACACATAAAGACAAATTTATCACTATTTTCAGATTATATACTTATCTATTTATAAAAATAAAACCATTACAATTCATAAAACAGTTTAGTAAGGTATCCAAGGTCAAGGCCTATTTTGGTATGGGAGTGGCATGATTACACCTTTCTTTTAGTAGTAAAATCCTGGGAATTGTCATTAGGGTTAATCAAAGCAAAAACAAAACAAAACAAACCCACAAAGAACAAACAAGCAAACAAAAAACTAATGAAGAGGTTATTGAAATGACTGAATGAAAGACAATGAAGTCAGAGTAGAAAAGGGATGAATAAATCAAGAAAACTTTCTTATCTAAATATAGAAGAACGTAACAGTGTATGGGATAAGTTATCAAAGTAGGTGGGAGGAAAGGCACCAGTGATAAGTTTGCCTTTGGAGAATGGTGGCACTAATATTCCAGATTGGGAATTCAGGAGCAGAAGTTGGTTCTTTTAACAGTGACTCTCCATCCTTTGCTATTAATTGGGATCACCTGAAGAGCCTTTAAAAATACTGACACCTAGGTTGAATTTCTAGGGACTGTAGTTTAGCTGGATAGGACAGGAGATCATTAAAAACTCCCCATGAAATCCTAATATATAGCTAAGAATAACAATCTTTGTTCTAGACAAAGGTCAGGAAAAAAAAGATCAATAAAGGGTCAGAGAGCAAATAATTTAAGCTTTGCAGGTCATGTGTCTTTGTTCCAACTATTCAACTCTGCCTTTGTATTGTTAAAGCCACCATGAACTCTACATAAAAGAATGTTCATGGTTGTGTCTTTAATAAACTTTATTTCTAAAAATAGCTTGAGCTATGGACCACAGTTTGTTGAGAGAAGGTAGCCACTACTGTGGTTCTGTTGAATTTGCCCCAATAGTAAGACAACTGTGTAGATGACATTCAACAGGCAACTGGATGTGAAGATTTGGAGTTGGGAGGAGTCTTTGTCTGCTCAGACTGCTGTCATGAAATACCACAGATGGACTGGTTTAAACAACAGGAATTTCCCTCTCACACTTATGATGGCTGGCAAATCCAAGCTCAAGGAGTTGGCCAGTTTAGCTCTCCAGTGAAGGTTTTATTTCTAATTTTCAGATTTCTCCCTTTATTTTTTATCCTCAATGGTGGAGAATAAAAGAGGGAAGCCTGCTTTTTGTCGTCTCTTATTTTAAGTACAATAATGCTCCCATAATGGCCTCATCCTCATGCCTCATCTAAACTTAAATATCTTCCAAAGGCCTCATCTTCAAATACCATCCCATTAGGGGTTAGAGCTTCAATGGTTGAATTTTAGGAGGGACACTTCAGCCTATAACAGGTGGAGACTTGCAGCTTGACCTATATGCTTGAGAGTCTTTAACATACAGATGATAGTAGAAGCCTATGTGGAAGCAAAGTTGCCCTGCCAAAGGTAAAGAAAGAAAAAAAGCCAAGGAGTAAACTGAGAAGAATATCTGTCTTTAAGAACTTGGTCAAAGGGAGACCTCCAAATAAGAACCTAAAATGATCAGCCAAATAAGTAAGGGCAGATTCTGAAACTGAGTAGTACTCTGCGATGTCAGGGAAGATTTCATTATCCAGTGGTGGGTATGAAGAGATAGGGAAAGAGGCAGAGGTGCAGCATTAGAATTGCCCAAGACTTGGTGACTTCTGGAAAACAAAACAAAAAAACAACAACAAAACTTGGGGCATCTGGGTGGCACAGTTGGTGAAGCATCGGACTCTTGGTTTCAGCTGATGTCCTTCCTAATCTTAGGGTTGTGAGATGGAGCCCTGAGTCAGGCTCCACACTCAGCATGGAATTTTCCTCTCCCTTTACCCCTTTACCCCTCCTCTTTCTCTAAAATAAGTAAGTAAGTAAGTAAATAAATCAATCTTTAAAAAAAAAACAAAGCAAAAAAACAAAACAAAATGAAAACCAATATTGATAAATTACTGAATGTTTGACTGTACCTTGTGTGTGTGTATCAGAAGTTTTTTTTTTTTTTTTTTTTTTTTTTTTTTTTTGAGAACTAACCTTCCATCCACTCTCAGTTCATGTGATCAACTGAATGAAGGGAACAGGGCCAAGAAATAGACATGATAGATTTCTTGGTGACACTGAGGGCCTTAATCTGATAGTGCCTATGGCTAGACCTACACCTCCATTTCTTTGTTACATCAGTCAGTATATTTTCTTTTATAACCATATCATTTGAGTTCATCTTCTGTGCCTTATAGATAAAAGTCATTAAATGATAAGAGTTTAGAACCTACATTAAAGGGAGATGGGTAGAAAATGGAAGGAGCAATAAACTGAGTCTAGGTTTATTCTTCCTTCCAGAAACTTGTCAATGAATGTACAGACGGATAAGATGTTAGGTTTGTGGAGGAACAGGATAGAAGGAGGGTTTGTTGAAGGGGATGGGGGGAATAGATACCTGAGGGATTTAAGGTATAGAAGAAAGAGGGAATGTCTGTTGGGTTAAGTTCCCAGATATGGAACATAGAAAACTTACAGCTCTGGTCTCCCTTTTTTCCTCTATTTTCGAAACATCTTCATTTCTCCTGTTGTTTTATAACAGTGAATATGTTGCTTAAGATGTCAGTAGTTTGTAACATTTTAGGGAGAAAGTAGGATACCCAGTGTGAAGCAAGGGCCCAGATCCATGAAAGGACTAATCATTAAAGAAGGTACATTACTAAAGACCTTCAAAAGTTTGTTGAAGCTTATGTATTTCTTAGTATTGTACAAATTGCTTTATATCTGTTTTGTTCGTTTTTTTCAACTTTTAAAAAAGCCATTTCTTCTGTAACAGAGCCACTTTTATATTTTTCCTTTATATACATGTATAATACACATATATAAACTTTAAAGATTCATCTAAATATTTTTCTTTTTCACCTAACACTAGTGTTAGGAATGGAAAATTATGATATGATTCAGCAAGGAGAGGGATTGAAGTGTTTTTCATTATTGACTGTGTTCAGGCAAAATAGTTGGACAAATTGGGTAATGGAACTAAATTATATTCTATGAGGTGCTGGCCTTAAAACTGTCATTCTTTTATATCTTCTGATGAAACACAGTTCCATTTGAATTGTGTAAATGATAAAAAATAAATAATTGCGGTATGCAAAGTGGAAGATACAGTACTAGTTATACAGAATAAAAAGAAAACTCTCCTAAATTATATTTACTTAAACATTTAAAGCACATATACTAACATTTTATAAAAATGTGTAACTGAATGATTATCACTGTGTAATATGATTTCCAACATGTCATTCAAAGACAACTTGGCTGTTCATAAATCTTTGAACTTTAAACTGCTGATTTATAGTTTCTTTTTCCCTTCATCCTCTTTTTTTGAAGGCTTGATATGGGAGCGCTAATTAACATTAGGTTTCTTAACTGATATACTTGTAACTATGCAAATAGAACTATTGGAGCATTTTATTTTGAAACTGCACTCTTTGTTGGGCAATATCACATTTGAAATCATGCTTGAAGAAACATTTTTGTGGCAGGAAGCCAGTTCTCCCATTAAGTGCATATTGTCCATGACCAGTTCACTGGTTTATTTTCATAATGTTCATTGTTTCTGTGGCTCATACATGGCTAATGTTGAAAACTGCATGGAAGGGATGTGTACACTAAGTTGTTTTATTCATATCATGATATACAGTTTAGCAAATTACAATCCATGGAAATTAATGAAAATTTTATTGAGAACTGTATGTTTTGGCAACCTGGTATAATATTTTACTGACTTCTTTGGACTATCGAAGCTAGATTACATTTTAGCTTCTATATTCTTTGTGTATGTTTTTTGTCTTAATTTGAATTTCCCTAAGAACCAGATCCTATGTCAAGGATTCCTGTGTGAGTAGTCTGTTTGGACAGCTCACAAGTTACTAGAAGAGTGAGAAATGAAACAGGAAAGGGGAAGCTTTTGGGAGAATATTTGGAATGATTTAAAACTGTCTCAGAGCTATCTGGGGCTTGAACTCATGACCCCGAGATCTAGACTTGAGCTGAAATCAAGAGTCAAACATTTACCTGCCTGAGCCACCCAGGCGCCCCTCAAAGTTATCTTACCCAAAGGACAAAGGAGGTGGGATGTTTATACACTAACCCTCATCAGGCATCAGCTGAATGCCACAAGGATAGAAGAAGATGTGTTTTTCCTGGCTTGTCTGGCCTGCCATGCGAATAGGCAAAGTAGTCTTTGAAGCTTCAGAGAAAGCCTCAAGGCCAAGAGAATACTGGCAGTTGGAAGTCAGTTGGAGCTCACTGAAGCAAAGATAGCTGGGAGTACTAGGAAGGCCATCCAAAGTATCTGCCATATTTTCTTTGCGCTTATGTTCACTCAATGTTATTTTACCTCTATCTGCAGAAATATAAAGGAATTATTTCTCAATTGTATATTCATTAATTCATTAGTTTACACACATTTATTGATTTCTCTTTCTAGGGGCTACCATTCTAGTCAGAGAGGCAGACATAAGGGAATAATATGACATATTATCATGACTGAGGCACTCACAGGGTAATGAGCTGGGGGGTGGGGGCAGGGATGAGCCATGGAAAGTTTTCAGAGTACACAGAAATTTGAATTTTTTACTCCATCTATGGAAATGTACAGAATCCTAGTGCCTTCCAGAGTGACTCTGGCCTTTTTCTTTTTTTCTTTTCTTCCCTTCTCCCTTCCCCCATCCCCTCCTCCTCCCCCTCTTCTTCTTCTGCTTCTTCTTCTTTCCCTTCTTCTTTCTCCTCCTCTTCTTCCCCTTCCTCCTCTGAAGTTAAGAGAAGCTAATTAACATGTCTAAAATTATAAAACTAGTCCATAATGAAATTAAAATCCTTGGTTTCTGATTTGGACAGTGCAGTGCGTGTTAGTGAACAGCTTCTGAAGACCTTTAGGAAAGTTGTATGAAAACTGATTTCAATATTGGTCAAAAACTGGAAGAGCCCCACCCCACAATTTTAAAAACAGACAGAGGCAAATGCAACTGTCTGGGTATTTGAAGGTGGTAGGATTAGGGGTAATTGTTCTTCCTTCTATTTTCTTCTTTTTCTTTGCTTTTATAATTAAAAGGGAGATTTTCTTATTAAAAAAAAAAGATACAGCTACTATGATCAAGTAAACATGTGGTTCAACTTACTTAGAAGGTCAGGAAAGTTGGGCCCAAATCATAACTGCTAAGCCAACGAAAAGATAATTTCATCACCAGTATAATTAAGTGAGCTTTTCTAAAGTATCTCAAGTTAACTTCTCCTCTAAGTAATATGAATCCAGGCATACTGTTTTTGTGGTGTTTACTTTAATCTTGTATTGTCATTAACCAGCTTGTTACATGAATCACTCTTGGGTATACTATTGAAACATGTGTGTGTTTGTGTGTGTGTGTGTGTGTGTGTGTGTGTGTGTGTGTGTGTGTGTTTTAAAGATGTAGGGTATTATGCCTGAGTGAATTGATTCACAGGGATTTTAGTTCCTAATTGTGTGTTGCTGTGTTTTTGTTCTCCAGTGGGCTAAGCTGCTGTGCCTCTCTCTTCTGTATAGCATTTGCACAGTGTTCACATGATGTTTGGGTAGTTAGGGGTCAGTTTTTCCTTATGCTCAAATGATGTGAGGTACGTGAAAGCTTCCAGAACTATAAACTCTAATTTCCCAATCATGAATAGTTAGGAAACCAGAGTTCTGGGTTTTCATTAACATAAGGTCCTACATGCCAGCTCAGCTTACTACCTGCTAACCTTCCTAGATCTATTGGAAAATGTGCATTGGCAGTTTTCCAATCTTGCTAGAAGTCATAAATAGATGCCTTTCATATGAGATGTACTAGGTTCGGCATATTGACACTAGAATACATTATTCTTTTAGCAGTTGAACAAATTAAGATAAAATGATGGTTCTACTTTTTTCAATGTAATAAAATGAGCATAATTGGGCTAATATCTTAATCTGCTAGTCAGGAATTATTATACCCACAATCACAGTTTGACTAGGGGAAATTACATGTTTCCTTTTCCTTGTTCTCTTGATGACCTCCTACAATGCCAAGAGCTGAGAGAGACCTTGTCAGACAGAGTGATTGGAATCACCTGGGGAGCTTTCAAAAACAGCCCTGATGTTTGAGTTCTATCTCTCCCAGATCCTGGTTTAATTGGTCTGTGCAGCCTGGGATCTGGATTTTTTTAAAGGTCCCAGATGGTTCTAATATGCAACCAGGTTGATGGCCAGTGAGTGTTCCCATGTGACAGCATACTTCCTTAAGGTAACTCTCTCTATTATTCGTCCTTTCTCTTTTGTTTTCACTAAGTTTGGGTAGTATCTCAGGGCATAGATCTGAATTGTTAGAATAAGGGACCTGCTGAGCAGTCCAAGGAGATTCAGATGGTTTCATTTTATGCTCAGATTGACCATATAGAAATTTAAGGAAGACCCTCAAGAACCCTGTGTGCTACCATGCAGGTGAATCTGTTTGTCTGAGAGCCCCTCTGTCACTTCCCAGCTCACCCAGGCACACTCATGAGTAAAGACCTACCTGTGGACTCTTACATTGACAAGGACTCTGTCTAGTAAGGACGATTTCATCTTCTACGTGCTGGACTTGGCTTTTTACTAAAAATATATTTGTTTCATTTCATGCTTTCAAATGATGTTTAATATTTATTTTAGGATTCATATGTTTATTCATCAATACAAAAAGTGAGTATTTGTCATCTCATATTTTTGAACAAGATGGCACATCAAAACATATACTGGAGGTATGAATCCTATGGTGCTTTTGGTACCTATTTTCTGCATTATTGTATAAAACAGAAGTCCATATTCCTTTAAAAATTGACAGACATTGGCTAAGAACATGATATTACTTACCCTTGGATGATTTTATTTAAGATTTGTACATAACTGGGGATCCCTGGGTGGCGCAGCGGTTTGGCTCCTGCCTTTGGCCCAGGGCGCGATCCTGGAGACCTGGGATTGAATCCCACGTCGGGCTCCCGGTGCATGGAGCCTGCTTCTCCCTCTGCCTGTGTCTCTGCCTCTCTCTCTCTCTCTCCCTGTGTGACTATCATAAATAAATAAAAATTAAAAAAAATTGTACATAACTGTAAAGCTTTGGTGAAAAATGGTGAGAACGATTCTAGTTATTGAAAACCCTTAAGATTTCTTTCCATTAAAATGGATAACAGTTTCAAAAAGATTGTCAGCTCAGAATCTGGCTTGCCTTATAGTTTTAAGAAAATATCTCTCATAAAAACATATAATGGAAGGACTGAGATCATTTGCTCATGGAAAAAATAATTTCATGTATAAGTAATATTTTAAATCATTATTTTAAAATAAGTTTTATATAAAAAAATAAAATGTTTTATGGTATTTGAGACTTCTTAACAGGATAGATATAACTTGCATAATGCTCTACCTTATGGCAAACTCTGTCATTCAAAATATACCTTTACCTTTTCTCCCAGATAGAGTTTGGGCAATCCACTAGCTGGACTTATAATGCTATACGAACTATGACTAGGCACTATAGGGTCTGGAGAGGTCAAAATCTCTTCTGAGCTGGTATTTTCAATGATTATTAAGGAAAACAATTGAACTTTGGCCTTTTCCTAGGCAAGATACTCATTTAATTAAGGCATCTGAATATTGTGTTAAAAATACAATCTTCCATCATGAAATTCTATTTCAGTATGTCAGAGAATTTGAGATTTCAGTATAAAATAAGCTCTTTTTTAACTTTTTTTTTAATTCATGAAAGACACAGAGAGAGAGAGAGACAGAGACACAGGCAGAGGGAGAAGCAATCTCCCCACAAGGAGCCCAATGTGGGACTTGATCCTGGATCCTGGAGCTGAAGGCAGATGCTCAACCACTGAGCCACTCAGGCATCCCAGCTCTTTTCAACCACTGAAAAAAAGTTAAGATCCTTATTGCAATTTTCCTCTGAAAAATAAAAATGTGCTTTGATAGAGCTTTTGGTCTTTATTACTATATGCCCATGAGTACCCACACACCCATTGTTGTGTTCATCTCCAATCTATGTCAGTAGTGGAGTTATGAATTATTCTAGGTTAGATTTTAGTGTATAGAATCTCTGTGTTTCAACAATTTCAAAAATTCTGCTATCACTTTTTTACAGTTAAGCAAGTTATCTCACTTAGGTTGTAATCTGGAATTTGAATTTAAGTCTTCC
This sequence comes from Vulpes lagopus, assembly GCF_018345385.1. Lineage (NCBI taxonomy): Eukaryota > Metazoa > Chordata > Mammalia > Carnivora > Canidae > Vulpes > Vulpes lagopus. Next base: position 39,912,083 of record NC_054841.1, read on the forward strand.
TTAGCTGAATCTTCTCAAAGTAAACATAAAGTCATAGCCAAACCACTGAAGAAATCCAACAGTAATGGGTGGTTTTCCTGTGCTTTTCCATGTTTTTTGGTTGTTATTGTATTTATCCTTCAATATGCAAAACAAATTTTGGCAAAAAGGCATACATTCTTGCTAGATTCTAGATTTGTGTATTGATTTTCTAGCCACAAACATCTTCTTCAGACATTTTTTTTCCTTTAAAAATATTTTACTTGAAACTAAAATCCTTTTTTGGTGTTCACATACAGCAATGCTTAGGTTATTGGTATTTGTTAGGACTAACTTTATCTGAAAATAACAGAAATCTTAAAATAATAATGGTTTAAACAAGGTAGAAGTTAATTTTTATCCTCATATAAAATAAATGTGGACTTAAGGAGTCTATAACTGGGATGGTGGCTTGACTATTACCAGAGTCTTGGGTTTCTGAATTTTTTAACACATGACTTTCACTCTCAAGATCACCACAAGCACCTCAGTGTTCCAAGACTGCTATTGGATTTCCAGCCTTCCCAGTAGGAAGGAAGCTAGAAAAAGGGAGTGGGGTGCCAAAAATGTTGTCTTCTTTTTTTGTAACAAGTCTTTCTATAAATCCCATACATCACTTCCGCTTAGACCTCATTGTCAAAGCTAGTGAGCATGGCTATACCTTGTGGAAATGGGAACTTCAGATTTTAGAACTGTAGTTGGGTGTAATCCCATCACAAATGATTAATAAAGAGGAAGAGGAAAATTGAAGTAAATAATAGCAATCTTTGCCACATTAGCTTTCAGATTGTTTTGGAAGACATGCTTAAATTAAAAGCACTCAAAAGTACAATTATTTATATTCTATGTTAGCAAACAATAGTATAAACAATATAAACAAAGCTAGTAAGCAACTTGCTTTATTGACAGCTATGAGGTTTTATCTTTAAAAAAAAGAAGGACCATAGTATAGTCAATAATATTGTAATAATGTTGTATGGTGACAGGTGGTGATACGCTTGTCTTGGTGAACACTGAGTAAGGTACAGAAATTAGTCAGTCAAAATCAAAATCAAAACAAAACAAAAGTGGACAGAAGGTACAAAATACCAGAGCTAAATATTTACATAAAAATATGTAATGATTATATGAGAAAAATCTAAAATTTTTTGTACACCAATCCTTGTTTAGCAACTCCATTTATTTAGAACATTTATAAGAAGGGGATGTGGTTGTATATTTTGTCTAGAGTTATTTAGTCAATCTTCAAGGATAATCCTGAGTTTATGAACAATTATAAAATTCTCAAGGCTCCATAAAATATCAGGCTCTTTGCAAGTATTAGAGACTGTAGCTTCTTTTTTTAAACATTATACAGGATTCTTGGGAGTCCATAATCAGTAGCATTTCATGAAAGAGTAATAAGTATTTTAGGTTGTCTATTACTAACAGAGCCCCCCAAAAGTTAGTGGTTTAAAACAGCAGTTGCTTTTTTTTTGCCTCTGTTAATGTCCCATGGACCAAAACTAGCCCTATGACACAGATCATAGAGTCCAAGTGGGGAGACTACAGATGATATGTAAATAGCAGGAGTTGTGGTTCTTTGGGGATCACCAAAGGAACTCTCTACCACAGTAAATTCTAAAAGCCACTGTTTATTGACTTACTACCACGTGCCAGTTACGGTTTTAATCACACAATTGCCCTGCAAGGACGGTTTGATTTTTTACAATTTTCATATAGGAAAATTGAGATTCAAATATTTTGATTAACCTGTAGGCAATCACAAAGTTCTAAGTAGTGGTGCCAAGCATTTCACCCAGCTCTGAATGCCTCCAAAGCCTTTCCTCTTTCCACAACCACCTTCTTAACCAGTAGATGCAGCAGATATATCTGCTCCATGTGTTTTTATTCTAAGCAAACAAAAGCCTTTGCCACCTGATGCTTTTTTTTTTTTTTCAGTTGAGGGCAAGAGAAGGAGTCTCCTAGATCTTTTAATTAACCCAGAGCAGCTTGTGTCACAGAGCTGCCTAACAGTGAAAGCTAAAGAAAGAAAGCACTAACCTTGAGACAAGACAAGAGACCTGCGCCTTTGTGCTCGGTGCCATTGCAAGTTCTTTCTTTTCGGCAAATCTCAGCAGTGGTAACAGCCTCTCAGGTCTTTTCTAGAAAGCTCCCCATGTTGGTACCTTTCTCCTAGAATAAAAATGTGTTAACAGGGACGTTGCAACATGCTAATATTCAACACTTCCTAAGTGGTGTGTTCCAGATATCACAGTTTTTACTAGAACACTCTTGTTAAAATAAGCATGGGTCGTGCACATTGCCATGAAATTCCATTCTTCACATTTTAAGTAGCACTGAGATTGTTCTTTTCTTTCACTGTTTGGCAGATCAGGGTTCCCTTTTAAAATACAAGAAGTTAGTTACTTATCAAAGTATTTGATTAATTAGTTAGACCTGTCAGGCCAAACAGAACTAGCTAGGTCTTTTAAATCTCTTAATATGAGCCAATTTTCACAATAACCTGTTTCATTCATGGCCTCGGCGTTTTAAATTCTTGCTCATTAGTGACCTGCTATTTAGACTTGTCTGAAAGGAAAGCATCCATCGTGTTAAACAGGGCTCATTATGGATTATAGGTTTTCGAATGGGGATGCCTATACACAAAAGACTGCCCTCCCATTTTCCTCTGAATTGCTAATTGGACCTTCACCTTGTTTTTACAACCAAAGGCTAAGCTTCACTAAGGAGGCAGGCTTTTATAATGTCACAGTTTGGGTTGTACTGAAGAGCTGGTGACCTATCATTATCAATACAGATGTGGAACTAAAGTAAAGCATGTGTTTGGTTTTGCTGGAGACAATAAAAATAATGGCTGCTTTTAAAACCAGTGAAACACTGAACTTGATGGAAGGAGAAATTCATTGAATATATCACCCCGCGATAGCTCAATTCCCTGAGTGATAAAATACAACCACTGAACACTCAGAAATAAACACTATATAGTTAAAAAAGAAACAAAACACAAATCTGAACCCACAATACCCCTCACTGACTTCTAAGGAAATAGTGTTCTCATATTCCAAAGAAATACATGTATTACTATATCCCCAAGAGATTAGCATCATCATTGTATATCATACAAATGTCCCTAACAGAAGTTCTTTTTGAATTCTCCTTGGTTAAAATAATCTTCTGTTTTATGGTAGTTTCACTTTGTTTTAAAACACTGTATTACTTGAAGTAATTCTATTTCTATTTTCTTACAGAATTTACTGTTTATTTTCAAATTACTCCAGACCCTAATAGTCTATTTTGCTTTTGGCAGAATTTGTTTATCTATTGAATTGCATTATGTTTTGTTGAATTTCCTTCAGTGAATGTCTCTTCAACGGGCTTCTTTGGTGGCAAAGCATTAAACTACTTCTTTAGGACCTTCGGGTTACCATTTGTAACATGTACCCACAATCGACCCTCTTAATAAACCAAGTGTCCTAATTAATTCAGTGAACCTTCCAGCTTACGTATTTATGGGCGTGACTCCTTGAAATGCTGATACATGAATTCCCATTGGTCTTAAAAGAAATGATTTTCCTGGCAAGTTGTCAGAGTTATCAATTTTAAGAATTCAGATTTAATATGTTTGAGGTTAGCAAATTCAGCAGACAACCTAAATGCGGCGCCATGTTAATGGAGTCCTGGAAGCTGCTAGTGTTAAAATGAGTGAATTAAGGAGTCAACACAGCTTGTTTAGGCACATTAGGATAAAATAGTATGAGAGCTTGGACTTAACAAAAATCAATTCAGCACGCAGAGTGCACATCCATCAGGGCTTTGTTATGATGTCAGGGGGGACAGCAACTCGGTTTTATTTTATGAAGAATGCTACATTAGCATCCTTACGTCCTTGGATGGCTGTGACATTTGCTGTTACAAAACTACTTCGAGGCAGCCACAGGGCCCTTGGGGACTACTCCAACTACATTAAAAAATTAAGTTGACATCAAATGACTTATTGAACTCTATTGATATCCTTTGGATTTGCCTGTCAATCTTCACAGTAGTTAGTCTCCTTCCACAAAGACTACATTAAGTAGGAAGCTGTAACAGTTATGTTGATGACTTAAGTGAATTATTTTTCTCTAACTAACCCCCCTCCACCCCATCGCAACAACAGTAGTAAAAGTAGCTTGAATGAAAAGTATGTTCCAGGCATGGCATGGACATTTTTTGTACAGCTGGGTTTATTTCACAGTAACCCCTAGGTAGATATCATCCCTTCTCTGAGACTTTGAGTGATATTTCTGTCATTGATCCAGTGTCACACACCAAAACCGATGCCATTGACCACAATTATAGGAAAGATGTTTTATTATTTTTATTTTTTTAAGATTTTATTTATTTATTCATGAGAGACAGAGAAGCAGAGACATAGGCAGAGAGAGAGGCAGGCTCCATACAGGGAGCCCAACGTGGGACTCAATCCCGGGACTCCAGGAACATGTCCTAGGCAGAAGGCAGGCACCAAACCGCTGAGCCATCCAGGGATCCCAAGTTTTATTATTTTTAAAATATATTTATCTATTTATTTGAGAGAGACAGCGAGAGAGAGAGAGCACAAGCCAAGACAGAGGGGCAGGTTCCCCACTGAACACGGAGACTGTTGCAGGGCTGGATCCCAGGACCCTGGGATTATGACCTGAGCCAAAGGCAGATGCTTAAGCAGCTGAGCCACCCAGGTGCTCCAGGAAAGAAGTTTTAAATTTTCTTTTGCCTAGGTTTTGCACCGTGATAGAATTCAGAGTTTGTATTTTACAGGTCATATTACTAATTCTTGACTTCATTTTATTTTTATATACACATATTCTCCTTGCCAAAAGTAAAAGCTGCCAGAACATAGTCCTTGCTGTGGTCCCTTTCCCAAACTATCAGCCTTTATTTTTGTTATTTAAAGTGTTGGAGGTTAAAAAAAAAAAAAAAGTGTTGGAGGTTAGATATTTAATTTCACTGGCCTAATTATTGCTATGTATTTGAATAGACAGTTAATATTTATTAATATTTCAAATTTATAACTTTGCTTTTTTACATAATATCTAATATAGAAGCCTTAATAGGCTCTTATGAAGGGATTGTATGCAAGAAACATTGCTCTTGTCTATGTTATTGTCATAATCTATTATCTTGGTTTCCTTTTCTTTCAATAATTTTAATTTTTTAAAAAAGATTTTATTTATTTATTCATGAGAGATAGAGAGAGAGAGAGAGGCAGAGACACAGGCAGAGGGAGAAACAGTCTTCACGCAGGGAGCCCGATGTGAGACTGGATCCCGGGTCTCCAGGATCACACGCTGGGCTGAAGCCAGGCACTAAACTGCTGAGCCACCTGGGCTGCCCAATAATTTTAATTTTTTTAATGAAAGTAACATATACTCACTGCTAAAGTTTACGAAAAATAGGAAAACATAATAAGAAAATAAAGATCATCAAGGTGAATCCTGGGACACCTGAGTGGCTCAGCGGTTTAGCACCTGCCATTGGCCGGGGTATGATCCTGGAGTCCCAGGATCAAGTCCCACATCAGGCTCCCTGTATGGAGCCTGCTTCTCCCTCTGCCTGTGTCTCTGCCTCTCTCTCTCTCTCTGTCTCTCTCTCTGTGTCTCTCATCTCATGAATAAGTAAATAAAATCTTAAAAAAAAAAAAAGGTGAATCCTGTTAATGGTTGACATTCTTTCAGAATTTTTCACATAAATTTTCCCGTGTATACCATTTTTCCACGTATGTTTTATGTACACTGTTTTGCAGCTAATCTATGCCACTAATTTTGTGTTGGTCCACTTTAATGATATGCCATAATTTATTTAGTTAATTATCTGCTATTGGAATTTAAGTTGATTCTGAGCTATTGCGATTCTAAACAAGACTTCTTTGATCATTCTTGTGTATACTGCTTCTATTGAAGAAGGTAAAAGTTTACATATGTTTAATATTTAGACACATTACTAAAATACCCTCTAGAACTATATACCTGTGTAGGAAATTGCCTGATCCTCACTTTACTTTTAGGATTATCTGGGGTAGTATGGTCATTGATCCCTTGATTCAAAGCCATTTGGGTGCTTACTATTAGGCACTGTGGTAGGCCCAAGATACAATGATATGAAACAAATGGGCCTGTTGTTGCTCACTGCACAGTGAGTAGAGATGAATCTGAGACAAATAACTGTAAATGCCTTCTTGTTGGAACTTGTTTTATGAAGAAAAAGTTGCAGGGAATTTGAATCTGATATATTGTGGGGAGTCAGGAAAGAAATACTTTTGACCCTTGGAAGGTGTGGGTGGGATATAATATATATTGTGTTACATCATGCTAACAACAATTAAACAGTTCATTCTTGCTGGATAATGCTAGGTATACTTTGGTATATTCTACATCAACTTGTTTTATTCTATTTTATTATTGGACAATTTTTTAAAGAAAAATGGTCTACATGTCTCTCTTCCATCTCACTTCTCTTTCTTTTGCTCACAATTACAATCATTAACTTATGATGATCCAGAACTATTTCTTAAGGGAAAAAGTAATGCCCATATTGAAAGAGTTGCACATCAACAAGATGGATTTCATCTTATTGGTGATATATTCAGGTTACTCAATGCCATTCTTGAAGCCAAGTGAAGTTCTAGTCACAGTTAATGATCATCATTAAGAGTTTAAGGCAAAAATGAGAATGCATTGCAGTGCCATATTTAGAACATGAACAATAATGCCTTTGAGTCTACCCTTCCTTCTTTGGACATATTTTACCCATCGCTCTGTCTATACTTGCCAAAATCATTAGAAAAGGAATGAAAAAATGTGGACTTTGAATGTAATTTGACCTATATGATGCCAGAAACACTTGTGACCTATATTATGTGTTGACTTAAATTAATATCTTTGTTTCTAGTGAATAAATTTTTGTTAGTCTCAGCATTAGTCTTCCGTAGACAAAATATCTTTGATTCTTTGTTAAACATTTCAAAATGTACTCCTCACTATACAAAACTGTGCAAATATTACTTTCTTAGAAGTTCAGTTAATGAATTAATTCTTAACACTGATGAATTCACACAGAATACTTCATAATGTAAAATGAGTTTCATACTTAATTAAGCAAACAGTCTTTTTTGTAAATCCCATAGAACAGTAGCTATTTGTTTGTTTGTTTGTTTCATCCAAGGAAAAAATGACCTATAAACATTGTTGATACAAATATCACCATTTAAAATGCAGCAGGTTCCTAGTTTTCCCTTTTCTCTGTGAAACGTATGCTTGGTTGACTAGGATTCAGTGAAACCTCTCATTAGGGTACTATGGTTCATTAGGGTTTAAAGAGGCATCACTGAAATTTGAATTGCCCATGCTGTGATGGCCAGGCCTCTCTGAGTGGTAATCAGGCAATATTATGCTGTGTGTTTTACTTCTGCAATGGTTTTTAGTCCTTTTTTTAAAATTTAACTTTAATGGGTAAGCTTTGGGTTCTATAAAACATTGGCAAGCTTCTTAGGCATGGCATTTTTCTGCTTATGAATTGAGATTTAAAAAATCAGATTCATATATATGCTATTTAAATACCAAATTTGAATATGATGCTGGGTTTGCTTTTCACTTATTAGAAAGAGCATGTTAGTGCAATCTTTATTTTATATTTTAATATTTTATTTACTTATTCATGAGAGATACAGAGAGAGGCAGAGACAGGAGAAGCAGGCCCCATGCAAGGAACCCGATATGGGACTCGATCCTAGGACTCCGGGATCACGCCCCGAGCGTAAGGCAGACGCTCAGATGCTGAGCTACGCAGGCATCCCGCAATCTTTATTTTTTTCATTTCCTCAAACTGGACAGAATGTCTGTATGCACAGATAGCACGAAAAAAGTCAGTAAGTGGGCATCCCGGGTGGCTCAGCGGTTTAGCACTGCCTTCAGCCCAGGGCGCGATCCTGGAGACCCGGGATCGAGTCCCACGTCCTGCTTCCTGCATGGAGCCTGCTTCTCTGTCTGCTGTGTCTCTGCCTCTCTCTCTCTCTCTCTCTCTCTCTCTCTCTGTCTCTCTCTCATGAATAAATAAATAAAACCTTTAAAAAAAATTTTTTTTAAGTCAGTAAGTAACCTAGATACTGATTTATTGAATGTCCAACATACGGATCAAGAGAAACCATATTGAAAATGTAATAATTAATAAAATGTGGACTGCAATAAGGGTGAAGTTATTAATTGGCAGGGAATTACTAGACCGATGCACATTATAGCCAGAACCACAGGGGAAGGGCTTATTTAACCTACATAAGAAAGCAACTTGTCTTCAGGCCCTTGAGAACCAATAAATACTCCATAACTGGACCAGCCAGAAATATTTGTTTTATTAGAATGAGCCCAAATGATCAATCTATTTTTTCCTTTGCTGACTAGAAAAAATGTCCTCATAAGTAATAAATTTATCCTTTAAAATATTTATGTAAAAATAATTTAAACTAGCCTTATTGATACCTAGTCCAAATGGGTAAATATTTTTCTCTATACATACTTTTAAAGCCCAATGTTGATTATTTCATATGCACATTTTGTTCTGGTGGTAGCTGTGAGCATGTCTCTCCAGGATAACATGCATCACGCAGCATTGGAAACCTCACTTTGGTTATCTGATTTACCCGCTCTTCTGTTTCCCCAATGGGAAGAACTGGTGACCATTCTTACCTTAACCATTTACCACAGCCCTAGCAAATATGTGTCCTACAGACATTTGTTGGATAAATTAACTACCCTGGATTCCTACCATCCAGTGCAATGGATGACATAAACATATGCTTAATATGTTTTGTGAGTGAGTGAATGCATGGGTGTATGGATGAATGAATTTACTATTTGTTTGATGAGTATTTCCAATTTTATTTATGTGATTGATTGGATCACAGACTTACAGAAAGAAAAGTTTAGAGAAAAATTCTTTTAAATTATCCTTTTGGAATATCAGTGTAATAATTGTTTTTTGGCAATCACTCTCAAACATTCCTGCTCCATCCCCACCCCAATTTAAAAAAAAAAAAAAGGACCAGTGAATTCAATTCATTAAAACTTAATACTTCTGTATAGTAACTTTCTTTTGAGAATGTAAAAATTGGTATATGAACTTTCCTGGTCAGTGTATCTCTTAATTTCATTGATAATGTGTTTTGGGCTTTGAAAGCTATTTTAATTCTTTTGATAATGAAGCTGGGAAAAGTATGTTTAACAGGAATATTGATTTAAAAAGAAATGATCAAATCACCTACATTTTCAGTCAGAGTATTATTACTATTTTTGTTAAGTTTCATGGTCTAACTTACTCTTAAAAGGGGAGAAAAAAAAAAAACACGAAAGCTCTAGCCTAATGATTTTTCACCTAAGTACTATAAACTATAGAAACTGTTTCAGAAGTTAGGTTGCCCCTTTACCCTCCATAGTGGTGCCAATAATGAAACATGCATGAAGGAAGATAATTTTAATTCTACAAATATGGGAAAAATGTTTTGTTAATGTCACATTGCCAACTTGTTATGAGTTTGTCATAGTTTTCGCTTTTTGTTTTTCTTTCTAAATAAGTCATGATACTATGGTACAATTGTAAGGTTCACATCTGATGATTGCTTTATTATTGGGGATGCACTCTGTGTTGGGTCCCTTTGAGAGCAGTGTAGAAAGGATGTTGAAAGATGTAGAAGTCTAACTCAAAAAAGCCTTGAAAATTAAGGAGTATATCCCGAAAGTCTTTCTGGGAGGCAGAAGGGTATTAACTCTGTCATACTTGCAACCTAGCCTTCATGGACACTAAGATATCTGCCAGGGTTAGAGAGGAATCCCTGAGGAAGAAGAGTTGAGAAGAACACCACCGCTGTGGTAAATGGAAACTGCTTCCCACAGCTGTAGAAAAACCCCAGAAGGGCTACTGGGTTAGGCTGGTGGTACAAAATGGTTATTATGTGTCTTGCTGAACATTTAAAAAACAAATTTGGTACATTCAAACCTATTTTTGTAATTCTATATCAAAGTTCACATCACAAAAAAAATTAATTCTGGTATAAACCCTAAAATTCTAAGTTAATTGAATGCTTTAAAACTTCTAATGTTTTTCTAAATAGTTGGTTTTTTTTTTCTTTTAAAACTTTAGTCATTTTGATTTTAAGTTAGTCACTAGGATAAAACCATCACCTCATTAAGTAGTATTTTTTTTTTTTTGCATTTTCAATTATCACATTTTGAAATGCAAGTAGAAAATGCTATCAGCTTTACATCTTTATTTTTATAGAAGTGCATTTAAATCAGTTTCAACAATAATAAAGACTATTTCAAGTTGTCACTAATGAATGCCATAGCTTTGTGAATTATATAAGCTGAATAAAAAAGTAACAAAAACAATGTGGCAACTTCTAGTGATCCAAATTATGAAAAACGATGAGGCTCTATCTTCTTAAAGTTGGACTTAAACCATCCTACGTGTGTTCAGTTTTTTTTAGAGTGAATTTTCTGAGAAAATACTGCTTATCTCAAAAGAAATCCATCAAGCTCTAAGATGGTAGTGTTTATGCAGCATAAATGAGGCTATATAACGCATTAGAGTACTTATGAGATATTAAACACAAACTTTACTTTTACTTTTTGCATTTCTATGAAATGACTGTTTAAAGGTTAGGAATAAAGGTTAAAATTTGCATTTAAATGGAGATATTTTATGAAGAAATGCTGATTTGTGACCTTTACCCCTTGCCATTAGTGTGGGGTAGAAGAAACAAACTTAAGAAAAATATCAGAAATGGAAATAAATTGATAGAAAATACTTAGCATCACTAACTTTCCAAAGTAGTATTTTCGTACAATATAGGGAGCGCAAACTGTGCTTGGCCATGAATCGGTTCAATCATAGTTGACAATGAAAGTGGGAGAATGATTCCAGGTGGCATAGATTATCCCCCAGAGTTAAAATAAAATGAGACCAGCTATGTTGCAGTTAAAATAGTTAAAATAGAGTTAAAATAAAATGAGACCAGCTATGTTGCAGACTCTAGGTTATTAAGGTTCTTTAGTCCTATGTATTTACTGTATATATTTTAAAATTTCGAGAAGATACTTCAAACTGTAATAGAAAATTTTTATATTTGTAAAGTCTTTTCTTTATGAAACACCTACCCATGAACAACCAGAAACATTGAGTGAAATAATTCTATTCTACTCTCTTTCAGATTGTACTGACCATTGATAAAACTCAGTGGAATTAGGGTAATAGACATTAGAGAGGCATACATTTGAAATATGTTTTAAATTAACATATTTGTTAATTAACCAGTTGCATTAACCAGTTGTTTGTCTATGAGAATATGTATTTATTTGAATGGGTGAATGATAGAGAAAGATTGATTTGTTAAAGCATTAACCAGTTGTTTGTCTATGAGAATATGTATTTATTTGAATGGGTGAATGATAGAGAAAGATTGATTTGTTAAAGCCTACTGTCCCCATAGTATGGCAGAAGAGAATTTAATAGAACATTTGTTGAATTTAGTTTTGCTGTTGTGTGTAAACTCCTCTATAACAACTATTTTATTTAAACTAAATCAGTTCCTTGGTACTAGTGGTTCTCCCACTATTACTTTTTATTTATTACTTGGGCCATGGACATATGAGGAAAAAGACAGCCTTAGAATGCCAGACCATTCTACCTAGAAAAGTTCAGGAATCGGAGTATCGGGTAAGGTGGACATATGAAAACCATGTATTTGAAGCAGAAGTTCTGCTTATAAATAAAGAACATATGAAATATGAGTTAGCACCCTGTCCATAACAGGTCCAGGATTTCATACTGGGCAGACAGATGGTAAGATCTAAGGCCAATAAAGTATCTGTTTTAGGGAAAGAAGTTTGGTAGTCATCACTGGGGCTCAGCTATTGGGAAACTGATATGTATTAAGCCATTCTTGGTCCACTAGGGAGTATTATCTAGAAATTCAGTAATTAAAAGTCCAAGAGAAGATGAGGGAACAAAAGAGAGGATAACACAGAATCATAATTCCTATGAAACTCACTCAGGTAGACCAACCTGGATGTAGATGTCTATGGTCAATGTATCACTAAGAGGTGATTGTCACCTGCTCAGATACTGGACCAGAGTAATTTCTATTGCTATTGCTCTGAGAGGGGTTATTCATTATTCCATCCTCTTAGAAACTGGAAATTAAGAAGCCAGTGACTATTTTAATTCTATTTTTTTAACATATTTCTTAGTAGATGGCAGACATTGTACTAGGCCCCATCACACGTGTTATCTTGGTACTATTTGGAGCTAAGTTCTTTCTTCTTGGTTATCCTTTACTACACACTGTTTCTTAAGAAAAAGGACAGGCAAACGTGCTACAGACATAGTAGGAAATGTTAATATATCAAATAACAACCTGCAATGCAAGACTGTACCATGGGGCTTTTCTATTCCTGTATTTGCTAAATGACGCTAAATCCTCAAATGAGTATATTTATAGCAGAGTTCCAAAAAGGGTTGATTCCTTATAGTTACTAAACAAAAACAAACAAACAAACAAACAAAAATTGCCCAACCAATAAGCATACAAAAGACTGTGGGCTCTTCACTCAAAAGATATTTAGCAAATGGTGGGTTAAACAGAGGTAAACAGATTATTTTACTTTTACTTCAGTGCCCATCAGAGTCTTTAAATTTGCTAATATGCAGTGTAATTGTAATGTATGCAATTTCCCAAAATCATCTGATCTGGGACTAGTTTATATGAAAGCACCTTAAGGAATTGGTCTCCTATAGCACAATTTGTTAAAATCCCAATGTCCTAGTTTCATCCATCACTAAGAGAAGCTATACTCAGGGAGAGATGTTGGGTATGGGACTACCGGTAGGACTTCAAAAAAAAAAAAAAAAAAAAAAGGCAAAGACAGAAAGATTCACACAGAGGCTCCAGAGAGGATCAATGTTAATGAAGGGATATGAGGACCGTCTATGAAGCTGAGATCTTTGATTGACAATGGCAGTTTCTGTAGTGATATAAGTGCAGTGTATAAAACTGTAAATGCTATCCATAGGTTGCCCATGTTATTTAGTAAAACTCTGGAAGACAGAATTGACTGTATAAACCCTTACCTAACTGCATCTTCATGATACAGTGATGATGGACAGTGAAACAATACCAAACTGAATTAATCAGTTTGGCAGAAATATGCACAAGAATCAAAACTTTTCCTTCTCCAGAAACAGGTCTGTACATAAGCCAACTGATAACAAATATTAGATAGTCAATATATATTTGATGAAAGAATGAATGATAATAGATTGTAAAGAAAACAGTTGTGCTTTAAAGTTCAGAAAAGTTTTTTTAAAAGATAAGAAGAAATTCTGTGATAATTAGAAGGGTGTGATAGATTGGTCTATAAATTAAAGATAGATGGTTTCCTTTTCACACATCAGCCTACTTCATAAGCAAATTTTGACTTCAAAAGATGAAAATGGAAAGTGTTTATTATATATGCATAATATCTAGAAAACATGATTTAAATTTCAGAATGAATTTTGTCTTCCCAAGGACCAAAAGATAGGCTATGAGTGAATTTCTTCATAAAGACACAGGCCTGGGATGCCTGGGTGGCTCAGCGGTTAAGCATCCGTCTTTGGCCCAGGGCATGATCCTAGAGTCCTGGGATCAAGTCCCACATCTGGCTCCCTGCATGGAGCCTGCTTCTCCCTCTGCCTATGTCTCTGCCTCTCTCTGTGTCTCTCATGAATAAATAAATAAATTCTTTAAAAAACAAAAAAAGACACAGGCTTACTACTAGAATATTATTGATTTCCAACAGACAAGAAATTGTTGAATTAATAAACAAACAAATAAGCTTGCCACAGCAATGGAAAAATTCAGACATGTTTAGAAGCCCCCAGTGAGGATAAAGATATCTGAGTATATCCTTGAAAACAAATACAACTCAGCTTTTTAATATTCTTGTTATTTAACTAGTTGGAGTGTAAGTGGGTATATAACAAAGCCTTGGCAATGTGTTTCCTCCTGGTAATTGCATTTCTTTGTAAATTTCTGGCCTTAAAATGAACTGGCCTTGAAAGCCCCTGTTTCATAGTTCCCAAGATCAGATGTCTAATATGCCACTACAAAAGGGTACTAGAAATAAGAGAGACCACTTTTTATGGAATTGATCATCCAACTCAATAAAATAATCATTTTAATTAATTTTTCCCACTAAATGGCAAAACCATATTTTAGTATGACAATTGTGTATGTCTTGCATAGGAAACAAGATACCAATGGATTTACCTATATCATGTTCAACCAGGGAGTTTGATTTGATTAATGTTTTGCATATACTAAAATAATATCTCTATCTAGACACATTCAGGACTTCATGGGGAAGTGTCATGATATGCTTTTGGTTTTGTTTTTCCACAAAACATTCCAAAACGATCACAGACAGTGGCATACCCATTGAAGGAAAAATAGACTATCGAGCATAGCCAAAACAAACAAATGAATGAGAAGGACACACTGAAAAGTGCTAATTCCATACTATGGACAAAAATAAGTAAAAAAGATAAAATTAGGAAAATTGCTCAAAGCTTTCTTTTCTCTTTGATAGGATTTCACTCTATACAAAATGGCTTAGTGGGATTGTTTGCTTCTATTTGCATAAATAGTTCTGTGTGTGTATAATCTTTTGCCCATCTCTTTCGTCAGGAACCATTAAATTCTGTGCCCAGAGATATGTTGTAAATCAGCTACTATAGAAATTAGGCTATGCTAGAACCTCATAATTAATTGTATAAAATTCTTTTACAAGACCAGACAATGATTCTACATTTAATGTTATATTAAAAACTGAGAAAACGTCATCTATGAAATGTAATAAGGCAGAACGTTATTATGTTCATACTGAAAGTCTGACTAATCTTAATGGATTAAAGGTGCTTTGTGGCATGTCTTGTATTAACTGACTAATTCTTGTCCTCATTATTAATATTCTGAGGCAACTGTAATACCTACAAGTAAATATCTATTCGAAATAATTTCATAAGCATTTCTTAATCATCATAGACACAATATTGTTTGCTGTGTTAATGCAGATTAAATGGCATAAATTTACTTTTATCTCCCTTTAAAAAAACAAGTTTTGAAAACCAGGTTAGTGAATGGCTGTCACCCTTGATAAAGCTGTTTCACATCTTTAGAGAGCTTAAACATGATACAGTGAAGTGTGTTCACTGTCCCTTGTGAGCATTAAGTGGTTTGTAAGATAAAAGAGAGAAACCAGAAGTGAGAAGGTTTTTATTACAAACCTAGTCATATCATATAAAGGGATGGCATGGATTTAATCCCTGCTGCCACCCTTTCTCCCCCTCCCTCTCATCCACCAGAACTTCAACTGTCCTCTATGACATATAACTGAGCAGGAGACATAGAATCACATTTTTCACAGGGATTTGAAATGTCTTTGTGGTCATGGTCTGGCAGTAATAGAAACCATATGCTGGGTCAGGAGGAAAGTGATCGTGAAACAGAAGAACCCATCTCTTGGCCTAATGACCTCGGGAGAGGTTAGTCATTTCAATGCATTTTTCCTTGAAGTAATGGAAGAGTTGTTTGGGCTACTTTTCCCTCTATGTAACTCTTTAAGTTGTGAGGGGTTTAACCACATATTGCCCAGTACGAGGATAATATTGGTGATAAGCAAATGGTTAATGCCAGTAGCAATAAAATTCTCTTCCAGAGCACCTGTTAGGTGATTTGTTGTAGATTGATTTGCATTTCCCTTTGTGATTTTAAACTCCTTTGGTTTTCTAATACTTTAAAACACAAGTCTGATGGAATGAGAGCTTGAAAAAATCTGATTTATGCTGAGTACTTTGTAGACATTTGAAAACCAGCTTTGTCTTAAATTACATTGCCTTTGGAACGCCAGCATGTAAGACAAAAAAGCAACATGATCTTTGTAATGGCTGTTGGCCTCTCTCCAGTTGACACACATGTAAGTTATATGGATTGGGTCACTTGAGGTTTCCCATTTCCCATAAAATAATGTTTATCATGGCCTGATGGGGCTCAGAATTGGTCCCTAAGTAATTTTTGCTCTAGTCTCTTGTAGTGATCTGTGAACATGTTCCCAAATTTGATAGTAACTTAAAGACATTAGCCATTTAAAATGTTGCTGGTGGACAGTCATCTGATGGCCAGTATTTTGTATAACTGACATTTAAAGGAAGGAAACTAGATTAATTGATTGATTGATCGATTGATTGATATTAGGAAAGAGAATTTTTCTTCCATTGCTGAATTTTGATTAGAAATATAAGCAAGTGTTTTCTAAAATTTAGGTAAGGGCTTATCAGAAATTCTCAATATCCTACAGATGGATCTCCAGACTATTGCACATCCTTTGTTCTCTGTTTTCTCAGATTGAAGTGAATAGTGAAAGTGGTAAAATGTTTCTTCCCTCCCCCTTTCTTCTTGGGGATGTCTGTTGCTCACGCCTCTTGCATCTATAGGGCTCATGATCTGAGATAAGTAGGATATAAAATGTCTCTTAAAATCTCCATTTCAAACTAGCTTCTCAAAGTGGCAAAATGACCAAATCTTAACCTCGCCCCTGCTATATTTTGTGGGAATATCCTCTGTGTTCATTTGTGTCCAGGGAGACTGGGGAGGATTGTACTTAGTTCTCTTATCAGCCATGACTACTTACATTAAAATTAAAAGAGAGAAAGGAAGATTGAGTTAAACTGGCCCTAAAAATATTGATGTTCCATCATTGGAAAGGTTGACAGCTTCTTTCAAAAGGAAGGTCATTTTGGAAGCTTAAGAAACCTTTTTCCCTTAACTGTACTTTTTTGCTCTTATCTGAAAGCTCATCACAGGTTCTTCTATAATATTTTATCATGATTCTGATAGGTTTCAGAATGAAGAATGGAACATGTCTTAAAGAATACAGGGCTCATGCAATGACACTGCACTTTGAAATAAGCCAAAGTGATTTATTTGTCTTCATCGGATGTTCCATAATGATGTTTCACTTCTTTTACTGCATGAAATAAAAATAACATAAAATAAAATAAAATCTTGTGATATTATTTCAAAATGTGCATTTGTAAATTTTAGGTAAAAACCATGAGTGATATTAAATGTTTTCAAATATATTTAACAAATATCATTTTAATGTAGTTTGCTCCATTTCTTATTTTCTATTTTCCTTTAATGAATATCACAACTATTTCCATTGTAATTTCTGTACATTGAAATAATCATGAAAATAGAGAATTTGGCTGTAGTTAAATTACTGATGTTCTGTAGGATAACTTTATCATGCAGATAAAATAATGAAGAAAAGAAATTAAATAAGCATTCCTTTGAGACTTCCTCTGACAATCCAATCAGAGGTTTTGATTGAGAAATTCCCTTATTAATGTAGATTGAGTGACTGATCTAATTTCTTTGTAATCTCTTTTAGTAGGAACTTTTCACTGATGTAAGGGACAAAGGGAATCCCATCATCTTCACTGTCATAAAAAAAGACAAATAAATAATGAGTTTTTGAAGTCTTTCCCCAGCTTTCAACACCTTAGCTTGAAGTATTGGAGACCACCTGAGATTTACCTTTCCAGTAGATATTTTCAGAAAATAAAAGAAGGAAAGCAAGGGGAAAAGCCTTCCATTTCCACATATAATATATTTGAATGACACTATAATGCAGCTCTCCTGGGTGATCAGATAGAAGTGTCTTGATCTTCAATTGAATTTCAGCTTTAACATCCTTCATCAAAGCAGTTACTACATTACAATGTTATAAATAAAAGTTAAAAATGACATAAGTATAAGTAAACTTGAGTTTGTCTTATTACCTGCCATTTGTAACATAGTAAATCACCATAAAAGAAATCACATCTTCCAGGTGATAAAGAAATTATTCCATAATCTTATTACTTAAACCAAGGTTGTTTTTTAAGACTTTTCCTTGAGTGGAGTTTTATAGGATAGAGACCATGTCACTTCCCTCCCTAGACATTAGGACATTCTATTGACTTTTATTGTTTGTTTTTTTAGCACCTTTCATATAATCTCCCTAGAGCAGTAATCACTAGCTCTAGGTATTTCATTGAAACACGTTTAGAAGTATTTTCTCAAAATTGAGACCTGTTTATTTTTAAAAAATAGAAAAAAAAATATGTTATTCTTTTCTGCTGTTTATAATACACCTAGGAAAATAAAAATGTATATTGTTATTCTTTGTAATGCTTTATTACTAAGATGGATATAATAACTTTAAAGAGGGTTCCGATAGATTTCTAGATTCAGAGAAGATATTTATGTGCAGTTAAAGTAGGAAATGACACCCTACAATTGTTGAGACATTTTTGAAGTTCTTTGACTCTCTAAATTCATCTTTTCTATTTCTAAATTCTTTCATTTTTGGATTGTTACACTTAAATATAAGAAAGCATTATCACTTAAAATACCATCCATACTATGTTGAAGTCTCTTCAGAGAAGCAATGGAGTCCAATATTCAATCAGAAGAGAAAATGAAAGGGATGAATCCAG
Organism: Vulpes lagopus; assembly: GCF_018345385.1. Taxonomy (NCBI): domain Eukaryota; kingdom Metazoa; phylum Chordata; class Mammalia; order Carnivora; family Canidae; genus Vulpes; species Vulpes lagopus. The sequence goes on from NC_054841.1 coordinate 39,930,710, forward strand.
GAGTCATCTCCTGGAGGCATGTGTGCCGCTAAACATGGGCTCCATTCTGTGTCTTCACTGGACTGCACCTATATGGTTGTTTTATGTAAAGTTTAACTGTCAGAGAGTATGTCCCTCCTCCTCGACCCCCTCCACCTGTACCATCAACACCTAAATCCAGACTTTTGTCATTTCTGCTATGACTGTTAATGTGGCTTCCTCTCTGGCTTCTGGTCTACTGTATTAGCTCCTCTTTTATCATTCCTAATTCTGATCCTCTACTTAATTTAACTAAAACAACCATCTGATCATCTCATTTCATGTTCATAAACTTTTCTTGTTTCTTTATTGCCTACAGAATATAAAAATCTAAGCCCTGCATTATGACTGGGTCAGGAGATAAAGCGATTATCCGACTTAATGGACTCTGAAAGAAATATTAGAACTACTCTTTAAATTTATTTTTCTCATCCTTCTAAATTTATATGTTTGTGTATATTTTATAAACATATATACTTTACCAATATAGTACCACACAGATATAATTGATGGATAAGTGTGTGTGTGTGTGTGTATATATATATATATATATATATACACACACACACACATATATATATATATGCATTTTATTAAAAGAATACACACACACACAAACACACAAATTGTAGATCTTTGATGTGACATCCTTCTTTCCTCTTTCCATTTCCACTAGGTTGAGAAGGCAGTGACCTTCTATTGGTAGGTCCCGAACTAACCTAGAGACATTCTGTAAATCTGCTATAGAAGTTTAGATTTGCTTGCCATTTTCTTCACACAAAAGCAGTTGATATATATAATGGAGCCATTTTTACTTTTTTTTCTTTCGGACTACTCTTGTTCTCTTTGGTATATTTCAAAGGTTTTACCAACCCATTTCTTATATCTGGCCTGAAGTGGCTCTTATTTGCTTATTCTTGTTTAGTTCTTTTTTTAAAAAAAAATTTTATTTATTTATTCATGAGAGACACACATACACAGAGAGTCAGAGAGACACAGGCAGAGGGAGAAGCAGGCTCCAAACCGGGAACCCAGTGTGGGACTTTACCCCAGGAATCCAGAATCATGCCCTGGGCCAAAGGCAGGTGCTAAACCACTGAGCCACCCGGGCATCCCCTTGTTTACTCCTTTATACCTATCTTACTGTGTTCTTTATGCACATTCTTGTCTGGACATGTTCTATTTCATTCTGTCACTGTCTTCCTTGCAGTCTTAACCTATAGCACTGTGTTGAGATGCTTTTAGCCCACAGGAAGTTTTCAAAACTCAGGCACCCCATGATCATCTGGTGCTATTGGTACTGCCATGGCCACCATTGCCACCATCGCCAAGTTGTCCTACCCTCATCCATTCACTTTGCCTCTCTTATACTTCCTCCATCACATAGAGATCTCAGTACTAACTCTGTGAGATTTCCCTGGCCTTCTATTTCATGGTTCATTACATCGCTTATGAGTTGTTCTTGCATTAGGAGCTAAAAATGGCCTTCTTGCTGTGGTCTGAGTTTCTTTGGCCTAAAATGCCTCTCCTGTCACAACCTGCCTGTTGAAATATTATACATCTTTGCATATCTAGCTCACATAATGGTGTTGATCATCCAACAGCCTCTAGTAATTATCCTCACCAACAGTACCCTCTTTATTTCTAATCAGATGCCTAGTGGCATTTATTTTGTGGCATTCTTATTATAGCCTTATAATATCCTGACTTTATGGCTATTTTGTATAGTTTTTTAAAAATGTATTTTTATATGTTTTATACTAGTTTGTAAGTTCTTTGAGGAGAGGTCCTATGTCATATTCTTCTTTGTATATTCCTGATTGCCTAGTCATAATGATATTAATGTATGAGAGGCACAATTGTATTTCTGGAAGAGATTATATGACTAAAGGAAATGTTTCACAATGATGTATTCTTTTGATGGAATTTTTAACCTAACACTGCTGATAATTCCTCAGTCAGCAAAGAGATAGTAGTGCATCATTCTGACACTCCTTTGAGGCACATGTTTATTCAGTGCCCACCCTCTTACAAGAAGATATTTAATAAAGAAAGAAAATATGTAGCTTGATTATATGCTTAGCCAAGAAATTTCTTTTGCAGTTCTAAGGAAAAATCTCCAGAAAACCCAATTACTCTACCAGCAATGCACTTCAAAGGAGGGAAGAATGCATTTCTTGTACAGAATTCCTGGATATGTTTGATCATTAGTCAGGGCAAGTAGTTTGACTTAGGGCTATTTACTCAGCAGGAATAAAAAGTACAGCATTGCTTTAACCAAGAGGAGTGTCCCATACCTTCCTCAAGCAGAATTTAATTTGATCTGTCAGAGAAGTTATAGAGGTTTGCTATAGAAATGAGTCACAATCAGTAAGATTTGGTTGACTTTGGTCTATTAAAGAGGCTTCTTCCCTCCCAATGGCCTTCTTTTAGTAGCAATAATAACAGAGACACTTGGTGCCGAGTAACTGACCAAGAACCTGAGCATTTCACAGCACTAGTTATCATTGGAGCAATTTTTTTTTTTTTTCAGTCTAAACCTTGCTCTCATACTTGGAGTATGAGAGCTTTTTTTTTTTTTTTTTTTTAATACATGTAAGCATTCTATTGCTGATATTTATTTCACCTGGGAAGTATAACAAAAGTATTTTTTTAAATGTGTCTATTTTTTGGATAGGTGGAAGTTGGAGAGGGGAAGAGAGAGAGTCTTAAGCAGACTCCACATTCAGCAGAGATCTCACAACCCTGAAATCAGGACCTGAGGAAAAACTCAGAGTCTACCATTTAACTGACTGTGCTACCCAGGTGCCCCTGAGAATATTTTTTATGTAGTCAAAATGTAATTTAATATCATTAGACTTCTACTAACAAATATATGAATATTTCATAGAGAAAATCAATTAAAGAAAAAACAGGCCTTAAGAATGTCAGCATTTAAAAAATATATATACTTTATTATATGAGGTAGACTTTACACTTTCTTGACAAAATTACACATTATTTTTCAACATGTGATATTTGAGCACTTAAATTTTTAATTAAATTTAATTTCAGTTATATTTGTTACTATTTGGCATATCCTTCAACTAAGATAGTAATAATAATTGGAATTCTCCATGTTTAGTTTTCTTATCTTAATTTTCAGGAAAATAATGCTTTAAATTTATAGAAAATAAGCTGGTGCATAACCACAGATGCTTCATAAAATATCTATTTGTAATTTATCACCATGAATATTGCCAAAAGAAATAACTATTATTTTAATCTTTAGACAAAGGAAAAAACCCAAAGCACCAGTGAATCTTTTCATTGTTACTGGTTACTTTTAAAAAAGAATAAAACTACTGTAACATTAATTTTAAAAAGTTAATTCCCATGTTCTAATGGGAGTGTAATGAGTTTTTCTCACAGTGAACTCTAATGAGTTTATGAATGTGCTGCCATATTTATGGTAGAGGCTATGCAAATTTGACTGATGTTTATTTTTGCATGCATTACATTTGGGAATATATTTAGGGACCATAAGCTTGCTGAAGAATTTGTTATAGGAAAGAAAACTTATGAAGAAGACTTCTTATCCCAGGAGTGGAATTAAGGTAAAATTAACAAGGAATTGAAGTTATCTTTGATCAGAATTTTTTATTCTACTTTATTCACTTTGAGGAAGTGTTGCCTATTCTTTTTTTTTTTTTGATGTTCAGCAGAGCAGTACAATACAATACACAGAAGCATAATGTTGAATTTTCATAATAATGCTTGTGATGCAAATGAGGAACACTTCAAAAAGCAGGTTGATTAGCATTTCTTGGTAAGATGACAGTCCCTTCTTTTTAAAAATTTTTGTTCATTAGTTTTATCGGTAGATTACATATCCAGATTTCAAATTTGAAGTGCAGTTTTTGCTTATAATTATAATGTGAATTTAAATAGTTTTAGATTGTGCATTTAAAACAATTCTTCTGTCACTAAATTGCACTCTGAATTAATGAGCTGTTTGCCACCTCTAAGCCCTTTGCTTTGAAATTCAGTCCAGTTTAAAGTGAACTCCAACCATTTCAGGCCCTCAGCTCACAGAAGGTTGCAGGATTAATGAGCTCCAGGGTGTCTGTGCCTCTCTTAGAAGCATATATCACTAAATTATATTCTCAGGGAACATTATTCTTATGCAAGAAGAAAATGGGGGGCTGAATGCAGAGAAATGGTATTTAAACAAATGATTTGATAATTACTGATGATGGGTGTACTTTCATCCCACTAGGTACACAGGAGACCAGAGCTTTTGCCTTCTTTAACTACAGTGAAATTAAAATTGATGGATATTTTAATAAGGCTACTAATGTTGTTAAAACAATGCTCCTTTATGGTTTATTATCCAACTCTGCTTTTGTTTCACTTAATGGACTTTCTGGAGCTTGAATGAAGAACTTACACACATACATTCTTAAGTACACTTACACACATATAACCCTGGATATGGTAGCCTATTTATAAAGCTTTATCTCTCTCCCTAGTTACCCTATGACAATTACCAGCATTTTCTTCCTTTTAGATCTCCTCAAGGCATCTTCTGAGTTCATACAGTGAGAGAGTAAAGGTAGAGAAAAAAATTGTTCCTTTATCTTTAGAGTAGCATTTCTTGGTAAATTGAAAATCACCTTTTTAAAATAGTGGGGATTTTTTGTTTTGTTTTGTTTTATTCTATGAGTAGATTATATAGCCAGAGTTTCAGTGAAATCAAACTCTTTACTTCTGGGGAGAATTATCTACCTGAATTTGAATGATTTAATTTGATAGCCTGAGCTTAGGATGGCAAATTCATGGTAATCCTATAGATATATCCTCATTCTCAGGTAGACATCACTCATCAGTTACAACCTCTTTCTTCACAGAACCAACACCCTACATACTAAGACACAGCATCAGAATTCTAAACATTCTGATCCAGACAGCCCCTACCTGTTGATCAGAGTTGGCAAATGAAGTAAACATATTTGTCAACTTTGGTCTGGTCAGCCTTCTCCTCTAAAGTTAGGTGATCTGTCTGACCCCATGCGCAGATGTGCAAGATCCCAGCCTATCTTCAGCCTCCAATTACAGAGATGTGATGATGTGATGATATTGGCATTTTTGAATGGATGAACTACAGTATTCTCTTTACCTTTCCTAATGCCCTTCCTGACTATTCCTTCCCAGCTAATCATTCTTGTCATTGCGTTTCATTCCTCCCACTGTATTCAGTATTTCTCCTAATCTCGCCATTGTTTTACCACTAGAGTATGAGAATATTTTCTAATGAATAAATTGGTGTCCTCAAATTAAAGATGTGTTGATGTTGCAGCTCTAACTCTGGCATGCTGGGGCTCTCTCAAGCAGTGGGGAGCAAAGTGTAGGCCCATTAGGCATTATATGATGTCCTTGCCCACGCTCTCTCTTGATAGGTACTAACTCATCAGAAAGCAAGAGGAGATGGCAGTAACTGGAAGTCCCATTGCCAATAAAAATAGGCTACTGACACCTTTCTGGCATTTGTGTTCCATCATAGTGTCTATGATGCAAGAAAATCAAAGAAAAGGAAGCTTCTCTTACTAATGAAGTGACCTATCACTTCAAAATCCTAACCCAAAATCTACCAAACATTAGGTATGCTTCTATGCTGGATTCTCAGCGTTTAGATTTCTTATAGATACAGTGACTGAATGAAATATCACTAACATATGGTCAAAAACATATAAGAAGGAGAGTCATAGTTTAAAAGTACAGAACATTTATAGTCATGTAGGCCATTGCAATTCTGTTTGCAGTTTGTTACATGAGAAAACAAAGGAGCCCAGAGTTAGGAAGATGGACATCTCATGCCTCTATATGTAGATGATTTGAAGCTCTATGACAATTCTAAACCCTAGCCTAATAAAATATAAAACATTCTAACGAATGTTCCTGAAGATATGCAAATGGGTTTGAAATGGTAATATGCAAATCAGTTGGATTGGCACAGGGCCAACTTACCCATTCACTCTCAGACCGTTTCAGAACTTCATGAGTTTAACTCAAGGGGAAGAATATACATATAGATTTCCTTCAGGTAGAAAAGATTCAACATTCAGCCAGGATTAAATATTTGAGTTTTGTTTGCTATTGTTGTATCAGGGATATAACTAGAGTGTCTAATCAGCACCCTGATGCCATTGTAGGAGCTAATTAGTCCCCTTCCTGATGAGAAATGAGATAATACAGGACCCCTCAAGCTGATGGGTGGGTTTTGAAAAGTTTGGTCTTAGATGCAGCTAGAATCTCTAAGTAATTTAAAATACTGAAGAGATTACTACATATGTACAGTGTATCTTAGTTAGAATTAGGTCTATATACACATAGAGGTTTCTTAGAATGGAAGACATTGGATTGATAGGTATTAAAATATGAAGATGTTAATATGTAAGGGACTTCAACATAGGAAAAGAGATAATAAAGCCATGATGATTCATAGAAAGATAATAATGTTTTAGAGAGGGAGAAATAGTAGGGGAGAAAAAAAAGGGTTTAGTCCTGATTTTGCAATTTCTAACATTTATCATAATAGCAATATTTGAGCCCTGAGTGAAAGACTGTGTTATGACATGCAGTGCCTTATGCTAATGGAAAATGATGTCTAACATTAATTTTTAAAAAGTCATCTGATACGAAAAGAAGTGACTGTATCTATGAGAGCAACAGAAATGCACAAAGAACCAAGTTGTCATTTAGATAAAGAGTTAAAAATAATGAAATAATGTTTTAATTTCTAAAGGAAATTTAAGACTATGCAGATAACTTTTTAAATCTTGGAACTTCTTGGACATTTTGATTTCATTCTCCCTGGAGAGCCACCTAAACTGGAGGTTGGACACCAAACAAAACAAAACAAAACAAAAAAACAAACGGTTTTACCTTTCTTGAGTTTTTAGTCCCTAGAGAGATATGATTACTTTAGCTAATGAACTTAGGTCCCAGCACCCAAGTTCATGAGATATAAGGATAGTTTTCAAGAATGTAAGGGAATTTCACCAAATTCTGTTTAATCTGTCCTCATCCCACTTACAGACCCCACTTACAGATTAAAGAGTTTTTGGTAGATTTTTTCCATGGAGGGACAAAATTGTATCTTTGGATAAACTATTCTAGAGTTAATTTGAGTCAACAGACATTTGTTTGTGTTTCACATGTGAAAAATAAGGTTGTGCTAGGAATTGTAGGGTGCTAAGATGAATGTAAAGACAATGACTGTCCTTAATTAAGGTGGCTTGAGTGTCATGGTACAAACATGTACAAAGTTAAAAGGTGAAATGTGGTAAGAGTTACCAGGTAAGCATAAATAAAGTACAGTCAACTTCAGAGAGAAAGAGATAGATGAGGACTATAAAGATCCCATTATCCACTTTAATTTTGGGCTCAGTGGTAACTGTAGAAAGAACAACTTAATTAGAGTAGGGCTGAGGCATGGTGGGGGGGTGGGCAAAATCACATTATGCGTAGGAGGGAGTAAAAGGTGAGAACAGAGACATGAAAGTAGATCACTCTTTCAAGAAATCTGATAAGGGATGGAAGGAGGTCATGTGGCTTTGTCACCTTTGCACATTTGCCTGCCAAGGTAGCATCCTCATCTTGGAGAACTTATGGTAACATTTGATATAGGAGCATGCCCTGACATGGCAGGCCTCACACTCTGGATATGCTATCCTGAGGTCACATTGCAGTACCATGTCACAGGACTCCCATACCCCATGTATTAGCCGGATTGGGGCATAAGTCTGGGAGACTGATGAGAAATCACACTTGTCCACCTGGAGATAAAATTTTTGCAGAAATTTGATTTCATTGCTTAGCATTTGCAATGCCCTAGGTTGGGAAGCCACCCATGTCCTAACATGGGCCAAATTTAATTCTATTCTATTCTATTCTATTCTATTCTATTCTATTCTATTCTATTCTATTCTATTCTATTCTTTCCATTCCATTCCATTCCATTCCATTCCATTCCATTCCATTCCATTCCATTCCATCCTATCCTATCCTATCCCATCCCATCCCATCCCATCCCATCCCATCCCATCCCATCCCATCCTATCCTATCCAAAAACATATCCCTAAGTACTCTGTGTGAGGCCTTGCTTTGGCTCAATGTCTACAACATAGTTAAAAGAGGTCCTTGTTTTCAAGAAACACAATCTCTTTGGGGAAGCAAGAAACCTAAATAACATTTCATTATAATCCAATTAATGTTGATATAGCAGAGGAGTGGTTGATGGGTTATGAGAGTACAGATAACAGGCAGTTAATCCAACTTGGGGCATCTCAGAGGCTTCTGGAGAAGATGATAGTTGGACCAAGTCTTGAAAGTGGGTATGAAGTATCCAGGCAGCTGAGGAAAAAAAAAAAAAACCCTAAGAAGAGATTTCCAAGTATGAATCAGCAAGTGTGGTTAGTTAACCTGTAAGGCTAAGACTAACATGAGAAAATTGTGAATGGTGAAATGTGGCCAGAGAGGTAGCAAGGGCCTGGTCATGGAAGAACATGTCATGTCAGGATTCCTGTGTTTTATTCTATGGATAATGGGGAGCTACTATCGTGTTTTAAGAAAGAAGGAACTTGACTTTTTTAGTCTTTTACAGAGATTACTCTAAGAGGTGTGCGTGTGTGTGTGTGTGTGTGTGTGTGTATAGGTTGGGCAGAGATACCAGTTTGGGATGTATAGCAATGGTTCCAGGTAAGAATTATGGCCTGAATTTGGCTGGAGGAAGTACGGTTGGAGAAGGCAGGTAAAACTGGCTTTTGTTAGTGAACAAATTCTAGGATGGAGAAGAATTGGGTGCTTAGTAGTCTCTCAAGTTCTGGCCTAGTTGACCAGATATGCTTTTCTGGCTCAGTGAGAACCATATGCCCATCTAAATTGTGATTTTTCATGGACATTTTAAAAATAGGTGGAGTTTAGAGACCAAAGGCAGAGCTGTATAGAGTCAGAGCAAGGGAGTGGGGAACCATGAAGGAAAGCAATAAAGAAAAATGGAAAGGCAAGTAATTATTTGCTGTGTGACCCATGTGTTAGGTCACCTTTGGTTTCAGTTTTCCAGCAATACTTCTCTCCTCTCCTCCCCTCTCCTTTCCTCCCCTGCCCTCCCCTCCCTTCATCTCTCCTATCCTTTCCCCTTCTTATCTCCTCTCCTCTCCTCTTCTCTTCCTCCTCCCACTTCCCCTCCTCCTCCTCCTCCCACTTCCCCTCTTCCTCCTTCTCCCCCTCCTCCTCTTCCTCCTCCTTCTCTTCCTCCTCTTCCTCACTCCTCCCTCCTCCTTCTCCTCCTCTTCCTCTTCTTCTTCATCATCATTATCACTAAATGCCTTCAGAAATGAGCATTGTCTATTCAAGGAATTACCATGACTTGCATGAAGAGAGTATCTGAGAAGTGAGTTCTTGGAAGCACTATGACGGTGGCCAAGAATGTGCTTATGACATGACATTTTATCAGACATCTCCAAGGAGCAAGGTAGTCAAAGGAATGTGTGTGTGTATGTGTGTGATAGAAGTGGGAGAAATGCCAAGGATTAAATAAACAATGGGAAGAGTGTTAAAAAGAACAATTAAGCATAAATATAAAATTTGAATGGACCTCACTTAGCCCTCAGAGTGTATTTCAGTTGTGCTTCTTGAGCCAGGTGGGCGGTTTGTTCATTTGGTTGGAATTCTGGAATAATGAGGTCAGAATTAGGAGCTTAATACTTCTGCAGGCCATTTGGTTTTAATCTACTCCGTGACCCCAGAAGGACATTTTAACCCTCATCATCACCCTGACTTTTGTCTTTGAGTGCAGGGAGGCACCAGAGAAAGTAGACGGCTTTTCAGGAAATCGGTCTTCACTAGAAGAAAGCTGTGGTCAGATAAGTAGGTGGTTCATCTAATCAGTAATTAGAAAAATTAGAAATCGCTGTGAGAAAGGCAATAATGGGTTGCTACTGAATACCAATTCTTGAATTTGATTTATTTAAAAAAATGGGGATCTGGGAGTCTTGTTAATTACATTGCCTGTAATGATAGTTAATAGTACTGCATTGTTGCCCTTAATCTGTGACTCACTGAATACTAATAGTTGGTAGACCTGGACTTAACAATGAAATGTCTTACTATGTGTGGCTGGATTGGCTACCTACATTTATTTTAGAACATTTTAAATTTAATTATTATGCCACAGCTTGGGCTGATAACTCTCCCTTGATGCAATGGAGATGAAATAGATTATATTTTACACCTCAAAGGTTATTTTTTAAAACTTAAGTTTGTTACTCAATAAAAAAACATCTGTATCTAATGCAGGGATGAATCCAGAATTTGTGGGGTCTGAAACTTACACAACATTTGGGGTAAGGCCTCTTTGAGAGAAAGAAAACTTACAAATATAAAATCTGTGTGAAATTGTTATTTAAATTCATTCTAAGTTATTGGAATTTTTTTTTAAATATTAATGGTTGAGAAAAGTTCTTCATTTTAGCTGTTCATTGATAATGTCATGTACATTATTAGACTTGTGGTCAAACTTGGGAAAACTTCTTTAGGACTCTTTTATAAATAGCTGCAAGATTTTAGATCATTTCAAATTGTCTTGTGCAGGGACTAATCTTAAATACCTTTGAAACTAACTATCCTCATTATCTAGCTTCTTACCATCACTGTTTCTCATTTTTGCTAATTAAAAAAATATACATATATGACCATGTGAACACATTGCTAGGACCTCATCCAAGAGCTTTACAGGGGACTGTGTAAATGAGGCTCTTGAAGCTTAAGTTCCACTGTTTCGTGGTAAATCCATTTTGGATCTAATAGCATCATAATTTTCACTGAATCTTTTCAAAGAGCATTATATTCAATTGTCCAATGAAACAGTATAACTCTTGGTACTTAGGTGCAATGAGTTAGTTGAGGAAGAATTCAAATTTTTAGTGATTCTAATGAGTTTTATAAATAAGGCACAACTCAAATCTTATCTCTTGATTTGAGTGGCATACAGTGGCTTATTGTAAGACTATTATGTTAATATCTTTGTATCTATTACAAGCTTTAATTTATCCTTGATAGCTTGAAAGGAGACTAAATTCCTATGTAAGAACATGAAAACATTTTTTAAGATGTTATCTTTTATGGTATGTCCTTTGTAATCTGCTGACTAAATTAGCTGTGGTCATATAAAATATTAAGTAATCTTGACAGATACTATGCAAATAAAAATATTGAATGTCTAAGTAAAGCACCTTATACAGAGCATCTTTAACATTTTAAAATGTTATTTCTAAGCATTAAAATGAGATTTGTTATTTAAGAAAGATTTCATAACAGATATAAAGATCTCACTTTACTTTATATAGTTTTCTGTTAAGTTTACCAAGATCTATTTTATTGCATTAAACATACTTAGTTTCATTCAAGATGCTTAGGTTTCCCTCTTTTTCAATGCCTTTTACCCCCTCTATGTACACAAATCCAGCAACCTAATCAAGTCGCCTGTGATCAAATTTAATTTGGATTTTTCCCTAGTAAGGCTGTCTGGTGGCTGTTAAATAGAATTTAATTAAAATAAATATGCACAAATTTCAATAGAGCTTAATTATCTGAATTGACTTGGTAAAATTTGGCAGAAAGTCTAGACGTTGTAAGATATACCTATACTTGGCTTGGATAAAGGTTTAGTAAAACAGAGGCCAGCATTCAGAAAAGGGGGAGGAAGAGGGAAACACAGTTGTAAAAGCTGTCTATACTATTAGGTAGAATTTTCAATAAACAAAACATGTCCTGTTGAATTTCTACCTACAGTAAAAATTGGGTGTTTTTATATCTTTCTTTTTATTAAAACCATAAAATGAAAGTGTGAAAAACTAGGCACTCCACTTGTTAAGTAGCAATTTAGATTGACAAGCTATTTTCCCAAATTTGATTTCTGACTCCATTAAACCAGTGCTTCTCAACCTTTAATGTGGACATGAATAACCCAATGATTTTGTGAAAATACAGGTTCTGATTCAGTAAGTCTGGGACAAAGCCTGAGATTCTGCATCTAATAAACTTCTAGTGATGTCCAGGCTGTCATCTGAGGACTGTACTTAGAGCACAAGGTCCTGGGCAGTGAAATAAAGACAATTGACTTGGGACCTTGCCACCGCCATCACCACTATAATTGTACTGATGATAATATTTAAATAACATCACCTCTCAAGTGTGGTGTGTTTTTATATTATTTCCATGATGTCAGTTTTATCTCTTTATGTTACATAGTATCATTATGATTTATCTCAACTTGGTTATCACTTTTTGTAAAGCCAGTTAATAAAATATTTATTTCAGAGTCTTACCCTCTCTGGTCCAGCATGAACAAAATGTAGACAGATTTCTCCTGCAAAGTGTGTTCTCCAGATCTCATCACTTCTTTCAAGGTTCACTCAGGTGAGCATCTATGCTCATTCTGATGTTTTCCTCACCAATAATAGGTCTGTGTCTTTATTCTGCAAGGCTGGTCATCACACTGTCCTTCACACAGGCTAGTTTCATTCGTAGTTCCAAATTCTGCACGTGCAGTCTCTTGACTAAGATACTCATATTTATTTATCCTGTCCCTCGTGAAGCCTCCCTGAAAGCTCCTTCCCATGCTCACAGGCTCATAGGGCAGAGCTGAACAGGGTGAAGGTCAATAGTTGCCTGTTAGAATTGGATTGATGTATACGGGGATATGTTCTTCATTTTGAAGCAACCCAACACTGGTACCCATCAACTCCTAAAGCATGCTTTTTTGTTTGTTTTTGACAATGTATCAGGAGATTTCTATAGTTGAATACAGTATGTAGTAAGGTGTGACAATGGAAATACTGCCTTAGCATATGCTCAGATGTCATACCACAAATTATAAATAGTCCTAATTTATAAAACTCTGAATTAAAAGCCAGAAAGTTCATAGGTAACTCATGTATAAAGTGAAAGTTTTGATTTAAGAAAAAAGGAAGTGGTTAGACAATTAAATACTAATTTCAAGAAATTTTCACATAAGGTTGATAAAATTAAATATTAATAACTAACAATTAGTACCTCTGTGAAGTTATTTAGTCAATAGGGAAATGTTTTATATAATAGCCTCACTTGGAGAGTATTAACCCACTGGAGTGGCAATTTTGTGAGAGATTTTTCTTTTCTAAGTCTTTGATAGTTTTATTTCTGATGTTGATATTACTTTTTCATGGCCTACAACTTTTCTTTCATTTATAATTCCATTTGGAAAATGCCAATATCTTCTATTTTTTCAGTGCATAATCTCAACTTATTAGTTATTAACTAACTTACTAGTTAGCTCTCTAAATATTATATATGGGATTGATCTACTTTATACCCTGATGCCAGTCTGAGGTTTGTAATAAAAGTCATTCTTAGTTTTCTAAAGTGCTAAATAGGAAAAAGAAAATAGTAGAATGTTAAATTAAGAAAGGAGTCTTTAGAGGTGACTCTCCAGCATCCTCATTTGATAGATAAGGAGAATATGGTATGTCAGCCAGCAGGCCAGAGGTGAACCCAGAGCAATAGTTCTACAGATCACATATTAAAATGTGCATTGTGTAAATGCACACATTAAAAAATATATTAATTGAATAATAATAATTATATAATAATTGAAATAATTAATATATATATATTAATGTTAGGTTGTTGAAGAGTAAAAATTAAAGCTATATAAGGTTCCTGAAAAAAACATTGTAGTAGGGAAAAAATGTGACAGAACCCTAAAAAAATGTAATATATTGGCTAATTGCCTCCTAAATTGTACAGATTACTAGTCCATTTCTGAACATGCCCTCTGGTAAATTGAAAAGAACATATCTTCAATCCTTGTCAAATGCAGATCCTGGTGTCATAGTGCTTCTAACTTCTAGGAGGAAAGGATTAAAAAAAAATCATGCAAAAATACTAAACCAGGTTTTTTTGTTTTGTTTTTTGTTTTGTTTTGTTTTGTTTGTTTTGTTTTGTTTGTTTTGTTTTGTTTTGTTTTGTTTTGTTTTGTTTTAATAAGCCACATAGACCCTGGAATAATTCTGTCCTTATCCTCACTCCTCATCACTTTGTATGGAGCAAGGTGGAAGGATTAGCAAAATGCATAGTGAGAGTGGGAACTTTTTCTGGGCCTGAGTGCAGAGAGCAGTGCTGTACTCCCTGTTTCCCTGTTGGAATCCTGCTCTTGTGATCCAAGTCTCTGTTTGCCTAATTGGGACTTGTGCTTATGCCCTCCAGTTCTCACTGGCCCCTTTGATGCTTTTCAGCAAGTCTTCTCAAAGCAGCAGGACAAAATGGAAAGATAAGCAGTGGATTCACATGAAAAGAGGGCAGCAGAATCCAGGTGGGGGTCCCTGCTGAGATTCTCTCTTCCTGAGCTGTGACCACAGGACCACAGGGCCTAAGCAACTGCTGGGACTGGGACCAGCAGATGAATTTAACAGCCCCTGGTTAACCTGCAAGCCACAACATCTACTCTACCACCCTCCAAAATAAATGTAACTTCGCTCCTTTTTTTCTTTTTTTTTTTTTTTAATCTTTCCTCAGGCTTCTCTTTTGGATATCTGAAGGCTGGATTAGATTGTCTCCACCTCTAATGATGGCCCCAATCTAGATATATTGTTTTGTTTTGTTTTTAGTTTATTTGCTTATCTCATGCTTATCAGTTCACCATTTTCTTTTATTTTTTATTTATTTATTCATTATTTATTCATTATTTATATTCATTTATTTTATTTATTTATTCATGAGAGACACAGAGAGAGAGGCAGAGACATAGGCAGAGGGAGAAGCAGGCTCTCTGCAGGGAGCCCGAGGCGGGACTCGATTCCAGGACCCCAGGATCACGGCCTGAGCCAAAGGTAGATGCTCAACCATTGAGCCACCCAGGTGTCCCTATTTCCATTTTCTTATGCAACAAAGGATCTTAAAAGGGTCATAGTAGGAAATAGAATTTACCTAGATGGTTTAAAAAAGAGAATTTGACTACAGGAGTAGTTAAAATGTAGGCTGAGTTGAGGAAACTGACACCAGAAGTGGAGTCCTTCAAAGCCTAACTTCTGGTAGGAGCTATAACCACCCCTTAGGCTAAAGGGGAAGAAGGCAGTGTTACTGGAATCCCATGAGAGCTAGAGCCCTGGGAAACAGGGCACTCAGCATAGCTGTTGTCCTAGAACACCAGTTCTCAACTCTTGCCTACTCATTGATATTACTAGGGGAAATTGAAATACTCGCAGAGATTCTGATTTAATCTTTAGTGGGCATCAGTATTTTTAAAAGCAGCCCAAGTAATTGTAATGAATAGTCAAGTTAGAGAAACATAGTCATAGGAAGACACAGACAACTGATTAAGTTATCATACATACTGCCCACGGGTTCTTACCAATTTCTTTCACCATAAGCTTCACATTCTTCAGACATTCTTAGGAAGGAATACAGGATCCCTGAAGGGTAGCCACATTTCATAAGTGGCACTTGCAGTTTGGCCAGCGCACATATCTATGGGCACATTTCACACTGGGGATGCCCTGGCCCCTCCTATTTCCTCCCAATCATGCTGACAAAGGCTACTTATAATGTCTCTATAAAGTTTAGGTGTAGGGGTTGCCGAAGGCTAAGGATGAGGAATAAAGAAACAATCCTTACAGGTGTTATGAATATGACTGTTTTATACCAAATGCTTTTCCTGAAGATTTTAATTTTAACATATGCATTGCAAATACAGTATGACCAATTATAATAATGTAAAAGCATATTAGATAGGAGGCAAGAAGCTAAGGGTTAGAGTAGAGATTCCTGGGAAAAATGTTAATTGGGTAAATGTAAGTTTCCAGATTGAGAAGAAGAAAAAACACATTTCAATCTTAAAATTTTAACATTAATAACATTTATATAGCAAGTAACTTTTGCCAGCACTATTGCTAAAAGCTGTAGATATATTTTATCCTCACAAAAACCCTATTATTATTATTATTATTACTACTACTACTACTACTACTATTACTATTAGTAGTAATGGTGTTAGAGCATGGGAGCTGGGGTTGGAGGGGGAACAGAGGGAGAGGAGAGAGAGAATCCCAAGCAGGCTCCATGCTCACTGTAGAATCCCATGTGGGGCTCAATCCTACAACTCTGATATTATGACCTGAGCTGAAATCAAAAGTCCAATGTCTGACTTGGCCAACCAGGTGCCCCACAACCACCCTATTAAATAGGAACTATTGTGAGTCCCACATTAAGGATGAAAAACCAAGGCTCCAAGAACTGATGAAACTTGCCCACATTCATGTAGCTAGAAAGTGGCAGAGCCATATAATTCAGACCCTGGTTAATCTACCTTCAAACCCCAGGCTCATTTTTCCACTGACAAACTCACCTGGGATGTTGGTTTAAAGTACATTTTGCCATATTCTCTCAGGAATCTGTATTTTTAAAAGTTCCTAGGTGACTTTTATGGTCAGAATTTGGTCCATACTATATCATGCCATTCTGTTTCCTGAGTATATGTGATTTATTTCTTTTTTCTTTAGCTCCCATTTTCTAAAATACGGTTGAGAACACTCTCTTCCTGGTATTCTGCAAAAACAAACAAACAAAAAAGTTCATTGTTAAATATATATTATGAATACTAAATATCATGACCTTTTCTTGGTGATTAAGATATGATTATCTGCATATCAAATGCTATAGCAAAGATAATTTTTGTCCGGATAATCCTTTTCCCAAATAACAGTCACATTTATTTCCCTTAGTGTACCTTTCAGAGCAGGTAGTCTTGGATAAGTGTAATCACAAGCCCTACAATAGTTATGTATGGATTTATAAAACAATTATTTATTTTTATACTGTAAAACTCTAATTTTAAGATTTTAATTTTTTTAACTCATTTTGAACATATAGGCAATTCTGTCTCCTAAAGCTAGACTAATTTACTATTAAGTTTTGCTTTCCGTAACAAGAAGCTAGAAAGTTTTAGATAACTAATACTGTGTGAGCAGACTTCTCTTCACTACAGAGAAACAGTGGGTGTTGAACCTAGGGACCTTGTCTTTAGAATAAAAAAAACCCAGCTAAACACTGGAGAATGTGCCAGGACCTTGAGAATGTGTCAGCTGGAGCAATTTCAGTGCCACTAAAGATACCTGAGAAAACAATAGTTTTCAAAGTTACCCTCTTCTGCTAATGGACATTTGGACATAAAATCCCAGTTTGCTTTTCAAAAGTAATACATTCAGGTTGCCTAAATCTGTGCTACCAATGTCTATTTAAGTCTTGCAAATTTTCTATGAGAATGTTAAATCAAAAGAAATTTAGGGTACACAGGAGTTAACTGATGCTTTGGTTGAAGTTGAATTTCATGGTGACTCCAGGATCACAGAATGTGGGAGCTTCTGACCTTGACAAATCCCTCAGAATAGATCTAGGAACCAGTGGTGGTTCGGGGCCTGATGGACTGGCATCCCGTCTTTTTCTTCCCCTGCTATGCCCTGGATCACAGAAGAGTGGCACCCTGCAGAATGCATTTCCCAGACTCCCATGTCTGACTGCCCCCTGGGTTTGGATGATGGAAGTCACTGCCAGGAGATTAGAGGATAGATAGGAAGGGGAAGTCAGAGGATTTCCTTCCTCTTCCCTCTCTGCCTTGGCAGCTTCTCTGTGTTATTATCTCCTGCCAGAGAAGCCTGCCAAGGGCACAACTCTCTCCATGTAACTTTGGTTCCTGGGCTCTGGTGATACTACCTTTTCTCTGTGGCCTTTTGTTTTCTGCTTTGGGTAATTCCTGGGTTGCCTCACGTTTCTTAATTGGCTTTTTGACTTTCCTATCATCTATGAAACCAATTCCCTGAATTAAATCCCCTTCACTGAAGTTACTAATTGGCTTGTGTGCTCCTGGTTGGACCTTAACTGATGAAAGTTGCCGTTTAAATACCAAAAGTTTGCTGGAGTTAGTTATTCCATGGAAAAATAATGACAACTACCTCTACAAGTTACCAGCTTTTTAGAATATACTGTTTCCACAAATAACTTGTTTCAAATCTTATCTTTTAATATAATATTATTTTAAAATTGAATTACTACTACTACTACTAAAGCTAATAAATACATCTTCAGATATATCATATATCAAATTTAGCCAAATTGGAAGTGATTAATAACATTACCATATGTTCTCAGCTCAACACTTTCTTTTTTAATGCTCACCTGAAATAAAGCTTCTTTTGCCAACTCTATTTAATTAAAGATTGTCTTGTGATGATAAAGCAAGCTCAGTTTCAGCCTAGATTTATATGGCATTGCTTTTTCTTAAAAACCTATATGATTTGTAGAAAGTTCTCAAAAAGATGTGCTTGCAACTTTCATTTTCTAAGGATCTGGAAAATAGCCACAATTTTTTTGTTTTGTTTTGTTTTGTTTTGTTTTAAGTTTGACCCTTCGTAGGATACGTATGGAGGTTAATTTCCAGAAATAACTCCATGATGTCTGGTTCTCCTTTGATGCAGTTTGATTAATCAGTGTGTAGAATTCCTAGTAATAATAGGCACAAAATTAACTATACTGAGTGACTGACTGACTGACTGAATAAATGAACACAAGAACTTCTCAAAATATTTCTTTCTCATAGCAATACATGTTATTAGCTATTTGTCAGTGGACTCACAATTAACCAGGAAAAGCTTAAGTTATTCTTCCACAAGGTAAATTAAGCTGGATGGGTCTTGGTTTAGAATGTAAGCAACCAACAACATACCATAGGAGCCATCAGAGCAGAATTCACGCATTGACAGTAAAGATTAATGAACCACCTTCTCTTAATTGATAGCATCCAAAGTACACTCCCCTCAGCCTTTTGTCTGTCATTTGGCAGAGGATCCACCAGTAGATACACTCCATTGCTTGTCAAAATTAAAAAACAGGTAATTTAATCTTCTCAATGCTATAGATGATGATTTTTTTTTTAAGTTGCAGTTGAAACAACAATTTCAGGGTGAGTAGGTCTTCTTGATGATTCATAATTTGGTAGATGACATGTTCAAATTTATTGAATTGACCTGAGCATAAAATTATCCAGGAGAGCAACAATTAATCTGTAATGCTGCAGATGTATTCTTTTAAGACCAATACAGTCCCCATTATTATTATATATTTGACTATTCTTTTTCTGATTGTAGGTAAAGTGAGCTTTTCAGTATTTGTTATATACACTTGCATGATTTGATTCTAGTTGGTCAATGTGGGTGGGAAGGTGTGCCTGAATGTTATCCAGTGAGGAAGCAATTTTTCACATAGAATGTATGTTGGATAAATATGAATTTTCTTTAGGTTAAGGTGTTAATGCAAGCTTGTCAAGAAGAACAAATCTGAAAAGTAGTTAAATCAAAGATGTTTTATTTAAAGGAATAAATACACCATCTCTCAAACTATATTATCCTTGTCTAAGAATATTTTTCCCATGTCTATAATTTTAGAGCTCTGTGATATGAAAGCTGTCAATGTATGTAATTGAGGGCAATCTGACTTTTGTTATTGTGTGCATTTTTCAAGCATGGTATTTAGGTGGCCCTACTTGATGCTTTTCTAAGAAGCTCCATTATACTCATAAATAGATACCAAGTTCCTAGAGAAACCTGGTGAATTGAGGCACAGCACAGTTTTGATAGCTGCCTTGTAAATGACATGATATTATTTTCTTGTGAAGACAGGACCTTTTTATTTGAGCCTGTTATATAAAGGGTATACTTGCTGTAGATTTTAAGTCTTGATCCTGGAAGTGTAGATTGGCTTCTAAACTGACACTTTTGTTTCTGACTAAGGAACTGGAAATATGCCAGGTGACATTCTCTTTGAAGTGTAAATGATGCTTCCATTGAACCTGTTTTTTGTTTTGTTTTGTTTTTGTTTTTGTTTCTAGTATATTTGGAAAGTGAATTTTATGTCTGTGGAAGAACCTGAATTCTAATAAATGGGACTCTTAACCACAGGAAAGTTGCTATAGGTGGTAGGATTCCTATATCTACTTGGATCTCTATGCAGTAGGTTACCTCATACCTTAACTCTGAACCAGCCTTCTATCTACATCATTCATAGTGATTTCCTTTATGTGTTTATTTCCCATTACTTCCACAGATAATTTCATTTCTAGGAAATGTTGGTTTATTATGTTGTCTCCAAGTCCTCTTGGATTTTGAGATGACTATTGTCCTTCCCAGGAAAATAAAATTACTTGTCTCCACTCAATACACTTCAAGAGGTCCAATGTTGTACTTAACTTTTCCGGGTTGTCCCAAAAGCCTGATGTTGTGGTTGCATATTTCATTCCAAATCCCTCATGGGCTCACCTTTCATGGCTACTGCCATTTTCTGCATTGTCATGTCCCATCAATTGTTTAAGACACCAATAATGTCATTGAAAATTAACTTGTTTCCTTAAAGTTAAGCAAAGGAAAGAAAGATGGTGGCAATTGAGAGAGAGGGAGGGAGAGAGAAGGACTTAGTTGTTGCCATCTAAACACAGAACAAGAAATACGTTAAATTTTAGTGTAAATAGCATTGTTCCTAGGAATGTACTGGCCATTCTCTGCCACAAGGACACTTTTACTGACATTGGCTTTTTTGGGCCCAAAACTCTGCCATGTTGAACAGGTCCTTTCTCTCCCATATCTCCTAATCCAGAGTTCCAGTTCCCTATAATTAACTGCTACAATAACAAAAACCTCATTATTTTACTACACAGAAAACTTGAATTCTTGAACTCTACTCCAGCCTACAGTCTGGGGCTTGAGTTTCCATATCCAAGGAGGAACATTATGATGACTTCACTCTCAAACATGAAAAGAGCCATCAGGAAATTTGAAATTGCTATGTTTTCTTTTCAACATATAGCGGATCCTATTTTCACAGGTCCTCTTGTACTTGGCAGTAGAACCATAGTAACCATACCCACTCTAGTTATAGGTAGTATGTTGTTGGTGTTGGGATGTCAAAGTTAGATTAGATGCACGGTTGTACTTTATGTGTTGACAAAATGTAAGGGAAATGCTTTTTCTTCCTTTCTAATGTTTCTTTCCATATGAGGGGAGCTTGATTGTTATTACCCTCCTGGGTTCTCTCTGTCCCCTACCATCATTATTGGTGAGTGGGTTAGGAGAAACTGAGTATGTATAGTCCAATTCCTTCCTTGAAAATTACCAGCCCCAGAGAGCATGTAGTTTGGGCAGCTTCTATGTGCCATAAGTCTTAGAGGAATGGGCCCCTGAGAGGCAGTTGTAAAGTGCAAAGAAAAGTTGTACTTTCTTAGGTATAGAAGAAAAAAAATTAGCATACTTGAATTTCTTTACTTTTACATGTCCCTTGTGATTCTTGATCAAATTCTATCATTGATTAAAAAAACAAAAAATCAGCTATGTAATTTGTAGCACTCAGGAAAAAATGAAAATCTGGGTCTCTTTGAAAAATTCTCAAAAAGAACTTCAAGAAGGCTATGGCGGAACATTAAACAACATGTGGGCCCGTCCATAGATGGAATCCTGTGCAGCTACACAGGTGACGTGTCCTAGAAGTCTTTCCTATTTTTGATGGTTGATGTTGACAGTAAGATTTTAATAGTAATGGATTTTTGTATCCTGATATTCATTTTCTTCTAGATTTGGAAGAGATACATGCTAGGGCAGACAAAATAATTTGACAATAACCAGTTATCAATTGCATTGAGAAGAAGAGATTGTATTGTATCTCTCAGAGTCTTATTAAAGTAACAGAAACTCCTCTATTCGCTGGATTTCATACTTCACTTTAGGTGTTTCTAAAACTGCTTGGAAAGGCTGAAGGATCAAAACTCAAGGAAAGGTATGTTAGCTTTCAGAGACTCCAGAGGGTGTAGAAACTCTACAAAATCACTTAGTAGTGACCAAGCTATCTGCAGCACTATGGTGGATGATTTTCACCAAAGCCATGCCTAATCATTGCTGCAGAGGAACAACAGCTACCAACCATCAAGGTTCTTCTTCCTTCTGTACCTTGCATAAGTCTTCTTGTTGATGAAACTGAAAATAGTAAAAAGGGATTTAATGGTATTTGGCTACTTTAACTTGTATTGAAAGCAAATTCATTTTCAGTAAGAGAGAACATTTGAAGAAATTAGATTCTGCATTGCTGGTAAAGTAGCATTGGATATTTATATAAATATCTAAAAGTAGAGAGCAAGCCATTATTAAAGTAAATACTGGATGCTATAACAGATAAACACTAAAATCTCAATAACTTAATACAATAGAATTTTATGTCTTTTTTAAAGATTTTATTTATTTATTCATGAGAGACACACAGAGAGAGAGGCAGAGACACAGGCAGAGGAAGAAGTAGGCTTCACACAGGAAGCCCAATGCAGCACTCTATCCTGGGACTGTGGGATCATGCCCTGAGCCAAAGGCAGATGCTCAACTGCTGAGCTGCCCAGGTGTCCCAAATTTTATGTCTTGTTTACATCAAACTATCTAGCAGTTAGGGAGAGGTTAATAACTGCATCATAAAGTCATTGAGGAACCAAGACTGACAGAGGCTCTGCTATTTTCAACACAAGATTTCCATAATTGTGGACATTCATATCTATCTTGCAGAAAGGAGAAGAGGATTACAGAAAGCATTGCATGGCAGGTTTTTATGGGCCAGGCCTGAGAGTGGCACTTAGCACTTCCGTTGGCCAGATCTTAGTCACAGGACTCCTACCTACAAAGGATGCTGGAAGAAACTACTTGTGTGCTTAAGAGAAAAAAGAAATGACTAAGGCAAATAGGTAGATACCTTTCACGTGATGTCTAATAAGGACTCAGATGACTTTTCTACCACTTCAGTAATCAGAAAATCATTCACAAGGGGAAAATGACTAATGATGTATGTAATGTGGGGCATATTATTAAACCTCTTTGTTTCTCAGTTTCTACATCTGTAAAATGGGGATAATCAGTGCAGCTCTTAGGGATGTAAGGATTTCATGAAATACTACAAATAAAATGGTTTAATAATAGTGCCTGGAAATTAGCAAACACTCCATGAATGTTAGCTATTGTTATTATTAGCACTATGATTTTAAGGAAGGATAGCATATTTGGAAACAAATTAATATGTAAAATGTACTGAATACATGCATGGCACATAGTAAAAGCTCAGTAAGTATAATAATAAGAATTATTATTATTTTAACTTACTTAGTCATCTTGATATTATACTTAAATTCCTTATGACTTTTCACTCTTAAGAAACTCTTAGATCTCTTTGGTTTTCTCTTTTCAGATTTCTTTTTGGATATTATCTGTTAGTTGGGTCAATCACAAGATTCACTTTTGCTAGATCTAGTCTGATCTTTGGTGACTTATATAGGCCTTTATAAATTGCTTCTTATTTGTTTATTGAGAATTGAAAATAAAATGGAATGCTTTCAGATTGAAATGAAAAATGCCATACATACATATATAAATAAATTGATAATGTTATATGCATTTATTCAAGAGAGCATAGTAAGCATTGATAAATGTTGATTATTTAATTGATAAGAACTATTTTAAACATGTATGCAATTGAGTCAACCATAACTTGTTTAGAAACTTCTGGATTTGAGTTCAATGTTAAAGGTAGAGACAATACTAGACCAGGTAGCAATTTTGCATTGAGCTTATTAACCCATCTGTCACTGATTAGAAGGATACACTTACATATATCTTTACAAACATGCCTATGATTATAATTTAGCAAAGGCTATTCAGAAAAGAGAATCACTGTACAGAGTAAACTAATGGAGAATAGTCTAAGCATGTCATTTTCAGCTTGCCTCACAGCTAAATGTGTATAAATATCAGCAAGATTTAATATTTGACATTTCTTGGTTTAAAGAGAGAGAGAAAAAGAGTACATCTTTAAATTCTACAAATATTGCTTGGCCTCAATGGCATGTGTACTCAAATGCAGGATTTGAGACATGGCACAAGATTAACTGACAATGGTACATCTCCATGAAAGACGGCATAGATAGCATCAAAGCATGATTGCTTAGGGCACATTCATATGTTTTTCTTTTTGTTAGGAAGTCTGCCCTCTCTTTTGTGTATTGTTTGATACCTGATACCTTTAAAGAGAAGCTACAGCATTATTAGTTGTTTGATGAGAGGTAGTAAATGTTATATAGAGAAACATTACAAGATAAAGACAGACTTAGGATTGGGATCACATAGGATATAACCATGAGCCCATATAGTCTGACTACCTTTATTAAAACAAATAATCTAAAAGGATATTTTCAATTATTCCTCTTAATTTAACAAATGCTTTTTTTTTTTTGAGACAGTTGTTTGGCCAAAGTAAAAACACTATCTTTGTTATTAACCAGCAGAGTTTTAATATGGCTTTCAAGACCCTCCATGGATTAAATTCAACCTACCCTTCAAAGCACACCTAGGTAGCTCAGTTAAGTGTCTGACTCTTGATTTTGGCTCAGATCATGATCTCAGGATAGTGTGATTGAGCCCTGTGTCGGAGCTGTGTGCTGGGGGTACAGACTGGTTAGGATTCTTTCTCTCCTTCTCCTTCGGCCCCTCCCCTCCTCTAAAAAATATATTTATAAACATAAATATATTTTAAAAAATTAACCTACTCTTCCAGGCTCAAATACTACTGTTCCTTTCAAAAGCCTGCCTGGACTGGGCAGCTTCTGTTATGTATATAGCCTATGCTTTAGCACCTCCAACTCTGCCCTAATACCTGTCCTTCTACTTGGAGTACTTACATTTTTTGTCCACCATACCCATATCTTTGCCAAAGGTCCCCTCATATATACTTTCTACATACTTCAACCAGATGTTGTCTCTTCTGTTTCTCACATGACACTATTTTCTTCTGTGGATTTCATCTTACTCATACTTACATTCCTGTTGTACTGACAGGTGGACTCTAAGCTCCATATATTTTTATCTTTATTCACATGCAGTGTATACCATAAAACCTTGCACAGAGTAAATGTCCAGCAAATAAGTATTGGGTATACTGATAAATCCATGAATTAAATCATCCTCTGCCTTCAGTGACAAGACATTATGATTAGTGTTTAGATGGCATTATGATTAGTGTTTAGATGGACAGAATAAGGATGAGTTGCTCATTAAGTAAATTTAACATATATTATTTGTATATATAATGAATATGATCTTTGGGCTAATATAAGAAAAAATATTCCTCCAAAACAGTATTAATTTGACCTGTCTTATAAATTGTTCCTTTAGGGCAGCCCGGTGGCTCAGCAGTTGAGCACCTGCCTTTAGCCCAGGGCATGATCCTGGAGACCTGGGATCGAGTCCCATGTCAGGCTCCCTGCATGGAGCCTGCTTCTCCCTCTGCCTGTGTCTCTGCCTCTCTCTGTCTCTCTCTCTGTCTCTCAAGAATAAATAAATAAAATATTTAAAAGTAAATAAATAAATTGTTCCTTTAGTACACTCATATTAATACCAATTTTGAAATGCAGACTTAACATGTACACAGAAAATTTGACATTTGAAATAATTTTTTTTCCAGTTAAATTATGAAAGAGAAAAACAATGACTCAGAGGAGAATGGGTTGGCTATAGGAGGTGAAATATTATAATAACATAGCTAAACCTGACTGAGAAAAGATGAGAAATAAGCTTGCTTCATTAGTCCTTTCATGGAGAAATGACTCAGCACTGTTAAAGAACATGATGAGGTTACGTTATTTTTTCATCACAACCTGTTGAGTTAATTGTGGTATATACAGAATATACTTGATTCAGAAGACAATTGGTTATTGTGCTTTTATATGTGTGTGTGTGTGTGTGTGTGTGTGTATTTTTTTAAGCAAGTTAGCGCTTTATAAAAGCACAGAAGCCTGGTTCTTATCATGAAATCTGATGATGAAAAACAAACTGTGATAACAATTTTAAATATACCTGGGTTTGAAAATAGAAATTCTTGAAGTCATTTTTATTTATTTTTTATTTTTTTTAAATTGATTTTTATTGGTGTTCAATTTACCAACATACAGAAAAACACCCAGTGCTCATCCCGTCAAGTGTCCGCCTCAGTGCCCGTCACCCATTCCCCTCCAACACCCGCCCTCCTCCCCTTCCACCACCCTTAGTTCGTTTCCCCGAGTTAGGAGTCTTTATGTTCCGTCTCCCTTCCTGATATTTCCCAACATTTCTTTTCCCTTCATTTATATTCCCTTTCACTATTATTTATATTCCCCAAATGAATGAGAACATACACTGTTTGTCCTTCTCCGATTGACTTATTTCACTCAGCATAATACCCTCCAGTTCCATCCACGTTGAAGCAAATGGTGGGTATTTGTCGTTTCTAATTGCTGAGTAATATTCCATTGTATACATAGACCACATATTCTTTATCCATTCATCTTTCGATGGACACCGAGGCTCCTTCCACAGTTTGGCTATTGCGGCCATTGCTGATAGAAACATCAGGGTGCAGGTGTCCCGACGTTTCATTGCATCTGAGTCTTTGGGGTAAATCCCCAACAGTGCAATTGCTGGGTCGTAGGGCAGGTCTATTTTTAACTCTTTGAGGAACCTCCACACAGTTTTCCAGAGTGGCTGCACCAGTTCACATTCCCACCAACAGTGTAAAAGGGTTCCCCTTTCTCCATATCCTCTCCAACATTTGTTGTTTCCTGCCTTGTTAATTTTCCCCATTCTCCTGGTGTGAGGTGGTATCTCATTGTGGTTTTGATTTGTATTTCCCTGATGGCAAGTGATGCAGAGCATTTTCTCATGTGCATGTTGGCCATGTCCATGTCTTCCTCTGTGAGATTTCTCTTCATGTCTTTTGCCCATTTCATGATTGGATTGTTTGTTTCTTTGGTGTTGAGTTTAATAAGTTCTTTATAGATTTTGGAAACTAGCCCTTTATCTGATATGTCATTTGCAAATATCTTCTCCCATTCTGTAGGTTGTCTTTTAGTTTTGTTGACTGTATCCTTTGCTGTGCAAAAGCTTCTTATCTTGATGAAGTCCCAATAGTTCATTTTTGTTTTTGTTTCTTTTGCCTTTGTGGATATATCTTGCAAGAAGTTACTGTGACCGAGCTCAAAAAGGGTGTTGCCTGTTTTCTCTTCTATGATTTTGATGGACTCTTGTCTCACATTTAGATCTCTCATCCATTTTGAGTTTATCTTTGTGTATGGTGAAAGAGAGTGGTCCAGTTTCATTCTTCTGCATGTGGATGTCCAATTTTCCCAGCACCATTTATTGAAGAGACTGTCTTTCTTCCAATGGATAGTATTTCCTCCTTTATCGAATATTAGATGACCATACATTTCAGGGTCCACTTCTGGGTTCTCTATTCTGTTCCATTGATCTATGCGTCTGTTTTTGTGCCAGTACCACACTGTCTTGATGACCACAGCTTTGTAGTACAACCTGAAATCTGGCATTGTGATGCCCCCAGCTATGGTTTTCTTTTTTAAAATTCCCCTGGCTATTCGGGGTCTTTTCTGATTCCACACAAATCTAAAAATAATTTGTTCTAACTCTCTGAAGAAAGTCCATGGTATTTTGATAGGGATTGCATTAAACGTGTAAATTTCCCTGGGTAACATTGACATTTTTACAATATTAATTCTGCCAATCCATGAGCATGGAATATTTTTCCATCTCTTTGTGTCTTCCTCGATTTCTTTCAGAAGTGTTCTATAGTTTTTAGGGTATAGATCCTTTACCTCTTTGGTTAGGTTTATTCCTAGGTATCTTATGCTTTTGGGTGCAATTGTAAATGGGATTGACTCCTTAATTTCTCTTTCTTCAGTCTCATTGTTAGTGTATAGAAATGCCATTGATTTCTGGGCATTGATTTTGTATCCTGCCACGCTACCAAATTGCTGTTTGAGTTCTAGCAATCTTGGGGTGGAGGCTTTTGGGTTTTCTATGTAGAGTATCATGTCATCGGCGAAGAGGGAGAGTTTGACTTCTTCTTTGCCAATTTGAATGCCTTTAATGTCTTTTTGTTGTCTGATTGCTGAGGCGAGGACTTCCAGAACTATGTTGAACAGCAGTGGTGAGAGTGGACATCCCTGTCTTGTTCCTGATCTTAGGGGAAAGGCTCCCAGTGCTTCTCCATTGAGAATTATATTTGCTGTGGGCTTTTCATAAATGGCTTTTAAGATGTCGAGGAAAGTTCCCTCTATCCCAACATTCTGAAGGGTTTTGATCAGGAATGGATGCTGTATTTTGTCAAATGCTTTCTCTGCATCTAATGAGAGTATCATATGGTTCTTGGTTTTTCTCTTGCTAATATGATGAATCACATTGATGGTTTTACGAGTGTGTAACCAGCCTTGTGTCCCAGGGATAAATCCTACTTGGTCATGGTGAATAATTTTCTTAATGTGTTGTTGGATCCTATTGGCTAGTATCTTGTTGAGAATTTTTGCATCCATGTTCATCAGGGATATTGGTCTGTAATTCTCCTTTTTGGTGGGGTCTTTGTCTGGTTTCGGAATTAAGGTGATGCTGGCCTCATAGAACGAATTTGGAAGTACTCCATCTCTTTCTATCTTTCCAAACAGCTTTAGTAGAATAGGTATGATTTCTTCTTTAAACGTTTGATAGAATTCCCCTGGGAAGCCATCTGGCCCTGGACTCTTGTGTCTTGGGAGGTTTTTGATGACTGCTTCAATTTCCTCCCTGGTTATTGGCCTGTTCAGGTTTTCTATTTCTTCCTGCTCCAGTTTTCGTAGTTTGTGGCTTTCCAGGAATGCGTCCATTTCTTCTAGATTTCCTAATTTATTGGCGTACAGCTGTTCATAATATGTTTTTAGAATCGTTTGTATTTCCTTGATGTTGGTAGTGATCTCTCCTTTCTCATTCATGATTTTATTAATTTGAGTCTTCTCTCTCTTCTTTTTAATAAGGCTGGCTAATGGTTTATCTATCTTATTAATTCTTTCAAAGAACCAACTCCTGGTTCTGTTGATCTGTTCCACAGTTCTTTTGGTCTCGATATCATTGAGTTCTGCTCGAATTTTAATTAACTGTCTTCTTCTGCTGGGGGTGGGGTCTATTTGTTGCTTTTTCTCTAGTTCCTTTATGTGTAAGGTGAGCTTTTGAATTTGAGTTCTTTCCAGTTTTTGAATGGATGCTTGTATTGCGATGTATTTCCCCCTCAGGACTGCTTTTGCTGCATCCCAAAGATTTTGAACAGTTGTATCTTCATTCTCATTAGTTTCCATGATTTTTTTAAATTCTTCCTTAATTTCCTGGTTGACCTTTTCATCTTTTAGCAGGATGGTCCTTAACCTCCACGTGTTTGTGGTCCTTCCAAACTTCTTGTTGTGATTGAGTTCTAATTTCAAGGCATTATGGTCGGAGAATATACAGGGGACTATCCCGATCTTTTGGTATCAGTTCAGACCCAATTTGTGACCCAGTATGTGGTCTATTCTGGAGAAAGTTCCATGTGCACTTGAGAAGAATGTGTATTCAGTTGAGTTTGGATGTAAAGTTCTGTAGATATCTGTGAAATCCATCTGGTCCAGTGTATCATTTAAAGCTCTCGTTTCTTTGGATATGTTGTGCTTGGAAGACCTATCTAGTATAGAGAGAGCTAGATTGAAGTCACCAAGTATAAGTGTATTATTATCAAAGTATTTCTTCAGTTTGGTTATTAATTGGTTTAAATATTTGGCAGCTCCCACATTTGGGACATATATATTGAGGATTGTTAAGTCCTCTTGTTGGATAGATCCTTTGAGTATGAGGTAGTGTCCCTCTTCATCTCTCTTGAAGTCATTTTTAAATTCCTTCAAAGCCACAAACTCCTTTCATAACTGATTAAAAACAAAAACAAAAACAAAAAACCTCTAAGTAAGAACTAAACTTGTGTAACCCCTGTCTCTTTTTGGCCCCCTGAAAGCAGAGCATAGATTTTACTTTTATCTAGGATGACAAATATACAAACTGTGTGTGAACTGGTAGAAAGCAGGTCAATGGATTTTTGTAGATTGTAGCATGCCCACTCTGACATAAGACATAGGATCAATTTACTTTCCATGTTGTGACAGGATCTGAGAAAGAAGCTTTATACCTTGGAGAAGTGAGTCTCCTCTTGTCCTTATAAGAAGAGATGCTTGACCCCAGGGTTGGGTTGGAGGAATGTGGAAGCCTGGTTGATAGCTTCACTGCCAACACAGCCTCTGATCACCTGGTATGCTACAGAATTATTTTTTATTTTCTGCTGCTTTTCATGTGACAGAAGAACCACGTCTTCTGGTTCAGAGAACCACGTCTGTTTTCTCACTCTACACCCTCAGATTTCATAGACATAGGGGTGCAGCAGAGTTACAGCCAGAATCAGAGTAATCACTGAACACTGATTTGAATATAAAAATCTATGACCATTTGAAAGGGAAACCTTCAAGGGCCCATGTAATAAATCTGTAGGGAATTTAAGAGAGATGAACTGTACCTAATTGCATCTGATGTGGACTAAAACACACAGATCTCTGTGAAGAGTATGAGGACAGATTCCCCCATATCCTATGCTCAGCACTATTCAAGGTCAGAGTAGTTCATGCATTTAGCTAATCTAGTATATTCAGGTACCCTTCAAGGCCTACGATGAGAAGCCAAAATAATTACGTTGTATTTTCAGAAATTTTTAAAGACCATCTGAAAAGAACAGGTGGAACCATCCAACTGATGCCTTGGACTGCCATGCATTATTTTGGGTATGTACTTGGCCTCAGAAAATAAATACAACTCCCACCATGATGAGGATTAGTTTGCTAGGCCAAAGTGGCCTCTTGTTGCTGGGAGCTACTGCCTCCCAGCGTGGGCAGCTGCGATCACAGTTCCCCTGTCCTGCCTGGGTGGTCCTGGAGCCTTGGAAAGCTGTGTGACTCCTCAGGACCTTTGTCACAAACCTGTGTAATGCGTGGGTGTGCACTTGCCAGTAAATCCCCCAGCTAGGGCCTAGATGACCTGCCCTGGCCAGGGAGGGGTATGACACACATTGCTTCTAATAATTCTTTATCAGGAAGGAGAGGATGTTGCAATGGAAAGGAAACTGCTAGCCCAGCTAGGGGCCTTATCGGTGAAATCTTCTCCCATTTCTCTTCTGCTAGGATCCTAGGTCTTTGGAGCCAGGATCCTAGGCTTTGGAGCCAATCAGCCAGGGTACTTTATAAATTCCCTTCTTTTCATGGGATTGACTGACCACCCTCAATATCAAGCACTGTGACTCTAACCTCTGATCTAAGCTCTAAGCTCTACCACCTCTGTTGGCTTATGGTTCAGGAACTCAGCTAGAATAAGCGTTGGTCTCTAGATCTAAGAAACAAAAAGAAGAGCTGATGAACTTCTCACTGACAAGGTACTTAACATCCGGATGCCTCAGTCTCCTCATTAATAAAATGAAACTCACTGTCCTTATCTTAGAGGTTTATTGCTGGGATTCAGATGAGATAAGTCCTGGCCTGGCACCCCACACAGTCCT
The DNA here is from genome assembly GCF_018345385.1 of Vulpes lagopus. Classification (NCBI taxonomy): domain Eukaryota; kingdom Metazoa; phylum Chordata; class Mammalia; order Carnivora; family Canidae; genus Vulpes; species Vulpes lagopus. The sequence goes on from NC_054841.1 coordinate 39,962,283, forward strand.
CTTCACGATGAAACAGGGGTAACTCTCAAACTATTCAGTTTGGAAAACTAGGCAATGAAAAGATGGGTCATGTTTTCCCTTGGTTTCTGCCCTGACAGGCTTTGGAATTTCTCCAAGCTTCTCCATACTCTTGTGTGGTGTTATTAGCACACTGACCTGCATCTTGAGTTTAAGATCTGTGGGATACTCTGCAAGAATCCTAGGTCTCACTTGTATGCTCCACTTTTTCCCGGAGCCAGCACCCTCTAAATCTAAGTCAGTGAAGGGACTGAGGGAAGCTTCTAGGGCTTCTAACTCATTTCAAGTCTTATTGCTTAGGTTTGCCTCTTCACTGTTTTACCTCCCTCTCTATTATAAGGCATAGACTTACATTTTTATAGTGGTTAGTGTACCATGCTTTGCATGTTTAATTCATTTAATTATCATAACAGTTCTAAAAGGCAAGTACTCTTGTCTCTATTTACAGAAGAGGGAATTGAGGCACAGAAAAGATTAAGGAGTTAGTCCAAAGCCCTAGAAGGCTGAGTTTCTAAGTGGCAAGGTAAGGATTCAAGCTCAGGTGGCCTTCCTCCTTCATGGGGCCACAAGCTTTGAGATTATGCCAGATTTCCAGGGTTATGTTTTGTCTTTGGCTTATGACGGAGTTTCCAGATCTTAGCCTAGTCATTAAAATATGGCATGCACTCTATAAATACTTAATAAGGGAATATATGAGTGAATGATGCTTTTATAACTATTCCAGTCCTCTCATTGAAACTTTCTTCTACTTTTTTATCTTCCCAGTATTTGGAATTCTTACTTCCTTATTTTACTAGCTATCTCTTTGTCTTTACATTGTCATCTCCCAACCAGACTATAAGAGATAATTTCCTGAAGAGAAGTATCATGCTTTATACCTCTTATATAATCTCCACAACAATAGCTGAATTGGAAGAGTTCTCTAAAAGAGAACTGAAAGAGTTCTCTAAATAGATTGGAAACTTGGGTTGTTGAGAGATAAATTTACTCTCCTTTCCAACCCATCCCTTCGCCTTGCTTCCTCCCACAAAATGCTATTTGGTTGAATAGTTTAAAGATTAAAATATAATATGACAAAACACTTAAAGTTAAAATAGGTGAATAGATGAATAGGATAAAAGGCATCCAGACTCTTGAGTAGAAGAGATCAAAATATTAGGGCAATGATTCTGTCACTAGGATTTCAGGTCAGTAAAGGACATATGGTGGATTGCATCATCTCCATTTTCTTAAGGAAAAGAAATAGCATTTAAAATTCCTCTCTGAAAATAAAATTGCTCTTGGCGTTATATTCAAGTAGGAATCAATTATGTAGACCTTACATAATGGGCATAGGAAACAATACTGTCAACCATGAAATTACAGAAGATACCAGAAAGCCCTCTTAAATGGGTCATTAAAGTGGTGAGAATGGCCCCATTTTTCTGATGAGGTCTTTGGAATTCATTTGCCTTCATCAGAAGCCACATCATATCCTGAGTCATAGTTAATGATGGCAACACTGTTTCTCTTGCCTTTGAACCACTTACCTGTTCATGGACCTAACATGTTTTACATACCAAAAAGGTGTTAGACTCACCATTATGTCTTTGAATAGAAAAATACACAACAACCCATTTCCTAAAAACACTATAATCACATTTAAAAAATGCTTCTAATTAATAGCCTGAAAGGGTAAATCTAAGTTATATTCATGAAAAACCAAGAGACATATCTAACCTTTCTTAAGCTCCAGGGCACATACATAATTTGAGCATTATGTCTACAATGAGGGTGTGTCTTCTTCCTTTTCAATAAGGAGAATAGTTAGGATGATAATAGAAATAATGCTTGAGTTTATAGAAACCTTAGCTGATTTTTACCAAGGTGATTTCTAGCTCTGCAGTAAGCATGTTGGACTGATGTCAGTTTTTAGAAGTCACTGAGTTTTTCATGCCTTTTCCCTGCCTCTGGGCTTTCTCTTTCTCTAATAAAACTATCTTTGTCCTATCCACATTCCAGCTCTGAGTCCCAGTGCTTAGAATGAACTGTCTACATCTAACTTAAAAAAAAAAAGAAAAAAGAAAAAAAAAAGGACCTCAAATAAAAACAAAGAGTTGTTTGCTCTCCTTTGCCATCTGACTACATCTGTCACATACATCTACCGGTCCCTGGTATGAAGCCCTCATATTGATCTGGAGCCTTATTGATCTCCAACTTAATGTAGGGACAGTGTCTACCAATAACTTAGGTAGTGCCAGAGGCACTCACTTAATCTTCTTTTTTCACTTACAAAATGAAAAGAATGTCTTTACTGGAGTAACTATCAAAGGGTTCCAATATGCCCTACACCAAGCTGAACTTTGGAATCTGATGAAATATATTTTAAGTGAGCTTCTGGTTTTGTTATATTAATTTGGGATTGAATTCCCTCCAGTAGTTCAAACAAAATGAAAGTGTGATCTTAGAGTATTTAATATATTTCCTCCCTTGTTAATTTGGATCAGAATTAACTTCTTCCAAGAACATCTGGAGATACAGTGTACACTGTACTAAAGGGTATTCTACTTTGCTGTAACATCCCACTTTAATATTTGGGGAACCACAATTGCTTAATGGTGTGTGGTTCCACACAGAAAAATCATCCTCATTGCCTGTCTTTCTATGGTTAGCTAAGACCATATAATAAACCACTTTAAAAGTCATTGCCTTAAAACAATAGCAATTATTTATTTTGCTCATGAATTTACAATTTGGGCAGAGCTCATCAGGAATGACTTGTTTCTGTTCCACACAGAGTCAGTTAGTGTGGCTGAACTAGGCTAAAGGATCCACCTCTAAGTGTCCCACTAAGATGCCTGACAAGTTGGTGCTGGCTATTGCCTGGGAGCTCAACTGGGTTCACTGTCTGGGGACCTTCGTTTATTTGGCCCAAGATACTGGGACTGGAAGTTTCCAGGCTCTTCCTATCTAGCCGAAGATCATTTCCATCATATTTAGTTAGTCAAAGAAATCACAAGTCCTGCTTAAATTTAAGGAGAAGGGACATAGAATTCTACTTGTCACTGGGATGAGTGTCAAATAATTTGATCATCTTTATACTATCACTCTCTTTAATTGATACCCAGTTGCAGAAGCCAGAAACTTAGGCATCACCTTTGACCTTCCCCTCCCTTCTACTTATCCTCCTTTCCATGATCCACCCTAGAAATACATATATTATTTAATGCATATAGTTTAATTATAGAATCATATCTATCTATCTATCTATCATCTATCTATGTATCTATCTATGTATCTATCTATGTATCTATCTATCTATCATCTATCACCAAGTCTTTCTAATTGGTTCTATAATTTTTCCACTTCCTTTGTGTGTATTCAGCACTACTCTGGTACACACAGCATCCCTCACCTTCCTCCTGACTGGTCTTTCTGCCTCCAGCCTTGCTCCCGCTCAACCTAGTCATAGTGATTTTAGTTTTCATTGCATAATGATTTTGGTTTTTATAGTGATTTTGGTTTCAACATTCCTCTGATTAAGAGTCCTCAAATGTCCCCCCCTTGCTCTTAGGGTAAAGTATAAACTTGTTTTCATGGCTTTTTCATGCACATAAGGTTGTGTATGATCTGGCCCTTAGCTCCTTCTCTAGCTGCATCTCTTCATCTTTTGGTGAACCTTTGGTTTTTAGACCTCAGCGTTGATGAAGTCTTAATGTTCTTCAAATGCTTTTGCGTCCTCTTACCTCTGAAACTTATGCAGGGTGGTCTCTCTTTGAAATGCTCTTTTCTGCTCCACTTTGTTCTCACTGTCCACCACTCCTTCTGCCAAGATAATTTCATCTCATTCTTCAGATTTCAATTTTTCAATTGAAAAATTGGTCACTTCTACTGAAGCATTTTATAACATGTAACTTATTTATTCATCCACAAAATATTGATTGAGCACCTACAACGTTCCAGGTACTTTTCTAGGCCCCGGGGATACCATATCAAGCAAAATAAAAGATTTTTCTATCATGGAACTTAAACTTCCAGTGGAAAAGTCAGGCAATAAACAAGAAAATATATAGTAGTGATAGGTACTAAGCAGGAAAAAAAAATGAAACAGGATAGGAAATATAAAAGGTTGGAGGGTGGGGATGTTGAAATTTAGGCATAGTGGCTAGGGAAGGCCTCACAGGGAAGGTGTCATTTGAGTCTTGAATGCAGTGAAAGGGCTAGTTATCAGGTTGTCTGGGAAAAGACCATTTTAGTCAGAAGAAATAACAAGTATAAAGGCCCTGAGATAGGCATGCACTTCTTTGTGTAAGGAATGACTAAGGGCCAGAGTGGCTGGAGTTAACTAGGAGAAAGCAGGGGAAGGTAAGATGAGGTCAGAGAGGTGATAGGGCCCAGATCACAGAAAACTTTTTTTTCTTTTTTAAGATTTTATTTATTTATTAATTAAAGACACAGAAAGAGAAAGGTAGAGACATAGGCAGAGGGAGAAGCAGGCTTCCTGCAAGGAGCCTGATGTGGGACTCAATCCTGGATCCCAGGATCATGCCCTGAGCTGGAGGCAGATGCTCAACTGCTGAGCCATTCAGGTGTCCTAACAAAAAACCTTTTAGGTCATTGAGTACTTAAACTTTTACTCTAAGTAAAATGGGAGAGTTTGGAAGAACTTGAGAAGGGGAGCATCATACTCTGATTTAGGTATTTAAGGGATCACCTGCCTATCCCCAAATCCTTGAGAGGGTCCTCTTGCACATTACCCTGTACTTCCATCGTAAAACTCTTCACCTGTGCTATAACTTGCTTCTGTCCCTGACTAGTGTCTAGGTTCTGTGAAGAGTGATGCTTGTTCAACAATTCAGGTTTGTTTTTTTTTTTTCCTCACCACACAGTGCAGAGCCCAGGAGCCACAGGTTCTTGATAAACACATATTTGATTTCATTGAAATGATGAATAAATGAGTGCTAGCCCCTGTGCTAATCTTTAGCTCTTTTATTTCTTACAACTTCTTCAGTTTCATAGTATTAAACCCCAATTTATAAATGAGGCAGAGAGGTAGGGGTAAGAAGTGATCAAGAGAGAAAAAGAAAGGAAGGAAATGAAATCCCTTAGAGCACTCATGGCAGCCTTCTGTAAGTTCAGAAATACAGGTTCTCATTTCTACCCATAGCTCTTTAGTAGAGAATTATATTGGCCCATTTGGCAGGGGAAGAGAGGCTCTTCAACTTTGGGGCCATTATGAGGATAATGAGGCAGAATGGTGAGGGCATTAGCATATTACAAAAATTCATTTTCCATCTGACTGCATGTGTATATACACATTGCACAAAGGTTTCAGTTTCTACTATGTGCCTAGCACTAGCAACAGAGAGATCTTTGCCCTCAATGGACTCATTGGGATTACACAATTACAGAACAGTGTAGAGAGTAATATAATAGGGAAATAAATATCAGTTCTAGGAAGTAAATAGAACAGAATAAACTGGGTAGAGAAATATGCTAAATTTGATACATCATGCTAAGTTCAATACATCATGAAGTGACCAAAATGACAATTGGAGAGGGGTAGCATCTTGAGATTCACTATTCGGCTTATCCTATGAAATTACAGAATATTCAAACTAGAAAAAACAAAACAAAAGTCCATCTTTAGATCTTTTGTTTAAAATGTAAAGAAAATGAGACCCAAAGAGACAGAGTCTTGCTGAAAATCACGCATAGGAGGAACGAAGAGGAAAACCAGACCTCTGAAGCTTTGGACCAGCTACCAAGTGGCTACCTTTTGTTACCTAAATCAAAAAAAGAGAATGGCCATCATCTCCACAGACGTACATTGCGATTAATTAGTGAATGTTCTCTCTACCATAAGCCCCTGCCTTCATTTATTTGTTGATTTCTTCTCATTTACTCAGTCTAGACATGCTGTTGTCAGGCATAAAGTCTGAGTGCACTATGAAGGCTTCCTGTTGTCAGCTGAGCTTCCTCATTAACTCTATGCAGAATGATAAAAGATGCTGCAGAGTCAGCCTCACCACTATGAGCTGAGTCTGCCATGGCATCCCCTCTTCTTTTCTCCTGCTGCTCTGAATAGCTAAAGGACCGGAAATGGGGGTGCTGAGTCTCAAGTCTTACTGGGCTTGTGTGCACTGCATCCAGCTTGCCAGACCACATGGAGAGCTGGCATGCTGCTTCAGGTCCAGAAAGGAAAAGAGAGCTCCAGTCAGATACCTACACTTTTCTATATCTCTAGTTAATTCCAGAAGTGTCATTTGCCTATTGAAATTATACCGTCTTTACATGTATATAGACTGATCCAGACAGAAAGAGATGGTGATGTCCTTCTGATATAACTATATGGCAAGAAGGACATGCAACACATCACATCAAATTAATTTCAAGCACATATTCTGATTTGAAGAAGCATTTGCACAATTACACAGTGTCAGAATGAGTCACTTAACCTGAATAGTTTTATTGTCATGACCTGACTTGGAAGTCACTATGTTTGCTGTGCATGATAAACTTGAACCATGTTTTGCCTGAAGTTTTAAAGAACTGTAATTTAAAACATCTATAACAAAACAATCTCTGAGTAAATGAGATCTCCTTAAATTAGATGCCTCTTTCAGTAGCCATGATAAGTAATTCTTTCCAATATGATAACATTGAGGGGCTCTGGGAGTCTCTTTATTAAATAATAATCCTTCCTCATATAGGATTTTGCATGATCTTTGGGGAGAAAACTCTATTTACTTACTTAATCTTGAACAAAAGGCACCACTGCTATACTTTTAGTATCATTACTGCTGCATCAGTTTGCATGTTCAAAGTTGTGGCTTTACATCTTTTTGTACTACGGATATTTTTCCGCATACAGCAATATGAATAAAAACAAATTCTGTGGAATTTCATGAATTATAACTGACACTAAAAGCACAGACCACCCAGTTCTATCTCATGTGTTTCTCACAGTATTTTATTCGTTCATGTAATAAATGTTTATTGGGTGTCTGCTATGGGCCAAGGACTGTTGTAGGCACTAGGGATACATCATAAAAAGCAAAACAGAACAAAACAGGAAAAGATCCCTGCCCTCATAAAGATTATATTTTATCAGGAGCATAAGGAGAGGTAGACAACAAGCAATTACCATAAGTACTTAAAGAATTAGATTATATTGCATGCTTGAAACTAATTAAAGCTATAAATAGAGGAAAAGCTAGAGCAGATTAAGGAGGAAGTGAGTGGACTCCAGGAATATTAATTAGGAAACAGGGAGTCAAAAAAAGATATCATTGAAGAGGAAAGATTTGAGCAAAGACTTGAGGGAGACAGGAGAGTGAACCAAGCAGATAATCTGGGGAAAGATTATTTTTGGCAAAGGGATTAATTAAAGCAAGGATACTAAGGAGATGACCTAAAGTGGCCAAGGAAATCCCTTCAGATCATTGTTGATAAAATCAAGAGAGCAAATTGAAGATGAGCTCTTTAAGATAAGGTGGCTGTTTAGGGTGAGAGTAAGGGCTGTGGGCAGATTATTTAGAGCCTTGTAGACTGTTGTAAAATATCTGGGTTTAATTCCAAGTGGATTGGGAAGCCATTGAAGTTGTTTATGTGAAGATATTACATGACTGGGTTTAATTTGTTTCTAAAAGATTAGCCAGACTAGTCTGTTTGAGGAAGATGGCAAGTCATGACAAGAGAGAAGCAGGATGTTATTGCAATAATCTAGAAGATATATATGGTTGGCAGAAGTTGGCAGGTAGCAGTAGGAGGGGCAAAAGCAGTTCAGGTTTTGTACATAGCTTGAAGGTAGAACCGGCAGAGAGAAGTTAATAACAAAATTCCCTGAAGAAGGACCTACTGAAGGGAGGACAAATCCAAAGATTTTGGTCTGAATGTCTGAAAGAATGGATCTGCTATCAGCCAATACAGATTATGGCCACAGGATGAGCAGATTTTCAAGCTTGGATTAGGAATTCAACTATGGACATGTCAAGTTTTTGGAGAGAATTAAACATCCAACTGTAGGATATGTAGACGTCAGGACATATGAGTCAGGAGAAACGTAGTCGGGAGAGAAGACAGAATGTGAGCATTGTTAACAAGTATTGGTATTTAAATTATTGAAGATTGATAACACCAAATGAATAAGAATAGACAGAAAAGAAGATGTAGGTCTGAGCCCTGAGGTATTTTACCATTAAGAGGTCAAAGTAAGGTGTAAGAATTAGATAGAGCGACCAAGAAGAAATGGCCAGTGATGCAGAAGAAAACCAAGACAGGGTTTGGTCTGCCTTGATGAAAAAAAGTATTTTGAGAAGTGGGTGACCATGGTGTCAAATATTGTTGGAAGATAAAATAAGCAGAAGATTGAGAATGACCACTGGATTTAGCAATATTGAGGTCACAGGTGGATTGGGCTGGCAGCAGCTTGAGTGGTGTGTTGGAAATGAGACCTTGATTGGACAGAAAGTGATTTTCTCACTCTCCTCCTCCCCCTCTTCCTCCTCCCCCTCTTCCTCCTCCTCCTCCTCCCCCTCCTCCTCCTCCTTCTTTCCCTTCTTCTTCTTCTCCTCCTCCTCCTCGTCCTCCTCCTCGTCCTCCTCCCCCTCCTCCTCCTCCTCCTTCTTTCCCTTCTTCTTCTTCTCCTCCTCCTCCTCCTCCTCCTCCTCCTCCCCCTCCTCCTCCTCCTCCTCCTCCTCCTCCTCCTCCTCCTTCTTCTTCTTCTTCTTCTTCTTCTTCTTCTTCTTCTTCTTCTTCTTCTTCTTCTTCTTTTCTGCCATCAAACTGAACTAAAAACTCATACTCAGATGTTTACTGATGGTACAATTTTAATGAATCCTTTTGGGAATTTTGTTATTAAACACTTGGAAGATTTTCAGTGATTTGATCTGCTCCAAATATTCCAAAACTGGCATTTGTTTTAATTATCCTCACATGTAATCTGTGAATAAAACATCCAAGGATACAGATAAGTGTTTTAGAAAATTGTTAACTTATTTTAGGCTATTGCATTGTACACTGACTACGGAGAAAAGGTATCAGTACCTTGTTTTATTACATCTTGGCAATTTAATAGAAATCACATATTCTTCTCAAAGTATACACAAGGTTTAACTTGTTTGTTGTGTATGCATGGCTTCCCTAACAAAATAGTGAACTCTTTGAATATAACAGCCAGAACTTCTACTCCTCTAAGGTATTTTTATTACCTGGCTATGTCCTGTACATAATAGGTATACAGTAAACATCTGTTGGTTTAATCTTCTATGTTCATAGTACCTACTCTTGCTCTCTTAGGGGTAAGCCTCACTCAGTTACAGAAGGATAATAATAGAAAGTGATCAGAGAATAGTGCTTATATTGCTAGAAGTTCTGGCTTTCAAAAACTTTACAACCCTTTCAGGGAGGAAAGACAGATGTATGTGACAAATTCAATAGCACGGTAAGAATAGTATAAAACAAAAATAAGTGATGGCCTTAAAATTAGTGACCAAATGAAATCTGTAGATAATACATGCCCAATACCTTTTGGTAATTCTCACAATATTTCAATCTATTTTCATTATCAAATTTGATATGGTGATCTCTGATCAGTAATCTTTGAGGTTACTATTGTAATTATTTGGAGGTACCATTAACTATGACCATATAAGATAGCAAACTTACTCCATAAATGTTGTGTGTTTTGATTTCTCTATCAACCATTCATTGCCCCATTTCTTTCTCTCTCCTCAGCCTTCCCTATTCTTTGAAACACAACAATATTGAAATTAGGCTAATTAATAACCTTACAGAGGCCTCTGTGTGTCCAAATGAAAGGAAGAGTCATATGTCTCTCATTTTAAATTAAAAACTAGAAATGATTAAGCTTAGTGAGGAAGGCATGTCAAAAATCTGAGACAGGCTAAAAGCTAGGCCCCCCCTGTGCCAAAAAGCCAAGGTATGAATGCAATGGAAAGGTTTTTGGAGGAAATCAAAAGTGCTACTTCAGTGAACACAGGTACAATAAGAAAGCAAACAGCCTTACTGCTGATATGGAGAATGTTTTAGTGGTCTGTATCAGAGAGCAAACCAGCCACAACATTCCCTCGAGCTACAGTCTAATCTAGAGGAAGGCCCTAACTCTCTTTAATTCTATGAAGGCTTTGAGGGGCAAAGAAGCTGCAGAAGCAAAATTTGAAACTACCTACACTGAACAACAGATTTTTGATGTAGATGAAACAGCCCTCTACTGGAAGAAGATGCCAGGACTTTCAGAGCTAGAAAGAAGTCAATGCCTGACTTCAAAGCTTCAGATGACAGACTGACTTATTGTTTAGGGGCTAATGCAGCTATGACTTGAAGATGAAAATTCTGAAAATCTTAGGACCCTTAAGAATGATCCCAGATCTACACTGCCTGTTGTGCTCTCAAAATGGAACAACAAAGCCTGGGTGACAGCACATCTGTTTACAACATAGTTTACTGAATATTTGAAGCCCCCTGTTGAGACCTACTGCTCAAGAAAAGAAAGTTTCCCTCAAAATAGGACTGTTCTTTGACAGTGCACCCGGTTACTGAAGAGCTCTGATGGAGATGTACAATGAGATTAATATTGTTTTCATGCTGGCTAACACAACATCCATTCTGCAGCCCATGGTTCAAGGAATAAGTTTGTCTTTCAACTTTGTTATTTAAGAAATACATTTCATAAGACTATAGCTGACATAGATAGTGACTCCTCTCATGGATCTGAGAAAAATAAATTGAAAAACTTGTGTAAGGGTTTTACCATTCTAGATCCCATTAAGAACATTTGTCTTTCATGGGAAGAGGTCAAAATATCAATATGAACAGGAATGTAGAAGAGGTTGATTTCAGACCTCCTGGATGACTTTGAGGGGTTCAAGATTCTGGTGGAAGCAATAAATGCAGGTGCAGTAGAAATAGCAAGAAAATTAGAATTAGAAGGGAGACCTGAAGATGTGATTGAATTGCTACAATCACATAATAAACCTTGGACAGATGAAGAGTTGAATGAGCAAAGAAAATGGTTTCTTGAGATGAAATCTACTCCTGGTGAAGATGCTGTGAAGATTGTTGAAATGATAACAAAGAATTTAGAATATCACATAATCCTAGTTGCTAAAGAAGTGGCAGGGGTTGAAATGATTGACTCCAACTTTGAAAGAAGTTCTACTGTGGGTAAAATGCTATCAAACAATATTGCATGCTACAGAGAAATAATTTATGAAAAGAAGAGTTGATTGATATGGCAATTCATAGTTGTCTTATTAAGAAATTGCTACAGCCACACCAACCTTGCTCTGTAGTTCTGGATTGGGAAATAAGAATTCTGATACTATCTGAGTATGTCTAAAAGGGATGGTTGAGAGTACAAGTATAGGAGATGGAGAGAATCTTACTGTCCACTCTCCCAAATTTTGATGCAAGTGTCATGCACTAATAACAAACATCTATAGCAATGGGTAGAGGAAAGGAGAATATAGCTGCATATTGCTTCTGTGCACTAGGGACAAGAAGGGGTCATGGAATTGAACAAAAATACATGAGCATGTGTGTAACTAATGCACACTGATTTCTGGGTAGTGTTTAACCCTAGAGAAGGAAGGTAAGTTTTACCAGAATCATCAATGTTTTTTTATTTTTTTTAAGAAAAATCTTAATAGAAAAAATGTTACCATCTGTCAAATGTTGGTAGGGATTACCTTTTTACTTTAGATTAAGTTCTGTTCTGTTTGAAATATTTTATACATGTTTTTTAAACAAGGGTCAGAAAATTTAGGGTTCAAACCTTGGAAGATAAAGGAGGAGAGTTTTCAAATATTTTTAAATACTAGTTCACTTCCAAGTAAATTTAAGCTTGGATCTCACTACTTACCTCACTAAAATGGAAAATGAGCTAAGTCAATTAGACAAATACCATATGGAAAGAACATGCTTGCTATCAATCTTTTTAAAAAGGGGTATTTGTTTAGAATTAAGATAGTCATGTCATTGCCTTTTTTTCATTTAATGTAGAATTCCTTCTTCAAGACCAAAAAAAAAAAAGGGGGGGAGGATTAAAAAAATTCTAAATCTGCTGTGGTTACTAGCATAGTTATAGTTCTGAAAGGTTCATAGATTTCTTCTCTGTTTATTTGTTTGCCCCAGTTCATGAACTCATCGCTTTCTCTTCAATATGCTGATTCAAAGAAACTTATTCTGATACTTTGTCACCAGAGGGGCCAGACCCTCAGAAAGCTTTCCTTACATTTTCCTTACATGTATTAGAGTGGTTAGTTTCCACAGAAAACGCAGCATCAAACATTGATCTGTGTAAAGTAATTCTACCAGTTATCTGGCATTTGGTGCTTTCTTTAAACTGATGCAAAACTTCATTAAAGAAAACGACAGATGGCATATGGCAGCAGGCAAAATGCCAGTTCACATGATGAATTCTACCTTGTACCTATCCAAGATAAACAGGTCTTTAATCACCTCAGAAAAACTCTGCCGCATTGATTCAGCTACGGTGACCAGGTAATTATAATTGTGTAGCTAGTTCCTTGTTAGCTTATAAATAAATAAATAAAAGGTGGCAGCAGATAGGCATTTGGTTTCGGTTTATATTGCAAGACAGATGGCCTAATGAGATTTTTTTGACCCTACGCTGCCATGATGAGGTCTCCACCTGTATGGCATTAGAATAAACTAACCACGGAGTCCTGGTTTGTATTTTCTTCTTGAGTTGTTTGTTATATTACTTTGAGAATTGGAAGGCCTGTGAGTGCAAAAACTACGTGATTTTTTTTTTTGCTTGACAAGATGAACAAGGCTATATGAGGCAGATACCTTTCTGTGGACTGACTGCAGATGGGTTTCAATCACAGTCAGATTGTGTTGCATTCCTTTTGAAAGTAGACATCTAACAAAATTGAATTTTAAGGGGATAATTACAGTTTTATTAGATTCTGAGGTTCACACCATGATACTTTTTTTTTTCAAAATTGAAGAAAAATCTGTATCCATCAGATCTTATAGTAATGTGCTTTTGTGGTCAATTTTACCTACAGAACATGTTCCTACAATATATTTTTAATGGCCCCCCATTAGAAGTTTAGATATAAATAATGATATCAGAATAAAAGTGATTTCTACTTATAACAGTAAGACTAGATTTTAGTTTCAGCACATGGAATTTATATAGTTAACTTCAACTAGTGATTCATATCAGAATTCTTTCCAAGCTATAAAAATTGCCTCTGGCTAATTTAAATGAAGAATATGGAAGGGTATTCACTGGGCAGATATGCAGGAGAACCAAGTGGAATCTGGATTCCCCAATAGGGAAGTAAGATGCCTACTTCAAGCCATAGTCATAGTCTTGTAGGGCACAACGCTGCTGTCTCCGCCTCCACTAAAGCACCAGATTTTGGCTGCACTGGGATTTCCTGCTAAAGATAATTTATCAGCTGTCTTTGCATCGTTCTATCATTCTCTAGAGCTTCAAAGTTCTAAGTGGGAGTCTTTGATTGGCTGAGTTTAGGCCATGTGCCAATTATTTGGTTACCTGGTCCATTAGCTTCTTAATGAGAAGTGAAGCCTTTCTTTTACCAGAGCCTATGCAGTGAAAGATGTCGTCCAGTTAGGCAAGGAGTTCTGTTGCTGGATGTCTAGAGAAGAAGAGTGGTTAGGAACCAACAGAGGTGGGTGACAGCAAAAAATCTCTATTGAATGATGACTTTTTATTTTCTAGTTTATTTTTCTCTCTTTTTATTTGTTTTAAAGATTATTTATTTATTTATTTATTCATGAGAGACACAGACAGAGGCAGAGACATAGGCAGAGGGAGAAGCAGGCTCCTCGACAGGAGCCTGATTTGGGACTTGATCCCGGGACCCCAAGGACTACACCCTGAGCCAAAAGCAGACTCTCAACCACTGAGCCACCCAGGCATCCCTTTTTCTCTCTTTTTAAAATATTTTATTTATTTATTTTATTTGAGAGAGAGAGAGAGCACATGTGTGAGCAGGGGGAGAGGCAGAGGAAGGATAAGGAGAGAATCTGGAGCAGACTCCCCTCTGAGCACAGAGCGTGAGGGGCTCCATCTCCAGATTATGATCTGAGCTGAAACCCAGAGTTGAATGCTCACCTGACTGAGTAACCCAGGTGCCCTTTTCTTTCCTTTTTTTTTTTTTTTTTGATAACCATAAATATATGAAGTAAAGAATGCTATTGTTGATATCCTTAACCCCAATGCTTTGTTATAGATGTACCCTTTTATCCCAGGACTTTTCCTACTATATCAAAGACACAATTACTGTTCTCAACATGCATGTCAACCTTCCTTTTGTGCACACTTGCCTGATATTTCCAAGTTTAAGAGAAGGCAGATATTCGCCTTATGACTCAACCCATATTTTTAAATCAGCATCCTTTCCCTCTGCTTATTTTGCCATGATTTTCACAATGAATAAACATTTCCTGAGGATCTCTGTTAGTTCGCCAGGACTGCCAAAACAAAGTGCTGCAAAACTGAGTAGCTAAATAGTATAATTATTGTTTCACACTTCTGAAGGCTAGAAGTCTGAGATTAAGATTATGGCAAGTTAGTTTCTTCCAAGGGCTCTGCTGAAGAATCTGTTCCATACCTCTCCCCTTGAGTTACTGGCGACTTGGCATTCTCTGACTGGTGGAAGCATCACCCTGTTCATTGTCCTCATTTTCACATGGTATCCTCACATGGTGCCTGGTCTGCACATCTGTCTCTAAATCTCTCTTTTGTAAGAACACCAGTCATATTGGACTAGGACTCATCCTAATGACTTATTTTATTTTGATTACCTCTGCAAGGTTAGGATTCCAGCATACTACTTTTGGGACATAATTTAACCTATAATATTTTCTTAAATGGCTTCTTCTTCAATGTGAGTTTTTGAAATATTGAGTCCTTTGTGGCATTAATTTTTTAACCAAAAAATATATACATAGGTAGATTGGCTGACCAACAAAAATTATATACGTGTACACATCTTAATTTTAGGGCTAAAAATGGCAGAATGGTTTATTTGAGAAAAATCAAGGAATTACTAGGTGACTATTAGCTAAAAAGTTTGTCATTTAAAAATATATATCTTTTTAAATAACCCACTTTTGGTTCTATTTGTTTTTCTCTTGTTATTCTATTTTCTCTTTCATAGTTCTGCTTAGTTCTGCTAAAATCTATATTATTCCTTTCCTTTTCTTTCTTTTGGATTTTGTTTGCTCTTCTTTTTCTAGTTTCTTCCAGAACTTTGTGGATGTGCTCTGAATTACTAGAAAATTTAGACCAATTCTGGTTTCTTTCAATATTGCTTTATCAGTGGAATACTAGTATAATAACCTGAAGGCAGATTTAATATAAACTTTATTTAAATGAATAAGTTAGATGTCCTGCAAGAAAATATTTTACTGCATATATGGATGCAGTCAAAAGAACATCTTTAAAAACAGGAGCACTTAGATTCCAAATATTTTTATCATGTTCTTTCAACTTTCTTCCTAAGGGCTCTGATGGGAGATAGGATAATTTAATGTAAAATGTTTTAATTTTTGTTTATATTAGGTATATTAAATACTACCACATTCAAAAAATTCTGAAGATACCATTCAGTATTAGATAAAGTATGTCAGCTTTGTTAAAAGAAAAGATATTCTTTGTAAATTAAAAACTGAAATGGAGCTCCTGTAATTCATTAATGCAAAGCATTTATTTTCGTTTTCCAGTGAACTGGTAAAAGGAAAGTTCATGACATTTTTTTATCTTTCCTTTATGTATTCTAGTTCATATCAATGAAACAAAATTAAAAACAGGAAAACCTCCCAAATACTCTTAAAAGCAGGAGTATTTAAGTCATTGCAGTTAATACAACAACAATAACAACAAAGTTGGTATGAAATCCTTGAACAAGCTTTGTGATATATTAGATTATAACCTATTATTTGTAACTGCATTATTTTTTTTCTCAAATGCTCTATAGCTCAAGTATTGGAGATTATCTAAATACATGAGTTTGTGTTATAAGAACATAAGATTATAATAGGTGGTGTGTTTAAAATACCCTTTGTGTTAAAAAAAAATCTCAAATCATCCAAAGAAAATCAGTATCATGGTAAGTTTAGGTGACTTTTAAAAAGTGCATCAGAAAGAAAACCAGAATCTACACTTGGAATAGTTTCTCTAGCCTCATTTGCCTTGACACAAGGGAACGAATATCTTGAAAATTTAAGGTACTTTATTACTATAGGATTGTGTGTCTATCAGTTTTCATTGCCTTTTGCTTCATTTGACTATTACAGAAAGTGGAAAAGGTCCTCTCAGAAATGTAATGGGAAATGGAAAATGTAATTTTCAAGCATCTGTTGAAACTTTCACACAAAATTGGTATAAAATTTATACACTGAAATTCATCCTAAACAGTCAATGATAGGTAGATATGTTCCTAGAAAGATTCTTTTAAAGCCAGCTGTAATACCTGGAATAACTAACATTTTACATGTGCAAAAATCTTCTAATTCAATGGAAACATTGAAGGCCCTTTTGTGTAAAAAATAATTATATGTTTGTAATGTAAAACATTGACCTCTAGTTGTTTAGGAATAGATTTTTTTTTTAAATAAAAATTTCATAAGTCAACCACAATTGTAGTTATTTGTCTTAGTTTTTGAAATTTGTGGCTAGGAGTTAAGTTTTTAAGTAGAGAGGAGCTGCCTTTTAACTTTCATTTATTCTTTAAGCCAAACTTGGCAGGTGGGCAGCAGATATTAGGTCAGCCACTTTGTTCCTTGTCTTGCTGATGCAAAAGGGTGAATATTTCAAAGTGAAGCAAAGTTGGCATCAGAGAAACCATGTTCAATGTTCTTTTCAAATAGTCTTCCTGTGGCATTCTTTTAGAAAACTAGCCTTTGCCCTCCCCATACCACAAGGGTGAAAAAGTGACCTTTTCCAGAGAGCTCAAAGTCAAATCAGTCCTATAAGTCAGTCTGGGGGGAAGTGAGAGTAAGTTTGTGGTCAGAGTGGCCAAAGACCTAATGTCTAAAAGGACAGGAGAGGCAGTATGATCAGAACATGGCTGAGAAAGACTGAAAAAGTAGGGAAGTTGCATCCATCAGGCCACAGTAGTCACTTTAAGGGAAGTATATGCTTTTAAACCTGTTTAAAAACAAAGTTGAACTTTGAGAGCAAAAGCTGGGAGGGACTCAAGGAATACCATGAGCACAACATGAGGAAAATCAAACTCAGTACATAAATGGAAGTTCAAAGGCTACAGAGGAAAAAGAAACATGAAAGGTAAGTATAGAGGATACTAGGTACAAAATAACAAAAGAAATAAAATAAAGATAGATAAGAGGTCATTTTTTGGCTTTTCTGCCAGCAAACCCATACAGTAAAAAAAGAAAAAAAAAAAAAAAGGTGACTATAAGTAAGAGAGGGCACATCTGAAGGTTTACAATAAGATTTACTTAAATAAGACAAAATAGTAGTGAACTTTTACACCCCATTTACATCAATGGACAGGTCATCGAAACAGAAAATCAACAAGGAAACAGTGGCTTTGAATAACACATTGGACCAGATGGATTTAACAGACATATTCAGAACATTCCATCCTAAAACAGCAGAATACACATTCTTCTCAAGTGCACATGGAACATTCTCCAGAATAGATAAAATATAGGTCCACAAAACAAGTCTCAAGAAATTCAAAAATACTGGAGTCATTCCATGTGTCTTTTCTGACCACAACACTACAAAACTAGAAATCAATCATAAGAAAAATTTGGAAAGAGAACAAGTACAAGGAGGTTAAATAACATATGACCAAATAATGAATAGATCAATGATTAAAGGCCTAAATGTGAGACCTGAAACTATAAAAATCCTAGAAGAGAGCACAGGCAGTAATTTCTCTTACATTGACTATAACAGCATTTTTCTAGATATGTCTCCTTGTGGCAAGGGAAATAAAAGCAAAAATAGACTACATCAAATAAAAAACTTCTACATAGTGAAGGAAACAATCAACAAAGCTAAAAGATAGTATATAGATAGATATAGACAGATATAGATATAGATATAGATGATATAGATATAGATATAGATAGATACAGATATATATCTAGATATAGATATAGATATAGATATAGATATCAATAGATAGGTAGATGGAAAGATGATAGAGTGTATGGTGTATGTATATATATATTTAATATCTAATATATATATATCATAAATATTATTCAGCTATAAAAATAATGAAATTTTGCCATTTGCGACAACATGGATGGAGCTAAAGAGTATAATCCTAAGTAAAATAAATCAGTCAGAGAAGGACAAATAATATATGGTTTCACTCACATGTAGAATTTAAGAAACAAAACAAAGGAAATAAAAAGGGAGAGAAACCAAGAAACAGACACTTAGATATAGAGAACAAACTGATGGTTATCAGAGGGAAGGTGAGTGGGGGGATGGGTGAAATGAGTGATAAGGATTAAAGAGTACACTTATCATGATTGACACTGAGTAATATATAGAATCATTGAATCACTATGTTCTATACCTGAAACTAATGTAACACTGTTACCTATATTAGAATTAAAAAAAAAAAACTTAATAAGATATTTTAAAATTAGGGATCCCTGGGTGGCGCAGCCATTTAGCGCCTGCCTTTGGCCCAGGGCACAATCCTGGAGACCCGGGATCGAATCCCACGTCAGGCTCCCGGTGCATGGAGCCTGCTTCTCCCTCTACCTATGTCTCTGCCTCTCTCTCTCTCTCTGTGTGACTATCATAAATAAATAAAAAATTTAAAAAAAAAGATATTTTAAAATTAGAAAAAAGAAGGCAAAAGTAGATGATAGATCAACAAGTCAATGACCAGGGACAAGACTGACATGATACAGTTAACTTTGGCAGATAACAGAAATCTTATCAACTTCTCATGAGGATAAACTGTTAATGTATTTGAAATTAATTTAAATACATATTTGAATTTGTTTGTAGTCAATCAATAGCATAATTTGGTTATGGTTTCTAAATTTATATTTTTAAAAAATCTTACTTATATATTATTAGGAGTAAAAATTCCTGAACCTTGGAGCATTTAGTCTATTGAGAGGTTGCTATATGTAGTAGAATGATGTTAGATGCTATAATAAATGACTCTCAAATTTTGACTAACACAGTGGAACCTTGATCATTGTTCATATCACAGTCCGCATGGGTAGCTGTTCCTGGTTAGCAGAAGCTGGAGACAGATCTGCTACTAGGTATAGTCATTTAGGAACCCAGCTGATAGAAGCTCTCCCTCTATCAGTGTATGGCTTCCATGATTACTTTTGGGATTGATATCCATCGTCAGAAAGGATAAAAGCATATAGGAATGAATATACATGATAGGTCTTATGATTTTCCCTCCCATTCTCTTCATCAGAATATAATCACAAGGCTACACTAAAACTGCGGGGCAAACTGGGAAGTGTCCAATTGAGTGTTTAGTAAGAGGTGAGTTAGAGATTTTGGTGAATAATTAGAAGTTAGTGTGTGGTACAGGCAGTCACTGAACTCTTGTGAGGGATTGTGATACCATGTCTTCCTCTACCAATGACCCTAGAGCTCTAGAACATACCAGGTTCTGGGTAGACTCCTGAATGGGTTACAAAGTTGGCTTTTGAATGAAATTCAATGCATTTTGCAACTCGGCATCAATAAAGTGTTTTTGGATAGAGTCAAATTTTGCTAAGGCATAGATTTCTTCCTATATTTTACTTGTATTCTAATCTCTGTGGTTTATGTGACTCATTCATATAAAAATAGGAAACATCAGAATGTATTTTATTATTATTCACTGAATTTATTCTTACAAAAATGATTATTATGAGAGAACTAAAAATGAGACATTGTTTTGATAAATGACTGCCTGATTAGAATATTATGTTCAGAATATAATTAGAACACATTTGTGTGTGCATATCCATATATACATTTAAATTAGTACATATATACTGATATACACAGTATATACTATGTGTCAGTGTATACAACTAAAGAAGGTTCTGTGGAGTTGAACTCCACAAAAATAGAGCTAAATTCATCATTTTTTACTGTGTCATGGACTTTGAAATTATCTGTAATGCCATTTAATAACTGGATGACCCCTAAGCAAATCATTCAATCTCTTAGCTTGGTTACTTTGCATTTACAGTAGGAATGGTAACAGCTATTAATTAGACTGGGTGATTGTAAATAATAAAATGAGATTATATATAAGCATTTAGTATAGGATCTGGCACATAGTCAATGTTCAGTGGTATATATTATGCATTTTGGGCCTAGTCAGAAGTTTAAGATATACAAGTTTAACAGTCTCCATAACATACACAAAAATAAACTCAGATAAAAAAATAAAATAAACGCAGATAAACACAAAAATAGAGGAAATATGCTGGGTGCTGAGATTTAATAGTTCCATTCATTATTCATTCCTTAAGCAAACACTGTTAGATCTTTTTTTTTTTTTTTCACTGTTAGATCTTTAATGCGAACAAGCTTTGAGCCATGAGCACAGAGAACAAAAATTGCAGAGACAGTTCTATCATTGTTAAAGCTTTTACCACCTGATTATGAGAACCCCAACACTCATACCATGAGGTGACATTTGCAGAGGAGAAATACCACAGAGAGATATATGGTTTTAAAATAAGGAAAACCATTTCTTGGAAGGACATGGATTCAAGAAATTGTTTTAGATACTTAAAACTGAGTCTTTTAAACTGGCTCTTGAAATTGGAATTTCAAGAAGTGGACAGAGGGTAGAGAGGCATACCAGAGAGAAGAACATGAACATTCCCTTTAGAAAGATGAGAGGCAGGAAAAAGCACACATATTCAGGTATAACTGAGAAAAAGCAGAGAAGAGTAACAGTGAGGTCAAATTGGATAATCAAGGCATCAGCGCCATTCTAAAGAATTGGACTTTATTCTGTAAGCAAGGAGTGAGAAGATCAAAGGTTTTCTTTTAGTTGTGTGGACTGTTTCTTTTGCTGTGCAGAAACATTTTATCTTGATGAAGTCCCAATAATTCATTTTTGCTTTTGTTTCCCTTGCCTTCATAGATGTATCTTGCAAGAAGTTGCTGTGGCCAAGTTCAAAAAGGTTGTTGCCTGTGTCCTCCTCTAGATTTTGATGGATTCTTGACTCACATTTAGATCTTTCATCCATTTTGAGTTCATCGTTGTGTCTGGTGTAAGACAGACACAACGATGTGTCTGGTCCAATTTTCCCAGCACCGTTTATTGAAGACACTGTCTTTTTTCCAGTGGATAGTCTTTCCTGCTTTGTTGAATATTAGTTGACCATAGAGTTGAGGGCCCGTTTCTGGGTTCTCTATTCTGTTCCATTGATCTATGTGTCTGTTTTTGTGCCAGTACCACACTGTCTTGATGACCACAGCTTTGTAGTACAGCTTGAAATCCATCATTGTGATGCCCCCGGCTGTTTTTTTTTTTTTTTTTTTTTTTTTTTTTTTTTTAATATTCCCCTGGCTATTCGAGGTCTTTTCTGATTCCACACAAATCTTAAGATTATTTGTTACAACTCTCTGAAGAAAGTCCATAGTATTTTGATAGGGATTGTGTTTAACATGTACATTGCCCTGGGTAGCATAGACATTTTCACAATATTAATTCTTCCAATCCATGAGCATGGAATATTTTTCCATCTCTTTTTGTTCTTCTCAATTTCTTTGAGAAGTATTCTGTGGTTTTGAGGGTATAGATCCTTTACCTCTTTGGTTAGGTTTATTCCAAGGTATCTTATCCTTTTGGGTGCAATTGTAAATGGGATTGACTCCTTAATTTCTCTTTCTTCAGCCTCATTGTTAGTGTATAGAAATGCCACTGATTTCTGGGCATTGATTTTGTACCCTGCCACACTGCCGAATTGCTGTATGAGTTCTAGCAATCTTGGGGTGAAGTCTTTTGGGTTTTCAATGTATAGTATCATGTCATCTGTGAAGAGGGAGCATGACTTCTTTTTTGCCAATTTGAATGTCTTTGATTTCTTTTTGTTGCCTGATTACTGAGGCTAGGACTTCTAATACTATGTTGAATAGCAGTGGTGAGAGTGGACATCCCTGTCCTGTTCCTGATCTTAGGGGAAAGGCTCCCAGTGCTTCCCCATTGAGAATGATATTTGCTGTGGACTTTTCGTAGATGGCTTTTATGATGCTGAGGAATGTTCCCTCTATCCCTACACTCTGAAGAGTTTTGATCAGGAATGGAGGCTGTATTTTGTCAAATGCTTTCTCTGCATCTATTGAGAGGATCATATGGTTCTTGTTTTTTCTTATTGATATGATCTATCACATTAATTGCTTTATGAGTGTTGAACCAGCCTTGCATTCTGGGGATAAATCCCCGGGAATTGGATAATTCATAGTGAATTATCCAACTGTTGGATCCTATTGGCTAGTATCTTGTTGAGAATTTTTGCATCTGTGTTCATCAGGGATATTGGTCTATAATTCTCCTTTTTGAAAAAAAAGGGGGGTTTGGAAAAAAAAACAATTCTCCTTTTTGGTAGGGTCTTTGTCTGGTTTTGGAATTAAGGTGATTCTGGCCTTGTAGAACAAGTTTGGAAATGTTCCATCCCTTTCTATCTTTCAATACAGCTTTAGTAGAATAGGTATTGTTTCTTCTTTAATATTTGATAAAATTCCCTGGGAAGCCATCTGGTCCTGGACTTTTGTGTCTTGGGAGGTTTTTGATGACTGCTTCAATTTCCTCTCTGGTTATTGGCCTGTTTAGGTTTTCTATTTCTTCCTGTTCCAGTTTTGATAGTTTGTGGTTTTCCTGAAATGCATTCATTTCTTCTAGATTAACTAATTTATTGGTGTATAGCTGCTCATGATATGTTTTTAAAATCATTTGTATTTCCCTGGTATTGGTTGTGATTTCTCCTCTTTCCTTCATGATTTTATTAATAGACTCTTTTCTCTTTTGTTTTTAATAAGGCTGGCTAATGGTTTATCTATCTTATTAATTCTTTCAAAGAACCAACTCTAGGGGTTGTTGATCTATCCTACACTTCTTCTGGTCTCTATTTCATTGAGTTGTGCTCGAATCTTTATTAACTTTCTTCTTCTGCTTGGTGTAGGTTTTATTTGCTGTTCTTTCTCCAGTTCCTTTAGGTACAAGGTTAGCTTGTGTATTTGAGTTATTTCCAATTTTTTGAGGGATGCTTGTATTGCAATATATTACCCTCTGAGGACTGCTTTTGCTGTATCCCAAAGATTTTGAACGGTTGTATTTTCATTCTCATTAGTTTCCATGAATCTTTTTAATTCTTCTCTAATTTCCTGGTTGACCATTTCATCTTTTAGCAGGATGCTCTTTAACCTCCACGTGTTTGAATTTCTTCCAAATTTCTTCTTGTGATTGAGTCTAGTTTTAAAGCAAAAGCATTTTGTTCTGAAAATATGCAGGGGACGATCCCAATCTTTTGGTATCAGTTAAGACCTGATTTGTGACCCAGTATGTGGTCTATTCTGGAGAAAGTTCCATGTGCACTTGAGAAGAATGTGTATTCAGTTGCATTTGGATATAAAGTCTGTAAATATCTCTGAAATCCATCTGGTCCAGTGTATCATTTAAAGCTCTTGTTTCTTTGGAGATGTTGTGTTTAGAAGATCTGTCATTTGCAGAAAGTGTGGTGTTGAAGTCTCCCAGTATTAGTTTATTATTATCCAAGTATATCTTTACTTTGGTTATTGATTGATATATTTGGCAGCTCCCACATTAGGGGCATAAATATTCATGATTGTTAGGTCCTCTAGTTGGATAGATCCTTTAAATATGATATAGTGTCCTTCTTCATCTCTTACTACAGTCTTTGGGATAAACTTTAATTTATCTGATATGAGGATGGCTACCCCTGCTTTCTTTTGAGGACCATTTGAATGGTAAATGGTTCTCCAACCTTTCATTTTCAGGCATAGGTGTCCTTAGGTCTAAAATGAGTCTCTTGTAGACAGCAAATAGATGGGTCTTGCTTTTTTATTCAGTCTGGAATCCTGTGTATTTTGATGGGATCATTAAGCCCATTCACGTTCAGAGTTACTATTGAAATATATGAATTTAGTGTCGTCATACTATTCAGTCCGTTTTTGTGGATTATTTCTTTGGGTTCCTCTTTCTTTTACAGAGTTCCCCTTAATATTTCTTGCAGAGCTGGTTTGGTGGTCACATATTCTTTCAGTTTTTGCCTATCTTGGATGTTCTTTATGTCTCCTTCTATTCTGAATGAGAGCCTTGCTGGATAAAGTACTCTTGGCTGCATGTTCTTCTCATTTAGGGCCCTGAATATATCCTGCCACCTCTTTCTGGCCTGCCAGGTCTCTGTGAAGAGGTCTGCTGTTAATCTAATATTTCTCCCCAAATAAGTTAGGGATCTCCTATCTTCTGCTGCTTTAGGACTTTATCTTTGGAATTTGCAAGTTGCACTATTAAATGTTGAGGTGTTGAATGGTTTTTATCGATTTTAGGGGGGGACCTCTCTATCTCCTGGATCTGAATGTTTCCCTTCCCAAATTAGGGAAGTTCTCAGCTATGATTTGTTCAAATATGCTTTCTGGTCCTCTTTCCCTCTTGGCGCTCTTTGGAACCCCAAGTAAACACAGATTTTTTCCTTCTGAGGCTATCATTTATTTCCCTTAACCTTTCCTCATGGTCTTTTCATTGCTTTTCTCTTTTTTCCTCAGCTTCCTTCTTGCCATCAATTTGTCTTCTATGTCACTCACTCTTTCTTCTACCTCATTAACCCTCATCGTTAGGACTTCCAGTTTGGATTGCATCTCATTTAATTGATTTTTAATTTTGGCCTGATTAGATCTAAATTCTGCAGTCATGAAGTCTCTTGAACTTTTTATGCTTTTTTTTTTCCAGAGCCACCATTAGCTTTATAATTATGCTTCTGAATTGGCTTTCTGACATCAAATTGTAATCCAAATTCTGTTAACTCTGTTGCAGTGAGTACTATTTCTGATTCTTTTTTTTGTGGTGAGTTCTTCTTTCTAGTCATTTTGCTCAGTTCAGAGTGGCTGTATGAGTGGGCTGAGTCAAGAATATCAACCATGACCTAAGTAAATTTCACCCTGGATGATTCTGCCGACGTCAGAGACCAGAAATTGAAAATGAAGATCAGAATGAAATAAAACAAAAGGACCACTAAAGTGAAAAACAAATTTTAAAACAAAGTAGTAAAAAAAATAAATAAATAAAATAAAATAAAATAAAACAAAGTAGTAAAAAATCAAAGGTCAGGAATACCAAAGAAGAAGAGAAAGAAAAGAAGAAAAAAGAAAAAGAAAAATGGGGGACTGGGAGATGGTGGTGGTGAAGAAGTTGTAGTCGAAGGAGAATGTAGTGTACCTGAGGGGTTCTAGAGGATGATCCTCTTGTTTCTGAGTATATTAAGTTCTGTATATTAGAAAATGCTCAGTCCCAAATTTATATAAACCAGAAATACTTGCAGAGGGCCCCAACATTGACCACCAAAATATAAATGAGATAAAAGATGGGGGCAGAATGGGAATGAGGAATCTCACAGAATGAACCAGCATGGTATACTACTTGGTTCTGGGTGCATACTGGTCATGTTTTAGAAGGTATTAACTTCTAGCTTTGTGCAGTGGCAGTATCGTAGCCAATGAGGTTTATCTGAGACGCAATTATTGCTAATAGAAGGTATTAACTTCTGCCATTGCAGAACAAAATGAGGCAGAGAAAATACCAAAAAAAAAAAAAAAAAAAAAAAAGCAAAAAAAAAAAAAATATCTTGTATATCTCCCAAAATTAAGTTGAGCATGTTGAAGGGAATCTAGAAGTAGAAAATATATCTAGGACCTGTAATTGTAGAAATATGAAAGTCAAAAAGGTAAAATCTTAAAAATGAAGAGGTGGTAAAATATTGTAGTTAAGGTGGGAAAAGAGAAAAAAAAGGAAATTTACAGTCTGATATAAAAATGAGTTGTACTGGAAAAAGGAAGAAAAAAAAGGAGGGGTATCCTCTGGTTCTATATACCGTAAATCCCCGACTTCCCCTGGAGCTTTCCAGCACTGTTCAGTCAAGAACTTGCTCCCTCCCGTCCTTCCAGCTGGTCTTCTGGGGGAGGGGCCTGCTGTGCTGATTCTCAGGTGTGTGCACCTGGGGGCTGCCCCACCCCCGCCAGGTGCACGGCTCAGTGGGAGCTGTTTACCCCGTGAGGCCTCTTTTCCCTAGGGCCCCGCTCCATCACAGGTATAAGGTGACACCAGGAGGAACGACAACACTGGCGGCGGCCAGCTCTCCAGCTCTAGAGTCAGCTCCCGCAGTAACTACCGCAGCTCCCAGTCTGCACTGGCCGGGATGCTTCCAGGGCAGGGGCGCTGATCTGCACAGCTCGGGGGTCCTGGTGGCAGGAGCGTCCCGCTGTCCTGGGCCCTCCTCTCCTCTGCCTGTCCCGGGGGGAGCATAGGATCCTGGGCTGTGTCCCCCGGCGCCCTGGGATCCCGGCAGCGCAGCCCCCTCTGCCCAGGGCCCCCTCCTGAGCTGCCCCCGGGGCCCCGCCGCCCGCTCCAGCCCTTTACCGCGCTCAGCCCGCGCGGTGTGCCGCGGCTCTCCCCCGGGCGCACCTCCTCTGCTAGTGACCCCGGGAGACCGGGTGCTCCAGGCCCCTCCTGGGGTTCTGCCCGAGTTCCCTGCGAGCGCCTTTCTGTCCCAGAAAAATCTGGTGCCGATTTTTAAAGTTCCTGCTTCTCCGGGGCTGGGCTTCCCTGTCCCCGAGGCTCTCGCTGTGGCCTTAGCCTGGTTCCTTGCAGGGTTGCTCCCCCCCTTGATACTTTGTTTTTTTTTTTCTGCCTTCCTACCTTGTTAGAAGCGCAAACTCTTCTCTCTGTAGCGTTCCAGCTGTTCTCTCTTTAAATCTCAAGTCGAATTCGTAGGTTTTTTGGATGATTTGAAAGTTATCTACGTAAGTTGGTGGGGACAGGTGACTTGGGGACCCTGCTCTTCCGCCTTCTTGCCCCGCCCCCCTCAGACTCTGGCTTTTGCTTCTCTACTGGTCTCCCTTTCATCCCTTGTGAGGGGGCATGAGATACAGTAGTTCATTTATTCACAGAGGCATCCTGCCTGCCCATATGCCTAGCTTCTGACTCACTCCGTTGTCTCTAAATTCTTCCTCGGGGCTTTTCTAGTCCTCACCTCACTTCTTTCCTTCATTTCACTTTCCCTATATTATTGTTTTTCTCCTAGTTTTTCAGTGTGTGTGTGTGTTTGTGTGTGTGTGTGTGTTTTCTACCTGGTACTTCCACTGTTCTGAAAGGATGGAAGTGAAAATAATATCAAAGAGAGACAAATAGACAAAAATTAATGGTGAAAGTAATCCTTTTTATAAAGAATAAAATATTGTTTGTCACCATATATACCATATAATTGGGGTTTCCTTCTTAGAGTTATGTCTACATTTTGTTCAAGTCAGCAGTAGCAATGACTTGGTTATTACGTAACATTTAGTAGTAGCTTACTTTTGGTGAATTGGGTTTAGCAGAGATAATCAGACAATTGACTAAGAAAATTAATCTTTTCACTGAGAATAAATAAATATGTAATATGCCAAGTATCATTCAATAATGCTCTTTTAAAACTAACATCAGGGGACTCCTGGGTGGCTCAGTTGGTTAAGCATTCAACTCTTGACTTTGGCTCAGGTCTTGAACTGAGGGTCTTCGGATGGAGCCCTGTACAGGGCTCTGAGCTCAGAGTATCTATCTCCTTCTCCCTCTGCCCCTCCCCCCAAGAGTGTTCTCTCTCTCTCTCTTTCTCTCTCTCTTAAAAATAAAACTGACATCAGGACCTATATTCCAAAAAAAAACTCAGCATATTTTCTAATATTAGTCCCCAAGTATGCTGTATTTCTTTCATAAGTCTTCTCAGAACTTAAAACTGTTTAATTCAAACTATTCTGAAATCTATTCAGCCCCAATGTCTTATTATAGGTTGCAGCATTTGTTAATTAATTCATTGAACACTTTTGGAGTGCTGTAGGGAAAAAATAAATTCAGGTTCTGTTTCTGCCAATGAAAAGTCCATGGCACAGGAGGCTAACACATAAACACATAATTATATACAATGTGGTAAGTGCTAGAATGGAGCTAAGTACATGATCCAGAGGGAGTGATCAGTCTCAGTCACTCAGGAGGATAAGGGTGTGGGGAGTGATCTTTGAGAAAGTGATTGTTAAATTAAGTCTCAACTTCGCTGCATCAGAAAATGGAAAAAGATAACACAGGCATAGAGGATAGAAAGAACAAAGACAAAGAAGGAAGATAGGAGATAGTGCAAAATAAGTATGACATGAGCCTAGGTCTGAGGTTCTATGTAGAGAGAGAAGGAATGAGGGAGATTGGAAGGGGCTAAATGATAAATGGTTGTGTAGATGCAAAATAAAGAAAGAAAAAAGTTTGGATCTTGACTGTTTATTTCAAATGGTTTATTATTTTGCTTTTTGTTCATTATTTTGGGAGCACTGTCCCCTTTAGGAATCTGCTGAAAGAAAGCTCAAAGACACCCCCCAAGAAAACCATGCACACAGAGTCACTTTTGCATATAAGTATATCCATGAACTTGGAGTCCAAGCTACTTTCCACTGTTAAAGTTCCCTAGGAAGGGTTGAAAGTCATTGAGCAAGGGAACAACATGATCAAAAGTGTATCTTCAGAGAGAGAACACTTGCAGGAATGTGGAAAATGTGGAGAATAAATGAGACTCCTATTAGGGAATATACAAATTTATTGCAATGTTTCAGCCAAGCATTGAAGGTTTGGCAGTAAGGTGGCAGCAAATATTTGTTTTTAATTTGCCTCCTGCTTTGTATGTGTCAATCTACCTATTGAGGAGAACACTGCAAGAGTTAAGTGGGTGAATGGTGGTGTCATTTACTGCAATACTGATTCAGACATAAGTGCAGCTTCATGAGGAAGGATGAGGAATTCAGTGGGCCTGATGAATTTATAGTGCCTGTAGGTTATGCCACTGCACATACAGATTAGCATGTCAAAGAGAAATCAATGTTGAAGTATATATATATATATATATATATATATAGAGAGAGAGAGAGAGAGAGAGAGAGAGAGAGAGAGAGAGGTATATATCACATAGAAGCCATGGATTTTAATACTGTGAGAGAATGAGATCTCATCAGCAAAAGGGCATAAGTTAAGAAGAGCTGGAGGTGTCAAGGTAGAGGTTTGGTGGGGCTTGCTGTGTGCTTCAGGAATTTCAGACTTAACTCTTCTTAAATATTGTTGCCTGTTGGAACCAGCTTGGTGAATGCTTAACCCACTCTCTGACAGTGAGAACCTACCCAGAGCTTTGAACTTAAGTAAAAGAATGGAGAAGATGATAAATTTTAAGGAACCCTCTGTTGGATGTTATTAGATCACATATATGATGTTTATAAAGCCAACAGGCCTATCTTCTGATTCAAACTGCCTGAAGTTGAGTAAATTATTACTTGGATTAAAGATCTGACTTTGATTCTGCTGCACTGAGCTGAAGTTTCTCCATCTATGAAATGGGAGTAGACACACCTACTTCATAGGGACAAGCTGAGGAAATGAGATAACCCATAGAAGACATCTGCCATATAAATCCTCTACATAGGAATTGTTTAATAGGTAGTTTGGCCAGGAGACTCCTTTGTATACCTCTTTTCTGAAATTTCCTAAGTTCTAACTGGTCGGTGAACGAGCTACTCTGATTCTCAAAGCTGCTATTGCTTTCAACTCTATCTGAAAAGGCAGGAATTTGAAAAACTTTGTTTTAGAACTACATTTTGTGTTTAGCTAATTTTTTTTTTCTACCTCAGTGACTTGTGGCTATGGGATGAAATATAATATTGTATCATGGCCACTTTAGAACACCTGCTATCTTCAGGGATGAAAAAGCAATTACATTTTCTTGGACTAACTACCATATCTGAGTGTCTAGTACAGTGACAGCTAAAATGTAGATTCTTGGACATGTAATATTTTCTTGAGAGTCTCTGGAATTCTAACCAGATCATGCTAATAAGAATCACTTAGCCTCATCAAAGTTCCACCAATCTCTTCTCTGTACTTTGAGATATTAAATGAAATTCTCTGGAGTATGTTTGAGTTAGAAGGGGAGACCTTGGGGGTCATTTAATCTAGTTCCTTCATTTTATAGGCCACAGACTATTCATTTTAAGTTTGGTATACTCAAGCACTGATGATCACATTTTCTCTTTTCTTCTTATATTTTAGTTAAAAGAATTTCAGCCAGGTATTTCTTGCCTACATATTAATATAGAACCCAAATTGTAGGAAGAATTGGCAACTTGAATTCGAGAAGGGAGATGGGGGAGCAGAATTACAGTGTATTATATGGTACTTCAGCCCCTCCAAGGAGCTGTAATTAATGTGTGCAAGGAAAACACTTCAAGGAAACTAATTTAAAGAACATACTGAAACAATTTTGCCTTGCCTTTCCAAAGTAAATAAAGAAAAAAAAAAAAAGAAAGAAAGAAATCACCATCAAGCTTTGAGGAAGCATGAAGAATTCCAACAGAAAGGAAATTTATTGAGAGACCAAGGAGAGACTGGTAATAATAGCTGGTTAGAATGTAAAGCCTCTTTTAAATTTAGGTTTCCTCTACCATTTGTCAGAGCTCCAAGGTCCCTGATCCATTCATTAAACATTACACATGCATGTCACTCTAATTATGGGTCAGAGTTTGGTTACAGCCCACTGACTGCTCTCTCTTTATATCTTGGTAACTCAGTTCTTTATACCAGTTGATATCCCACTAGCCTTTCCTTCCTTCCTCCTCCTCCTTTTTTTAATCCTAAACTTGTCAGGTGGCTTCAGAGTTTAGAATGTCTTGTGAGTGCATGTCACTTAATGTGAGTGCTATGAGTTCCCTAGGGCAAAGCATTTTCAACTTTTCATCTGTAACACATAATAAGAAAGTCATTCTATGTCCACCAGTACACACATTCATATGTAATTGAAAATTAAAGTTTCATGAAAAAAATACTGTGTGTGATGTCCTCCATTACTTTTACTTCTCTTCGAGTCTATTTCATTAAAAAAAAAATAATAAATACAGGTCAAGATTAGTGGAAGATCATTTCTTCCTCAGTTCCAATCACAATAAGTGTACTTCACGAGATGAAGTCTTCAGACCATCTACAACAAATCTGGTCCTGAACTTTAACCCAGACCCACTGCATCAGGGTCCATACTGGCAGGTTCTACAGCTTAACCAATTCCCTGGTATGGTTTTAAAGTTCAAATACCATCTCTGACTTCTTTAACTACTCACAGGAAGTTTTCTCCTTTGCCAGTTGAGGTTTTTTCTCCCCCTTACTTGGTATAAGTATCCATAGCTTTAGCTTGCTGTACTAGGAGAATTATAGGTCAGATCAAAAGGTACCAGAAACTTTGAACAGCTAATAATAATATGTCAGAAGAAAAAGAATAATACATAAGATTCTATTATAAGTACATTATATGAATTAAACAACATGCTGTTTTGTGTGCTGTATTTGTCCCTGAAATTCTTAGATTATTCCAGTAACCCACAGTGTACAATGGGAAAGGAAATTAGGAGGCAGTTTGATCCCATCTCTTACCTTTGGCCCTGGTAACTTGATAATTACACTTCCTCCATTTGTCCCTTAGCCTTAAGGAGGAGGGAGGGTAGCAACTTTCTGCTGGTGCTCTCTCTGACATTGACTCATTGTCTCCTGTTAGGATACTATTATTTCTATCACCTAAACAACCAATTTCATCCAATTGGATTGGATTCATCACCCAAACTTAAAACCAAAATGAATTTCAAACTCTCTAACTTTGGGGTCTACCTTTGACGCTAAATTATGACTATTGGACAAGCAGGAAAACACAACATATGTGAAGGCCAGAAGGCAAGAAAGACAATGATGTCTTCAAAAGCTAGTACTGGATAAAAGGAGAAATAATGCAAGACAAGACAGGGGAAGACTATATGGAACTGAGTAGTCATTTGTAAGCTTGTAAATTCAGGTTTGCTTTCCTTTCACCCCTATACTCAGTTGTTTATGAAAGAGACCTGTCAGGATCTAATGGCAGGGGCTCCATCTGTGTCCTCAGGTAAGCAAATGTGCATGAGACAAGGCTTGGGCCTTGCCACTGGCTCCAGCACATAAAGGACCTAGAGCTACTCAGCAGGATGAGTCCAAATGCCCCCTCTCTTCTATAGTCCAGTTTAGTTAGGGAACAAAGATGAAAGTGAGGGTTGCAGGGTTGTGATGGCTGTGAGAGTAAAGATAGTATGTGTGTGGTGTGTGTGTGTGGGGGGGGTATGTTTATACGTTGATGTGTGCTTGCACATAAAGTATATCTTGCACATAAATGGTAGAATGATCCATATTTAATCTAAGAGACTAATAGAGAAATTAGTTGCAAAACTGTAAAGTAATTTTATTTATTTTTTTCTTCTTAGTATTCTTCACTTGCCATTGTTTGTCATAATCCTTGAATCATCAGGCTTTTAGTTATGATGGGGCTCAAGGCAGAATGCCCCAAAATGTGCCACTCTAGCATATTGATTATTTTAAATTAAAGTTACTTAAGAAACAGCCAGTGCAAAAAGGACACTTGACCTTCCTTTGTTTCCCTAAAAGCAGGAAATAAATCTTCCATGTAAAAGGTACCCCTACCAGGAGGTGGAAACATCCTTATTACCAGAGACAAGGAATTTAGGGCTTAGAAGGCTGTATAAACAACCCCTGTTACTTTTTTAGTAACTTACTACCCCAAACCCAAACATCTTTGTCTTGTCAATTCTTTATAAACATTTTTTATTTGTCTAAAATGTATAAAAGCTGCTTGCTTTGACCACTTCTTTGAGTTTCATATTTTTTGAGCTCCTGTACATATGAAATTTTTTCTCCTGTTAATGTTTTATGTCAATTTGATTATTAGACCCATAGAAGGGAAGAAGGGAAAAGTTTTCTTCCCTGATAGTTGCTATAGTTATTATAATGCTTAAAGAAATGCCATTTGTCTGTAGACCATAGTTCCTACCTAAGAAGTTGCCAGTTTCCCTAGTTATGTATTATTTTTAACTTTTTCTTGACATATAAAAAATTCTATCCCTTCAACATACTTTTCCATTCCCTCCCCTTTAGGCTCTTTAATTCATAGTGTATTTCTTCATATTCATTTGGAATATATGTACTGTAATCTTATCATATCAAACCCTGATAAGGCACTTCTGAGCCTGTCTCATGGACCATGTTGGGGAAGAATCAACCAGCAGCCAAGGCTTAAGTAAAGCTTACTCCCAGGCCTCCTTGGGCCATAGTTGCAAGCAGCTGCTAAGTGGTGCTAGAATCATTTCCTTTTGTCTGGCTGCAAATACCTCATACTCCAAGCAATTTGCAGCCTTCCTTACATAAGAAATATTTCTAAAAAGAAATTCCCCAAGCCCAGCTCTTCTGGCTGGGTATCCTCACTTCGGCACCAAAGCACTCACTCTTTGTTGCTGAGACACGGAGAGATGTTGTATTTTCTGTTCCCTTACTTAGTGGAAACATGCTGGGAATTTGCTGTTATGACTGATCTCAATTGGAGTGTTTCATTCCTGCCACAGACTTGAGGAGAACATCACAAAGGTACATATCATTTAAGATCATTCTGTTAAACAGTCGGGAAGCAAACTGCTTGCAGCCTGTGTCAAAGAATCTCTCTCAGAATGTTTAGTGTGATAGTAACATGTATTTAAATGGAGGTAGAGCGATACTTGCAAAAGTCAAAACATAGAAGAGAATTCCAGACCACGGTGGCCAAAGAAACTGACCTTGCAGTGAGCAAGTCGGATAAAAAGTTATGTAAGAGCTCTGGCGATAGGAGAAATAAAAGTGCCATCCAAATGAAGGAAGACTTTGCTTTGACAAAATGTTCTTCTACAGTGTGATTCTCCTAACAAACAATAAAAAAGAAATTAGAGATCTATCCACACATTTCAGTATTTGAAGTGTTTCAGGCTAAGTGGAGATTTGACAGTTATAAAAATTTCATTTTTATAAGAATTTATCTTAAAAAAATAAAAGGGCATTTACTTCCTCTAAATCTATATATTTGGTTTTAAAAAATAAGCTTTTCTCTTTAGTTTTTGCTGGCATAAGCTGTCCACATCATATATACTGTCAGACACATCCAAAAATTAATTCTCCTAATTCATGCCATATTTCATGTTATGTTGACTACTTTTGCACATTCTGAAGAAAACAGGAAAGATAATATTTTTCTTTTCAAATTTAATTTGTGTATATAGATAATTGAGAAATATAGGATGTTATACTCTCAGAAGACCAAATCTAAAATGGCAATGGATATGACAGATTTAAAAAAATCCTATTTTATATTGTATGGGCAATAAAGCACACGTGATTGGATTCGATTTTTTTTTTAAATCTCTTTCTATGCTTACTTTATAACCATATAGAAATGAGGCTGTGTGTTCTTGTGGGAAGTCTTATTGCAAACATGTGTGCATGTTTGTGTGCAATTTGTAAATTTAGCTTTAGGAAAGTATAGCAATAAAGTAGAATTGAATTTGGCTCCCACCCTTAAGAATTTCAGTAGAGTGTATATGTGGAAACATAAGATGTATCAATGAAATCAGCACAGACTCTAATGGCATTTCTAGTGTCTTCAAAAGATTGCCACCAAATGAACCTTAATGTGTCAAAATGGCAACTCCAAATAAGAGAAATGTGAGAAGTTCAAGCAACAGAAACTATTTGGAGTAAATGATTTGAACGTCTTCCAAAAGCTTCTAGAAGCATTAAACTCAAGCTCAGCCCTTTGCCTTTGACAAATACCATACCATGTATCTGCTTGTTATTTTGTGGTCCTGTTGTTCCTGTCAGCTTGTTAAATGGAACTCTGGTTTCAGTTGGGAGATGATAATGTGGTAATCCATGGGCTCTGCTTGCCTCTGCATCTAGAGGAGTGTCTGTGCCTGACTGTGAGGCCACCCAGGCCAGGGGTAACCACTAGCAGTGGGCTGATGGAAAACAATCTGCACCAACAGATTGAAAATGTTCTTTTCAGATCTTTAAATTGGAACTTCAGCTTTACTTCTAAAAGTTTTATGGCCACAACATGTATCACAAAATACTGAACTCATTGCTTTGGGAACTTTGACCATGATATTAATTAAGGTGTCTGAGAGTCATCATTCTTGATGAGACTCAAGAAGGCAGCTTCAGAAATTTTGTCCATCAGAGGGAAGTTGGGCAAACCCCAAAGCGTGTAACAACCTGCAGATCTATACTAAACAGGTCTTATACAGGGATGCCTGGGTGGCTCAGTGGTTGGCCACGTGCCTTCAGCCCAGGGCATGATCCTGGAGTCCTGGGATCGAGTCCCACATAGGGCTCCCTGCATGGAGCCTGCTTCTCTCTCTGCCTATGTCTCTGCCCTTCTCTCTCTCTGTCTCTCATGAATAAATAAATAAAATCTTAAAAAAAAAAAAAAAAAGAAAATATGGAGGGAGGGAGACAGTTTAAAAAAATAGGTCTCATACACAGCAGTAAGTAAGGTGAAAAGCATTCAATTTCAAGAAAGAAGAAAGATGGGCTGCCTGGGTGGCTCAGTTGGTCAATCATCCAGTTGGTTCAGTTTGATTTTGGCTCAGGTCATGATCTCAAGATCTTGAGATTGAGCCCTATGTCAGCTCTGCACTGGGTGTGAAGCTTGCTTATGATTCTCTCTCTCCCTCTTCCTCTCTACCCCCAACCCCTGCTCACAGGCTCTCTCTCTCTCTCTCTCAAAAAAAAAAAAAAAAAAAAAAAAGAGAGAGAGAGAGAGAGAGAGAGAGAGAGAGAAAGAAAGAAAGAAAGAAAGAAGAAAGATTCTGACTTTTTAAAATTAATCAGAGGGAAAGGAGTACCCCATGTAATGGAATTATTTATTATCCCCACAGAGAAATATTTGTAGTGGAAATGGAAAATACAGTTTCTCTTCTATGTTGAGGCTCTATCCCGCACAGCTCTTTTTATCCCCCCATCAGAATACAAAGGAAAAACAACCAAAGACAGAATCACAGAATGCAGGGTTATTGTTCCCTGATGGTTCAGAATCCCTCTTTCTTTTCTAGCTTAGGAGCTGAGCTGAGCATCAGAAATCTCCTTTTACAGTATCCCTAGAATATCAACTCATGATAAAATGAAAAGTGGTTTATGCCCCCAAAGCCTCGGAAGCTCTGAGAGGTCCCTGAGTCGGGGGTGATGGTGGGCAGTTCAAGGGATGGGAAACTCATAGCATGAATTTTGGAGAAAGATAGGCCTAAGTTCAAAATGGGTTTCTACCATCAGTGTGACCTAAGCAAGTTACTTGGACTTCTGGCCCTTTGCTTACTCATTTGTAAAACAAAAATGATCGTATCTATTCATGGATTGTTGGAAACATATAAAAGAAGATAGCTCCTGAGGTGAAGCGTACTCATGTCTACAATTTTGAAATGGATAAAAAAAATAGATGGGTATATGGACAGATAAATAATAGATATATGAGACAAGTAGAGCAAAATGTTAACAACCGTAAATATAGGTCGTGGTGTTTTGATGATTACTATATGTTTCTTTCAATTTTTCTGTGTGTTTGAAAACATCTCAGTAAGGAGGAAGAGATTTAGAAGGGCAAATATTTTCAGTGTAAATACAATGCTTGCACTCACTACTTTTACTTCCATCCCCAAATGTAGTCACATGGCCATCCTGAATCTCAAAACATACTAGAAAAATGTCTTTTTCATGGACCACTCTGAACCTAGGTAATATCCCCTCTAAGAAAGAAGGGGAAGAAAGAGATTGTAGCAACATCAGAATCTCAGTCCCAAAAACATAAATATTTATTGGCACATCCTTAGTGCAAAATAATAAATGGTGGCCATAAGCAATATGGAAAGAAAGGAATAGCTGCCCTTCTCTCACTCAGGGTGGAATAGTCTCCCAAATATCATCCTTCTCTGGCTGACCCAGGGCCTTATTTCTTCCAACCCAGTTTAGCTTGTTTTGCATTTCTGTGGCAACATTTTACTCCACCCTCCATTGTGTATCCTTGATTCACTCCAGGACCCCTCTCTGCAGAGCCTGGGGTTAGCTTTTGTAGAACATGGGGGTCTCTATTCTTCCCTACATTTAAGCTCAAAAATGCTTCCTTATGGCAGAATTTTCTTAAAAGTTTCCAATGTCGTTAACTCTGAAACCACTGCTGCATGAAGACAGCTGATTGTTCTATTATGGGTCCCAGATGAGGGAGTTCTGTTGTTTATGGTTTCCTCAGCATTGCCTCCTTGGTGGGCAATCCCTATGAGGCGATGCAAAGAGGCCCCTCCAATACAGCAGGGATTCGACCTCCGATTTCCATCCAGGGAACTTCCTCCACCTGCCTGTAGGCGAAGCATAGAGAAGAGGACCAGGCACCCAAGAAAGAGCAAAACTATAGTTTAAGCAGAGCAGAAGGATCTTCCAAAACACACTAACAAAACCAAAACCACTAACAAAACTGGGAATGGGCAGCTCACAATGGAGAAAAACCAGCATCAGCAGCTTAGAAAGCCCAAAGAAAAATCATTCCAGAAAGACTGGTCAATGATATCCAGCAACCAAAGAAGGTAAGGACTGACTGACCACTGTTCCTTTGACACTGGTGATTTGAATAAAGAGCCATTCCAGGGAAGGGCAGAAGTCCTGGTGGGCTGAAGATGACAGGGAGGCAAGGAAAAGGACTCTGGAAAAGGAACTCAAGGGAAAGCAACTCTGAGGGATTCAGCAGCAAAAAGGAGGTGAGGGTGGCAATCACAGGGGTAACATAGGGTACCAGGAGGGGTTTTCATTATGAGAAAGACTTGAGTGTGACCAAATGTTGACAAGAAGAGGGGGCTGGAGGTTCCCAACATAGAGGAGAGAGGAAATGACTGCCAGAGGAAGGTTGTCCAGAAGGGATGATGAGATAGAATCCAAACACCCAGAGAAGGGATTGGCCCTCAGTAGGAGGATTCCTCTCCTACTGTATGTAGCAGGAGGGCTGGGCTGGGCCACCGTTTGGCTGCAGTTCTGCCGGCCGAGTAGATCCGTTACCTCCCTTTATTCAGTTAACATATTTCACATCACATCAGCTCTTCCTGTGACACTGTTGGTTTTTTTCTGGAGTTGATTTGCAAACAACAGACATTTTCTTTTATGTGTTCCCACCAAACAGTGTCTTCCTTATCCCACACTCATGGCTTCCTGAGACCAAGTTCAAGTCCTAACATTCATTTTCATTAAATGTCGTTCTGTTAGATTTAGATCACATTTCCAATTTTCTAGAGCTTTTTATATTTTAATTCAACTCACAACATATCACTGACATATTTCAGTCTTGTATCACCTGCACATTAAAATATCAGCTGCGTGTCTTTATTCAAACAAGTATCTTTCACTTTATTTTATTTTCATTTCATCAACCGCCCTGCCTCCCCCCACCCCCACCCTGAGACTGGAGCAAACAAGAATTAGACTGGATGCTTTGATGATAACTGATAAACCTTTTCATTCTGAAGAGTCCTCCCAAATTGGATTAAGTGGATTCATTTGTGGTTTCCAGTGTTTATGTTTTAGAGAGACAGGGATGTGAAAACTCTCACTCTCTCTGTGTTCATTCTCACAAGTAGATGGATACTGTCACTTTTCAAGGCTTATCCATCTGGAATGCATCACAAACACATTGCTGGGAAAGTAAAAGTTCCAGAGAGAGCCTCATTTTTCCCTGGAACTGTGAAATTGAGTGGTCTGTTTTTTTCTGTGTTGTTGTAAATTCACAGGAGTGTAATATAAGCTACATTTTTAACCATTTGGGATAGCTTATGATTGAATAATGCTTCCTGCCAGACATGTTTTCCCTTTATTTATCACTTACTTTCCTCTCTAATTTCAGCAACAGCAATTGCTGATTATGGAAATGACTCCAATTGTTCAACCTCTCATAACCACATTTAGTCACCAAAAGCAATCTATCTGCTACTTTCAAAAGCTGTTAAACAAACAAGCAATTTATCCCTGCCTCCGTGAGAGCAACCAAGTAACACAGCCATGTTCTCTCTGCTCCTTGCTTTGCTTTGGAACCATGAGTGCCTCTTTGTAACATGAATCAAAATTGGCTTGTTCCTAACTGCGGCCTTTGCAATCAGTAATTTGACTCAGTGGGCTTAATTCAAAGCAGGCACTCACATTCTTTAGACTGTTTGTCAGTCTTCCAGGAAATCAAGGAGAACAACAAAAACAAACAAGCACTGGCCCTAAATTTAACCAGATAGGGAAGAAGAAACTTGAATGAATGATGAAGCCAAATAACAAAAAAAGTCAAGAGAAATAAATAGAAAATATTCCAAGTTTCCACTTGTCCTGGCCTCATGAGCCCCTCCTTTATCTTTCTTTCCTGGAAGAAAGCATAGCATCTCCCAAGAGCAATTTAATAATAGTCGCTTCCAGACTTTCATAGAGCCTGCTGGGTCCCCTACTATGAGCCTACAGCCAGCATGTTAGCACACCTGAGAGCCCTGCAGGCAGACATTTCTAGTGATTTCTCTGCATCTCAAACAGCTGGCATCCCTGCAGAAATCTCTCCCCTTTGCTGAAATAAGGGAGATGAATTAAGTCCCTTTTGAGTTAACTCCAGCTTGGCTCCCCACAACAACCACCCTGCTGGGATAGAGCAGTTAGCAGCCTTCCTTGAAAACCAAATAGTTTTTCTTCTAGGTGACCTGTTCAACTTTCTCTTGCCCCAGGCTCAAAAATCCAGGTTCAGTCTTTCATTTAACTTGCCTTGTGTGAATAACCAGGGAATAGTTCAGGGCTCAACAAGATAATATTGGGTTAGCATAGAGCCAAATCCCAAACAAGGATGTTCCTCATAAGTCTGATTTTATC
This sequence comes from Vulpes lagopus, assembly GCF_018345385.1. NCBI lineage: Eukaryota > Metazoa > Chordata > Mammalia > Carnivora > Canidae > Vulpes > Vulpes lagopus. The sequence continues at coordinate 40,002,329 of NC_054841.1, forward strand.
TCAGGTTTCTCAAATATAAGCAGGCAAAAAAGAAAAAAAGTTCTTTTTTTGAAAACCTTATAACCAGTTAGAAGTTTATTATTTAGAATTTTATTATTTATTATTTATTTTAATTTCATTAAAAACTTTCTTATGTTTTAAGTTTGATCTCTCAGTCCTCTCATCTCTCTCAAATTTTTGTTTTGTTTTGTTTTTTAGATTAAGTTATTAAAGATGAAAATTTTCAAGGTATTCACAGATTTAGAATATCTGAGGTACTCATGATTCATAGAAAATATGCAGGCACATATTTGTCCAGAGTTACAGTCTAGTATAGGCTTTAAGCATGTTTGTTATAACAGCTACTTGCAGTAAAGTTACCTGTTGAAATAAATTTTAAACAAGCCTCACCTCATTTCTTTTAAAGTCTGTAAGAACAAGTACCCTATATTGTACTACTCCCTTGGTGAGCAATAAACAAGAAATACAGAATGCAACTTTTCCACAGTTTTTAGAAAATATAGCCAATCATTCATTTAAACTATAATGATATAATATATAAATATATATATATTTTTTAATACTGATGAATCAAATCTGTACTGTGACATGGATTACTACTCTACTGGATCTGTGTATTGGGTGTTTAAGACACATATTGCCATTAGAAGCAAGACAGTTATTTCCCATGACATTTTAAAAGTCCATTTCTGTAGTACATATTCCAATCTAATGAAAATTAGATCTACTCTGTTTAGATTTGGCATCCAACACTTGTTGGCCATGGCATGTGATGTAATTTTAAGCTGCTCATGTATATAGTTGGAAGGAGATTGATTCATAGCAGTCTTTGCCTGAGACAAGCACAATGTAAACTAATTCCTATTGATCCAGAAATGTTTGAGGTTGGTTTTGAAAACTCTCAGGAATAGAGAGCTTTGGATACATTTGAGCCATTTTGCTAAGCATTATTGTCATGTATATAAAAGCATGAAACTATTAATGTTTATACTTCTTTCCTTGGCATCTTTGTTAGTCACCGTATACCTGAAGACTAATTCCTGCTCCAGATGCTATGTCTGCCCAGCTGTTCTGAATATATGCTATTTGCAAATGGCAACATAAACAGCATATCAGGAACATTAAGCAGGCACCAAGATACACTTATGTCAGGGATTATCTTTTGGTAAATTGTAGCAAAGATAGAGTTGAGAGAATGGCAGCAGGGATAGCAAAGTGCCTTGTAAAACAGCCAAATGATGAAATAATTTATCTTAGTATTTCCTTATTAACATCTACTGTATGCTACCGATCGAATTCCCTGTGAGTGTGCAATCACTGTGTGCAGTTTTTAAGAATGTCTAATATCATATGTGCATTATTTAAGAAGATCAAATTACATTAGATTTTTTAACCAAATCTTTTAGCATCTAAAGGAATAGTTTTGATTGTTTCCTGATTGTAAGGTAGCCTTATCAGAACTGGTTGACTTGGAGTTAAGAAGAGCTTAACTCTTTCTAGAACCTAGAACTCCAGGTTCTAGGAATGTGTATGGCTACCCTATGACATTGGACAAATCTCTCAATCTTTCCTAATCTTTAACTCTTCCTAGCCTCTCAATTCATAGTATTGAAGAACTTATATTTTAAATGTCTCCATGCCACCCCCCCCCCCCCCGCAATGCTTTATACATGCTCTAGGGCTATTTATTTCCCAACGTAACTCTTAACTCTATTCTCTTTTTCCATCGTTCCTTCTTTAACTGTCTTGAATTCCTAGAGTGCTTAGAGAAAAATGCATAGCTTGTTAGCCACCTCTAATTAACACAAGCACATCCAAGTAGGACTTCTAATAATATATAAAGTCAAAGAATATTCTAGAACTCAAGCAGTTTTCATGTTCCAAATTATTTTATCATTATGTTTAGAAAACATCGGTGTCTGCCCTTTTTTGCCCTGAATGCTGCTAAGATATGCTGCTGGACAAATTTCTAGACAGAAATTTGATTCATTAACTTTTTGGATCTTGACCTTTTGAGGTGCTCTTTGCCTACTGAATCTACAGTTTTCTTCAAGCCCCAGACAACACACTGGTATCCAGAGGGGAAGTGGCAAATATTCATAAAAAGTGACTAGAACTAATTTTTATCAGCTTCAATGGTACCAGACTAAGAAAATTATCCATCTGGGCCAAGCAATTCGTCTTTCTGGAAAATCACTAAGCTGCATTCTTAATAACACAGTCACTGAGATAATTTCCTTTTATTGAATAATTTCCTCATTTGGTAAGGGTTTTAAAAGCCTGAGGGTATTTTGAGCATATGGTTTAGGGACATCGTCTTAAAATGTGAACTATCAACAGAATTTCAATACAATATAAGTAAAATAACTTACATCCTAAGTGTTACAAATATAAGTGGGGTATTTCTATAAGTGAGCAGGATATTACTACAAAAGCTTTTGTTTTTGAGTCAAAGTTAGAAGCTGGAGATTAAAAAAGTTTTTCCTCTTTGTCTTATAGCAACTAGTGTATCCATTCTCAGTTACCAATTATGAGTTCTCTCTTAACCCAATTGATTGTTCTTCTCATGTGAAACAATTTCCTCCTACTTCACTGACTACTACTCCCTCACAATCTCTTTTACTGTATTGTAAAATACACTTGTATTGCTGCCCCCTTAATTTTGAAAAGCCCCAGAGCTCAATCCTTGAATTCTTATCTATCAACTCATTCTTGGAAATCTCAACTAGACTTGGGGCTTTATATGCTAATAAAGCAGAAATTTATATTCCATCTCAGACCTTTTCTCTGAATTATAGACTTGTACATGCAACTGCTTACTCAATAGCTTCACTTGGATTTCTAATGAGCATTTAAAATACATCATCTCAGAAATGGAATTTCTAATTTAATACTATATTGAGCCCCCCGCATACACAAATACACACTTTCTCCCAAGTTTCTCTGATCTTAGTTCATGGGAACACCATCTTTCCATCATTAGGCCAAAATCTTTGATGTACTCATTGACTATTTTACTTTCTATGTTGAGCCTCTCAAGAAATCTCATTAGCTATACCTTAAAACAAACATGGTATCTGACCATCTCTCAACCACATTGAATTACTCTCTCCACTCTTGTCCCATCATCATGATCATTGCCGTTGCTCACTTACTTTACTGCTGCATTCTAGTTTTCTTCCTGCTTCAGAACTTGCCCTCCTGTAGCTTATGCTCAACATTGCAGTTGGAGTGATTATTTGAAGAACATAAATCAGAGACACTTGGGTGGCTCAGTGGTTCAGCATCTGCCTCTGGCTCAGGGTGTGATCCCAGAGTGCCAGGATTGAGTCCCACATAGGGCTCCCTGCATGGAAACTGCTTCTTCCTCTGCCTATGTTTCTGTGTCTTTATGTGTGTGTCTCTCATGAATAGATAAATAAAATCTTTTAAAAAAAGAAAAGAAAAGAAAAAACGTAAACTACATCATGTCACTCCTTTGTTTCAAATCCTCTGTTGGTGCTCCAGTCTCATTCAAGTGAAGTCAAATCTTTGCAAAGTCCACCTCATCTCCTGCTGTTTTATTTCTCATCCATCTTTCCCAGTTTCAGGGATCTTCTCATTCCTTTCTCATTTGTAAATTATGTTCTCTCCTGCCCCCACTTTTTTCAGGTTTCTATGTAAAAGTCACCTTTGTAAGGATGACCTTTATGACCACCCTACCTAAAATAGCAACAACTGGGCACTCCATATTCTAGTTCTTTATTTTTTCTCTATACCTACACATATTGCTTACTTTTTTTATTGGCTGTCTTCTATAGATGACATCTTCTGACATCTATAGATGTCTTTCCCCATGGAAGATGTGCACCATAAGTGTAGTCACTTTGTCTGTCATGTTTATATAGTATCCTCTACAATATAGCAAGTGACCAATAAATATTATTTGAATGAAGGAATATATTGCCATGGCAAATGATAAGCCAACAGTTCCTTCTCTATTGATTCCTTTGTGGTTTTTCCCCCTTTCATTTCATTTTGAGGTATGAATTATGGACAATCTGCAGGAAATAAATAATCTGAAGAGTCAGAGCCAAGGAGAAGGTGGGTGATGGTCTCAGGCAGAACTAACTCTAGAGGGGCAACTGGAGGAGAGGTAACTGCTTTCAATTTGCCACAGAATACCTTAAATCTCTTTAGGATGTGGCATTTACTCAAAGCTCTCCAGGAGGTAGGAATATCTGAGAATTATCTTTAACTCTAGAATGGCTAAGACAATGGTTTTCTTCCTTTTTTCCCCCCCCTTTCCTTCCGTATGTACTCCAGGGCTCTATCTTGTCAGGATATCCAATATGGGTGACTGCATAGGCCTCCAGGGCCCCAGGGCCCTGCTGAATTACAGGCCATCTGCTTCAGGATTTCTTGATCTGGGGGAGGAAAAGAATAGTCTCCATAAAAGTAGAAAATTAGTCATCTTATTATATGTCTCTGCTTTTTTTTTTTTTTTTTCATCACTGCCCAGTCTGAGAAAAGATGATGACTGTTGGTAATTTAAAAAAAATGTTTCAACTTATAAGCAAACCTTTTTGGGTCTTTTAGATTGTATATATTGTATGCCATGATGAGATGATTTTCCTATAGATTGTATCTCTTTTCAAGTGCTATAAAAGTGTTTTAAATTAGACTAGGGAACCATTTTAAGTTTTTGTAAAATTGTCATAAAAACATGATTTTTATTATAAACCAATTTAAGCATATGATATAAATTTTAAAAATCCTACTACATGGAAGTAGAATTAAATACCACACATATAGAAAGTTCAAGCAGTATCAAAGGGAAAAGAATGATGTGATTGGGAACTAGGGAAGGGTAAAAGAGGGCAAATGATTTATCTAAGAACTTTTGTAGAATAAACAGACTAAATAATCACCCTTCTATGTATAATTGTTAGCACTTCCATGTGAATCAGAACACTGTAGGAGTCCAGGGCAAATGTCCTGTTAGTGCTATCTCTATATTCTCCTTCAATAGATGCTAACACCTGGACTGTGAAATCTGAAGCCTAATCTCTGATCTGAAGAGACACAGATGAAAGCAAAAATGCTGCTATCACCCATTCTGTTCTCTGCTTGTCACAAGTTACTACCATTTTAACACATGTTAAAAGCATAAGGAAGGCTGAAAGGAAGGCTCCAGATCTAATAAGCATCATCAGCGTGGAATATGCTTTGTATTTCCAATTGCTTTGCCTCCTCTCCTTCTGTAGATTATAGTGTACTGGCAGAACTTTTTTTTTTTGTCCTTATTCACTTCTCATGATGCAGATGGTTGGAACTAAGCAATGCTTGTCTTTTATGGCCATCTTCAGAGAGAATCTGGTTCCATCTTCTGAATTCACTAGAGGATAATCTCTTCTGGGTTTTTCCTTTTGCTCTTTTGATACATAAGAACTAAAAGCTCTGGCTAAACTTCTGCCCATTTCCAAATGCTTTATAGTCTTCTGTAATATGACATTGTGGTGCTATGGGGTAATAAATCCACAGCAAGACAAAAACTCACCTTACTGCTCTAGACTGACCTTAGCTTCAGATAATTAGCCTCACATAGGAGTTATACATAATGATTATTTTATCCATTATGCCTTATCACCAGGATGCTGTTGTATAATGAAAAATCAAGGAAAGTTTTTGAAGGGATGACTTAATCATCAAAAAGCTAGATTTTTAAAGGCCATTACATGTTTCTGTCTCTATTGGTTCTACATGAGTAATCTTTACAAAGGAAAATGACATTGCTCCCATTGGAAGTTGGGGGATTCATATAGTAAGTAGGCTTAAAGTTCTCTGCACATGAGACTCTTGATCTGTTATATTCTTCAGAACCCCTGGTCATTTATTGATTTGTGATTCATAGTATGGAATGTGCTTTGCCAATCTTCCTTCTATACAAAATGTGACAATATTCTCTACTGATTCGGTGTGACATTTTACATTTATTGTACAGCAATATTTGCATTTGAATGTACCTTAAACTCTGAACAAGATGTCTTAATGTATTTCTTTGGAAGAGATGCAAGGAGAGAGATACAGGACAGGACTGATCAATTGCCTGATTCACAGGGGTTTAACAAAATATATTCCTGACAGCTTTGGCAAGTCTAATGGACATGGCTTTGGGGACAGATAGTTCTGAGTTCCAGTATTTTCTCTGTGGCATACTAATGAATTTGGGCAAACTATTTGGCTTTCACATGGTTGTTGAGAAAAAGAAACAAATAACATATCTGAATCAGTACAATACAAGTAGCCTCTTGGTGGTGGTTGGTTTTCTTTTTCCCATTCCTTTCTGTCCCCCTCTTCACTACTCTGCCAGAATTCAGAGTTTTCTATAGGTAGTACTGAGACATTTGTCATTGTTTTTGTTAACTGACAGTGTTTGAAGCAGATTTTTTTAAATAGGAAGGAATTTGTTTAAAAGCTCATGCATCCTCAGAAAATTACATGAAAAAGTGAAACCCACTGTAGCCATGCCAAAGAGATTACTTGAATGAATAGAAATGAGAGTGGAATATTACAGGAGGCTGAAATTAGAGCCAGTGCAGACTGTTGGAGATGACTTCAACTCTTCCAACTAACATGAGTAGTTTTCTTCCTTAGGAGGAAGGAAAAGTTGCAGCTTGCTATATCTTGTTTGTCATCTGTATATAGGCTAGAAAAAGGAGAAAAAAAAAACAAAGGCAGTTACTAATAATAAAAGTTCATTTGAAAAATTCTGAATGTCTCAAGAAATAAAATTAACTAACTTCACAGCTTTACCAGATTGGTGATAATTATATTGGGTGTTTTGTAATTCCAGTGAATATAGATTTCAACATAACACACTTTGCATTGTTTTGGGGGAAAAAACTCCTAGTATTCAATTTCTTGGATATTTATCACTATATATAAAACTATATGTATATAGTTTTAGTAGAATCATGCCACCTTCTACCCATTTAAAACTTTCCAAGATATACTGAGGGTGGATCTCAAGAGAGTGTCTTCTCCAAGAGCTTTGTTCAAAGTGAAAGGAAAAAGAAATATGTTGTTAATGGCTGGTTGTGTTAGAGGGTGGAGGTTCAAGAAGGAAAGAAAAGGAAGACTATAGCATAGGCAGTATGTTATTAAGATTCTTGGTTGCATACTACAGAATCCATCCTATTTAGATTAAGCAGAGAATAATACAACCAGGAATGACATAACTTGAAAAATGCTCAATCATACACTGTCCAAGCAGAAACACCATTGCTGTTACTTCCCACATCTTGACATGGGGCAGTAAGGTCTAGGTGCCAGAAATTCTGGCATAATTCCTCAAAAAAACCCAGTTATATTGCCATGATGCTTGCCAAAGAGGCATCCCTTCATGCATCTGATACTTTATATTATTCATCTTCAGGGTTCACACAGTGGATTCTGCTTGAGGGATCCATATTACATGCCAGCCCCTAGAAGAAATATAGTTTTAGTTTTTTATATTTTGTAGTGTAGCTGTGGAAGTAAATCAGAAATAAGTTGGCTTATTAAACCACTTGTCGGTATCTGCCACTAATGGGACTGAACTAAATGGTATTACAGATGTTGCATTTCTTAGTACATTTCACTATTATGCATTATTTTTTAAAAATTTAAGCATAGGCAGACAGAACTGAGACTTACTAAGTCAGCAATGTGTAAGAACCAAAACTGTTTGCTCACTCTTTATCTTGGATACTAGGATTTTGACTAAAATACACAGGTAGGACTCACCTACTCCGAAATCCATGTGTACCCATATCTTTTGTAAGGTATTTTGTAATTCAGAACTTCATGAAATGATAGAAGTTCAGAATTCAGAACTTCATGAAAATGATAAAAGAGATTAGAAATGAGTGAGTCGTTCCTCGTTCCTTGAAAAGAGAACTACATATTAATTGTATTTCATATTAATTTAAGTATAAATATAGGAAACAAACTTTCATGGATATATAATGGATTTAGATATTAAAGTGTAGTTTCAAAAAAAAAAGTAAAGTGTAGTTTCACTTAATTAAGGAATAGCTGAAACAATATTTCCATTTTCTTCTGTTCTAGACTCAATCTTGTCCAAGTTCTGCAAATCTTTTTTAAAACATTGGCTATTTTTACTCTACATTGGCTGATATTAGAGAGTCACTTTCTTTTCCAGGAGCTCTATTAGTATTTGCAGAAAATAGTTGTTCCTTTCTTATACACTTGATCAAAACTCTCTTTGAGGTACCCAGATTTTATCATGCTATGTGGTCAACTCTGCAAAATCCTGGGGACTCCTGGGTGGCTCAGCAGTTGAGCATCTGCCTTCAGGTCAGAGCGTGATCCCAGAGTCCCAGAATGGAGTCCCATATCGGGCTCCTTGCATGGAGCCTGTTGCTCCTCTCTCTGCCTCTCTCTCTGCCTCTCTCTGTGTCTCTCATGAATAAGTCAATAAAATCTTAAAAAAAAAAATTCTGGTGATCAACTTAAAATATCAACCTAGGAATGGGTGGACACTGCTGTTGTCTTCAGACCCTTTTAATCTGAGTCTTTTTTTTAAAGATTTATTTATTTGAGAGAGAGAGGGAGAGGAGATGCATAGGAGAGGGGGAGGGGGAGAGGGAAAGACAAAATCTCAAGGGAACTCCTGCTGAGCACGGAGGCAGGGCTTGATCTCATGACCTCGAGATCATGACCTGAGGCAAAACGGAGAGTTTGAGGTTTAATCAACTGAGCCACCCAGGTGCCCCTAATATGAGTCTATTTTTATAACAGTGTATTGCATTTTTTTTTATTTGTGCCCAAAGTGTGTGCGTGCACACACACACACACACACACACACACACACACACACACCAGAAAGCAAAACCAAATTGTGTTTCTTGAGTAGAAACATTGATGTTATGCTAAATTCTGGGTAGCATGCATTGTCATACAACTTCTTGCCTACCAACTGCAGGACCTCAGGGGTGTTGCTACCTCACCATTTTATGCCTACCATTCATTCCATCAGATCCAGAGGCAGTTTGGCTGCATGACAATGTAGATGTAGAATTAGCATTCTCTTCTCCCAAACTCACAGCCTTTCCAAGTAACCAAACCCTAAGAAATCCCAGTTAAGTCACCTACCTGTTTCTATTCATTTATAAACAAACTTCAGAAGCATTTTTTTAAAAGGCGGGGGAGGGATTTAGAGATATAAATAAATCCTTAATTAGGATTTAGAATTTACTAAGAGTTAAAGCCTTAAAAGGTAGTGAACTGAAGGATATTTTTAGTTCTAGAAGGTGTCTAAGGGATAGCTAATCCAACTTCCAGAAAACATAAAATCATGGTAGTCATTACATTTTTCATTTTCACAGATATGTTGTCAATGTACAATAACTTCTCATCAGTGTATAAAAAGCCATATGTGAGTTCTCAGGTGTTTACTTGAATAGGGAAAAATGAGAAGTTGGGATTAGTGATATTTATAGCAGTTGTGTGGTTCCGAGCATAGATTCTGGAGTACAGCTATGTATGTTCAAGTCCAGATCTTCCATTTCTGAGCTGTGAGATCCTCAGCAAGTTACTTGCCTTCTCTTCACCTCAGTGTTTTCATCTATAAAGTATCTAACTTCCAGCAATGTTGGGAGATGGAGATGATGCATGTCAGGTACCTGCTATGTGCCTTGATGAGTTAAAGCTCAGTATTAGAATTCAACATTTCTTGTTTCTATTCTTTTTTTTTTTTTTTTTTTTGGTTGTTTGAGTGACATTTACAGAGGAACTACCATGTCCCAGGCACTGTTCTAGGCCCTGGACACACAGGAATACCAGATTAAGTTTTTATTTATATAGGATCCTAAACATTTTTTAATTCAGATAAAAATTAGGAAGCAAACAGAAAATGTGCATACATACACACAAAACATGATTTTCTCTAAGAAATTTTGTGATCAGTTTTGGGAGACTTAGTAAAAAGTTTTAAGTGACCTCCAAATAATTTTTTAAAAGGAAACATAAATGAATAAATATATTCCACATAGCTTCCAATTCTTATTAAATTCTTACTAAACACATCAAAGAACTGAACAAACTTAATAATCTACGGCCTTACCTGGAAGGGCAAAAAGGAAGCAGTGTGGAGAAAGGTCCTGGAACTGGTGCTGCCTCTAATTCTGGGAAGGAGAGGACCAGGCATTGGCATATCCTTATAGGACCTTCCCCACTTCCTTGAGAGAAGGGAGTTCTTGGGAGTTCCTGTTATAGACTGCAGACTTTGTCCACAAGTAAGAGTTTTTAATTCAGAGCCATTGTTCCAGCAAATGGAAATGAGCTTAAGAAACAGCCATGACACTGACTTTCAGTTAAGCAGGAGACAGGCCCTGGTCAGAGATGGAGTAAATCATTTAATCATTAGCATTCCTCAGCTCCCAGTCCCTTTATCTCCATTGCTACTTCTCCTTCCCTCCTTTCTAATGCATCATATAAAACCTTGAAAAGTTATCTATCTCTCTTCCTTAAAATAGATGTCCATGCAAACACCTTTGTTTATTATCCTCAAATTCTAAATGATCCAGAATGGTCTTTTAAAATTGAAGGTTAAATAGTAGAGAGGATGATGAGAGAGGTGGAAGATAAAGAACTGTAATATCTAGCTGCATTAAGACATGATGCCAGTGTTTCTTCTTTTTATACAAACATAATTCTTGAGACTTTTCAATAAGTATTAACAGAAGAGAGTAGTTTTCAGAGAAAAAAATTATCTAACAGACTGTCTTCCTTCTTTCTCTTTCAATGGAGAATTGTCAGAGTTGTCAACCTCCTGCTTCATGGCTTTTGAAACCTTAAACTTTAACAACAGCAGAAACAGAATTATCCATGCCAGAAATTACTGTCCTTTTTGAATAAGTTTGAAGTCTTTTTTTTTGTTTTTTGTTTGTTTGTTTGTTTTGAGTTTGAAGTCTTATTCAGTTTTCTTACAATCCTATAAACAGATAACACACTATCATTATCTGTGGCAACAAGGACAGGGCTGGCATGGATAATTAAAATACTAGCATTGGCTCCTCCAAACCATGTTCTCTGCATCTTAGCACTGAAATAGAGCATTAGAATTTTTAGCCTCTAATGTATTTTTCAAAGTTTGTATTGATACAAGTAGTTTAAATGTCTCAAAAAAATTTTAATGTCATAATTTATACATCAATAGCTCTTTATAGAGAAAACTAATTTCTGCAGAACATATCTTGCCGTTTAAAAATATCCTTGCTATTTATAGAAGAAAAATAACATAAGCTACCCTCTTTATTAAAGATTTTGGTTTTCTCTGAAATTTGCAAAATGGAGATGTGAATTTTAGTTTTATATATTTAAAACAGAATTATTTTGGGGGTGCCTGTGTGGCTCAAGTGGTTAAGTGTCTACCTTTGGCTCAGGTTCATGATCCCGGGGTCCTGGGATCGAGTCCCGCATCAGGATCCCTGCAGGGAGCCTGCTTCTCCCTCTACCTATGTCTCTGCCTCTCTGTCTCTCATGAATAAGTAAATAAAATCTTTTAAAAAGAAATAAAATAAAACGTATTTATTTTGTGGTAAGGACTGTTTTAAATGTTGTGTAAGTGGTAACTCATTTAATTCCCATAACCTGAGAGAGATATTACTACTACTACTACTACTACTACTACTACTACTACTACTACTACTTATTACTCCTTACACTTTACAATTAAGAAAACAGCTCAGGAACTAAAAGAGAGGATAAATAATTTCTCTGTGGTAGTACAACTGCTAAGTGGCAGAGTTAGCCATAACCCTCTCTACCTTCAGCCTATCTTCCCATTAGACTTGGTGTCCACATCAATCATGGTGGAAGTGCTAAGTGCTGAAAAAGGGGTAGAGGGAAGAGAAGGTGACAGGGGTGTAGGCAGTAGAGGTCCCGGTTGGGAGGGTATGTCCGTGGGGTGAGGGAGGGAGTGGACAACTAGGACATGGTGGGTGGAGGTAGGGCTAGGGTAGAAGGCCCTGTAAGGGTAGGGAAGGAGGGTAAGGTAGGGAGTGAAGGCAGTGGAAGAAATGGTAGGAGGTGGTGAGCAGGACCAGGAAATGAGGTGGTAGCAGTAGTGGTCGTAGCTATAGGGCAGATTAGTCTTATTTGGGTCCCTCAAGATTAATTCGGGCCTCTCAAGATAAATTGTTCCTGCCTCATGAAATGCTTCACTTTGTGATTAGTTTTGATTCACCACCACCCACCCCCCCAACACACACTTTCTTGTGAATAAAGAGGACACAGACCATCCCCTCTTACTGTCATCAAAACAAAGACTTTAATCACAATCGGAACTTCTGCCCTGACTCTGGCCCAGTTTGGCATAGGGAGACCATTTGGTTGCAATGTTTTGACATTTGGCTTCTAAACAATAATAAGGACCTTTTGAATTAGCATCAACATCACGGTTTTCTACATACTACAACAACGTGCTGCCTTTTCTTACTTTTGGAGGCTGCCCAACGCTCACTTACTACGTATCACTAAATATCTGAAACTAATCATTGATGTTCTTTTAAAATGAGTTCATCATATACATTAAAATCATATAACTTATGATGGCTTGTTTGAAACAAACAGTTGTTAAGACTTACATGTAGTTCTGAAACACGAGAGACTTGACTTTTTTTTTTTTTTTTTCTGATAAGCTTTTGATATTTGAGTGTGCTCTGAGGATATGATCTTAATGAAACCCAAACCAAACAGAATACGTGGTCAGGGAGAGAATTCTTTTCAAAATTATTCTTTCTCTTGTGATAGGTTACAAATCAAATGGCTTCAGGCCATTATTTGGTCAGCACTGACGATGGTTTCAAATGTTAACATTGAATGACACATGTGTGCTGGAAATCATTCTGTGCCTCTGAACATAATTTTTTTTTTTTTAGATTTATTTATGAGAGAGAGAGAGAGACTGAGAGAGAGAGAGAGAGAGAGAGAGAGAGGCAGAGACACAGGAGGAGGGAGAAGCAGGCTCCATGTCGGGAGACCGATGTGGGACTCGATCCCGGGACTCCAGGACCGACACCCCGGGCCAAAGGCAGGCCCCAAACCGCTGAGCCACCCAGGGATCCCCTGAACATAATTTTTTAAACAGCTTATTGTAGGCTGGGGTGTGACTTTTTACTGAGTGTTACATTTAGATTTATGCATATGAACCTCGAATTTTAGAAAGAGCAAAAAACTATTTTGCTTGCTTCTGAAGGTTCAAACTTTTGGCTATATGTTTGCATTAATGCCTTATAGCCACACTACTTTAACAGGTGAAATAATTTGCAAAGAGGGACAGCCATTTCCTTGCCAGGGTGAAATCCAGTGTGCGGGTTCTCTAAATGCTAATTAATTCCAACCTCAACTACTTCACCTGCTGTTTCAAAGGCTGGCAGCTTGTATTCATCACCTGAATGACAGCTGTTTCTAACCTCTTTTCCCTGAAAAGAAAGAAATTAAATAAACCTTTTGCATGCTAATCACTGACATTCTGAAATGACAGTTGAAAAGTGCTTCAGTGTGAGTGTTAAGGCGGGCTTGAATTGAGAGATTTTGTCTACATCCACCAATTGTTGAATTTTGACTAGATATTTTCAAAATGTAGAGATGGTGGCAGGCAACCGACGAGACAGTATTATCGTAAGTCAGGATGCTGATAAGATGAATCATTAAAACAGGCCTTAAGTATATTGAATATCTACATTTAAGCAATTTGAACAATATACATTTTTTATGCAAGTTGTGGAGACTTTGTCAAAGCAACTTAATACATTTTTTTTTTTTTTATCCATTGGATTTTTATCCAAGTCAATATGTGAGTAGAAACAGCAAGTGTTTTACAGGCTGTTTTTCCTTTAGGGTTTGTTTAGTCTATTTAATAGTTTCATAATAACGACTGCTATCATATTGTTTCCCAATCACAGAATTATCCTTTGTCAAAATGGATTTTGTTTTCTACCATAATTTCAATTTTTACTCTTTACCATGACTAAAGGGCATATGACTGATTCCCTCTACAGAGAGTAAGTAATACACAAGGAATATCTTCTCATATAATAAACATGCCCCCCCATATTTTTAGATAGGTTTGTTTAGCCTTCACGAAGGATCAACATCTAGATATTAATAATGGATTATTTCCCTTGATTTATTTAAAGGCACCTACCACTGAATGTTGTCTTCTGTATGTCTGACTTTCTATAAGGTCCCACATGGTATTGTTCAGTTAGTTTCTTTATCTACAGACTATATGCACTTAATTAACTTAGATTGCTTTAATGAAGGTTGCTTTTTTTTTTTTTTTTTTTTTTTTGAGAGAGGAGCACACAGGAGCAGGGAAGGGGCAGAGGGAGAGGAAGAAAGAATCTTTAGCAGGTTTATGCACAGTGCGAGGCCCTATTCAGGGCTCAATCTCACAACTATGAGATCATGACCTGAGCTAAAATCAGGGGTCAGATGCTTAACTGACTGAGCCACCAGGTGCCCTGAAGCCTACTTTTGATGCAGAAAGTATGTTATTTTTTTCTTGATTGTATAATGCTATTATCATTCAGTAATTTTACTGTATATGGTAAAATTGACCTCAGTTGGTACACAGCATATGAACTAACACAAATAGATTTCTGTAACCACTGTCACAATAAGAATATAGAATACTTCTATCTTCCCCCCAAACACCCTTCTATGCTATCCCTTTTTAGTCATATGCTCCCCTCAGCCCTAACTCCTAGTGATCACTGAGAAGATATTTTGTTGCTATTAAGATACAAAGAAGATGGAGAGGAAGATGGGGGTGGGAGGGGTGAGGGGGGGAGAAGGAAAGAGAAAAATAAAGAAACAAAATTTAAAAGTAGGGGAGGGAAGGAGACCTGAAGAGGGGGGGATAAAGGAAATTTAGGGATTCAACCCAACAAAGTGTTCATTGAACTCTAATCAGGGATTTTATGCATGTACTTAGGATGATCTGTTGTCAGTGTGGCATCATTCCCATCTTTCTGGACTGTAATGCAGAGGAGAGATTGAGAAGCACATACCCCAGGAACCTCTTGCCTTTATGGTTTAGATTCCAGATTGCCAGTTAGAGAAACTGATGTGGAAACTGGGAAGCAGAAGTGGAGCAGTCAGATGTGTGGGCAGATGTGGGATTCTTGGTGGCTTAGTGGCTTGAGAACCACTAACTTCGCTGCTGCAGACTGTAATCACGGGTAGAAAATTTCTAGGGACTTTCCAGAACAGCTTCCCCCTAAAGCTTTGAGAACCACCACTTTGGTGTTTCAGGAAGAGGTCTCCAGCTCCTCTCCTTGTCCTTATAGCTACCACTTCCCAGAACTTCCACAGTGACTTTCCTGACCTATCTACTCTTGCTTGCCCATCATTTGCGTAATCCCATATGAAACGCATGGTTTCTGGAATATCTTAGAGCAGCTTTGCTTTTGTGCCCAAGCCCGGATCACTGCACACTGCTTAAAAGGGAAATATATTTGCAATCTGCATTTTAAAAGTGGGGACATTTCTCTTTGAAGTCCTCATGGCCATTTTTTCCTTTGAAAAATTGAAATATTAGAAAGAACTAGACCAGCATTCATTCTTGCCTGAAGACATTTGTGTGGAGCTGAGGAGTAGCTGCATCTTTTAAAAAAAGATAGGGCACCGGGGGTGGCTCAGTGGTTTAGCACCGCCTTCACCCCAGGCGTGATCATGGAGACCCAGGATCGAGTCCCAGATCGGGCTCCCTGCATGGAGCCTGCTTCTCTCTCTGCCTGTGTCTCTGCCTCTCTCTTTCTCTGTGTCTCTCATGAATAAATAAATAATATCTTTAAAGAATAAAAAATTAAATATATATTAAATATTATAATATAAATTAAAAATAAAAATATAAAAAATTAAATATATATATTATATATTATATAAAAAATTAAATATATATATATGATTCTCTGCTTCACTGCCCAGCCCAGGTTTTGCATTTGTGTCCCTAGCCTTCTTTTTATTTTTTTAAATTAATTAATTTATTTATGAGAGACACAGAGAGAGAGAGGCAGAGACATAGACAAAGGGAGAAGCAGGCTCCCTGTGGAAAACCTGATGCAGCACTCTATCCTAGGACCCTGAGACCACAACCTGAGCCAAGTGCCCCTACCCTTCTAAATAATATCACCTTAGTCTTAGAAAAGGGATTTAATTTAATAAATATATGAAAGTCTTATCAATTACAATGCTGTTTCCTAGGAACTCCAGGATATATGGAGATGTATAAAGACAAACCCAATGTCTTCAGAATGCTTGGGTATGAAAGTGAAGGGCAGAGAAATTAGCATATGACTGTCATATCCCTTACATAACAAAATATATGGAATGCCTTTTTTGTAAAGCAAAGTAAACTCACTAGCTCTCTATTTGGGTATTTTTAATTATTCAAATAGATTTTTCAGATTGATTTTTATGTCAGTTTCACTTGTTATTAATGCTCCAATTATTATTGATGAATTTTATCTGCATTTGATTAGGATTTTCATAAAATGTAAACTTAGTGAATGATATGAGATATATATTTTTTCCAAGTAAGCAACTTCTCAATATATATTTATTTAGAATATTTTTTCTGTTAATCATTGTCTTTTTTATTTTACATCTAAATACAAATATATGTGCATATTTTAATAAAAGGATATATTTCATAAAAATGTGAGCTTAAAAATTCCCCCCAAATATTGTGAAGAATACTCTGTTTATTTTTTTATTTTTTTAATTTATTTTATTAAAAAAAAAATTTTATTGGAATTCCATTTGCCAACATTTAGCATAACACCCAGTGCTCATGCTGTCCAGTGCCCCCCTCAGTGCCCATCACCCAGTCACTCCAAACCACACCCACCTCCCTTTCCACTACCTCTTGTTCGTTTCCTAGAGTTAGGTGTCTCTCATGTTTTGTCACCCTCACTGATATTTTCACTCATTTTATCTCCTTTCCCTTTATTCCCTTTCACTAATTTTTATATTCCCCAAATGAATGAGACCATATACTGTTTGTCCTTCTCTGATTGGCTTATTTCACTCAGCATAATACCCTCCAGTTCCATCCATGTCAAAGCAAATGGTGGTTATTTGTTATTTACAATGACTGAGTAATATTGCATTGTATACATAGACCACAGCTTCTTTATCCATTCATCTTTCGATGGACACCGAGGCTCCTTCTACAGTTTGGCTGTTGTGGACATTGCTGCTATAAACATTGGGGTGCAGGTGTTCTGGCATTTCACTGCATCTGTATCTTTGGGGTAAATCCCAAGTAGTGCAATTGCTGGGTCATATGGCAGATCTATCTTTAATTCTTTGAGGACCCTCCACACAGTTTTCCAGAGTGGCTGTACCAGTTCACATTCCCACCAACAGTGCAAGAGAGTTCCCCTTTCTCTACATCCTCTCCAACATTTGTTGTTTCCTGTCTTGTTAATTTTCACCATTCCCACTGGTGTGAGGTGGTATCTCATTGCGGTTTTTATTTGTATTTCCCTGACGGCAAGTGATGGGGAGCATTTTCTCATGTGCTTGTTGGCCATGTCTATGCCTTCCTTGGTGACATTCCTGTTCATGTCTTTTGCCCATTTCATGATTGGATTGTTTGTTTCTTTGCTGTTGAGTTTAATAAGTTCTTTATAGATCTTGGAAACTAGCCCTTGATCTGATATGTCATTTGCAAATATCTTTTTCCCATTCTGTAGGTTGTCTTTTAGTTTTGTGGACTGTATCCTTTGCTGTGCAGAAGCTTCTTATCTTGATGAAGTCCCAATAATTCATGTTTGCTTTTGTTTCTCTTGCCTTCATGGATGTATCTTGCAAGAAGTTGCTGTGGCCAAGTTCAAAAAGGGTGTTGCTTGTGTTCTCCTCTAGGATTTTGATGGAATCTTGTCTCACATTTAGATCTTTCATCCATTTTGAGTTTATCTTTGTGTATGGTGTAAGAGAGTGGTCTAGTTTCATTCATCTGCATGTGGATGTCCAACTTTCCCAGCGCCATTTATTGAAGACACTGTCTTTTTTCCAGTGGATAGTCTTTCCTGCTTTGTCAAATATTAGTTGACCATGAAGTTGAGGGTCCACTTCTGGGTTCTCTTTTCTGTTCCATTAATCTATGTGTCTGTTTTTGTGTCAATACCACAATGTCTTGATGACCACAGCTTTGTAGTACAACCTGAAATCTGGCATTGTGTTGCCCCCAGCTATGTTTTTTTTTTTTTTTTAATACTCCCCTGGTATTCAGGATCTTTTCTGATTCCACACAAATCTTAAGATTATTTGTTACAACTCTCTGAAGAAAGTCCATGGTATTTTGATAGAGATTGCGTTAAATGTGTGAATTTCCCTGGGTAACATTGACATTTTCACAATATTAATTCTGCCAATCCATGAGCATGGACTATTTTTCCATCTCTTTGTGTCTTCCTCAATTTCTTTCAGAAGTGTTCTGTAGTTTTGAGGGTATAGATCCTTTACCTCTTTGGTTAGGTTTATTCCTAGGTATCTTATGCTTTTGGGTGCAATTGTAAATGGGATTGACTCCTTAATTTCTCTTTCTTCAGCCTCATTGTTAGTGTATAGAAATGCCACTGATTTCTGGGCATTGATTTTGTATCCAGCCATGCTGCCAAATTGCTGTATTAGTTCTAGCAATCTTGGGGTGAGGAGTCTTTTGGGTTTCCTATGTACAGTATCATGTCATCTGTGAAGAGGGAGAGTTTGACTTCTTCTTTGCCAATTTGAATGCCTTCTATTTCTTTTTGTCGCCTGATTGCTGAGGCTAGGATTTCTAGTACTATGTTGAATAGCAGTGGTGAGAGTGGACATCCCTGGCTTATTCCTGATCTTAGGGGAAAGGCTCCCAGTGTTTCCCCATTGAGAATGATACTTGCTGTGGGCTTTTCATAGATGGCTTTTAAGATGCTGAGGAATGTTCCCTCTATCCCTACACTCTGAAGAGTTTTGATCAGGAATGGATGCTGTATTTTGTCAAATGCTTTCTCTGCATCTGTTGAGAGGATCATATAGTTCTTGTTTTTTCTCTTGTTGATATGATCTATCACATTAATTGCTTTATGAGTGTTGAACCAGCCTTGCATTCTGGGGATAAATCCCACTTGGTCATGGTGAATTATCTTCTTAATGTAGTGTTGGATCCTATTGGCTAGTATCTTGTTGAGAATTTTTGCATCCGTGTTCATCAGGGATATTGGTCTATAATTCTCCTTTTTGGTGGGGTCTTTGTCAGGTTTTGGAATTAAGGTGATTCTGGCCTCATAGAACGAGTTTGGAAGTACTCCATCTCTTTCTATCTTTCAGAACAGCTTTAGTAGAATAGGTATGGTTTCTTCTTTAAACGTTTCATAGAATTCCCCTGGGAAGCCATCTGGTCCTGGACTTTGGTGTCTTGGGAGGTTTTTGATGACTGCTTCTAATTCCTCCCTGGTTATCGGCCTGTTCAGGTTTTCTATTTCTTCCTGTTCCAATCTCGGTAGTTTGTGGTTTTCCAGAAATGCATTCATTTCTTCTAGATTGCCTAATTTATTGGCATATAGCTGCTCATAATAAGTAAAAGCGTTTGTTTTTCCTTGGTATTGGTGGTGATCTCTCCTTTCTCATTCATGATTTTATTAATTTGAGTCTTTTCTCTCTTCTTTTTAATAAGGTTGGCTAATGGTTTATCTATCTTATTAATTATTTCAAAGAACCAACTCCTGGTTTTGTTGATCTGTTCCACAGTTCTTCTGGTCTCTATTTCATGAGTTCTCCTCAAATCTTTATGAACTGTCTTCTTCTGGTGGCTGAAGGTTTCATTTGCTGTTCCTTCTCCAGCATCTTTAGGTGCAAGGTTAGCTTTTGTGTTTGAGTTCTTTCCAGTTTTTGGATGGATGCTTGTATTGCGATGTATTTCCCCCTCAGGACTGCTTCTGCTGTATCCCAAAGACGTTGAACGGTGGTATTTTCATTCTAATTAGTTTCCATGAATCTTTTTAATTCTTCTCTAATTTCCTGGTTGACCGTTTCATCTTTTAGCAGGATGCTCTTTAACCTCCACGTGTTTGAAATCCTTCCAAATTTCTTCTTGCGGTTTAGTTCTAGTTTCAAAGCATTATGGTCTGAAAATATGCAGGGGACGATCCCAATCTTTTGGTATCAGTTAAGACCTGATTTGTGACCCAGTATGTGGTCTATTCTGGAGAAAATTCTATGTGCACTTGAGAAGAATGTGTATTCAGTTGCTTTTGGATAGAAAGTTCTGTAAATATCTCTGAAATCCATCTGGTCCAGTGTATTATTTAAAGATCTTGTTCCTTTGGAGATGTTGTGTTTAGAATCTCTATCAATTGTAGAAAGCACCATATTCAAGTTTCCCAGTATATGTGTATTATTATCTAAGTATGTCTTAACTTTGGTTATTAATTAATTGATATACTTGGCAGCTCCCGCATTCGGGGCATAAATATTCATGATTGTTAAGTCCTTTTGTTGGATAGATCCTTTCAGTATGGTATAGCATCCCTCTTCATCTCTTACGACAGTCTTTGGGATAAACTTTTAATTTATCTGATATGAGGATGGCTACCCCTACTTTCTTTTGAGGACCATTTGAATGGTAAATGGTTCTCCAACCTTTTATTTTCAGGCTGTAGGTGTCCTTATCTCTAAAATGAGTCTCTTGTAGACTGATTTTTCACAGTCTGAAACCCTGTGCCTTTTGATGGATCATTAAGCCCATTCATGTTCAGAGTTACTTTTGAAAGATATGAATTTAGTGTCATCATGATACCTATTCAGTCCCTGTTTTTGTGGATTGTTTTCTTGGACTTCCTCTTTCTTTCTTTTTTTTTTTTTTTTTTTATGATAGTCACACACACACACACACACACACAGAGAGAGAGAGGCAGAGACATAGGCAGAGGGAGAAGCAGGTTCCATGCACCAGGAGCCCGACGTGGGATTCGATCCCGGGTCTCCAGGATCACGCCCTGGGCCAAAGGCAGGCGCCAAACCGCTGCGCCACCCAGGGATCCCGGACTTCCTCTTTCTTTTACAGAGTCCTCAATATTTCTTGCAGAGCTGGTTTGGTGGTCACATATTCTTACGGTTTCTGCCTATCTTGGAAGGTCTTTATCTCTCCTTCTATTTTGAATGAGAGCCTTGGTGGATAAAGAGAATACTCTGTTTAAATATATCTGTCATAATTAGGTTAATTCATTCTATACATATTTTAACCTTTTCTCTGCTTGATGTCACATAAATTTTATGGCATGTAATTTTTGAAGCAGGATCTTTATATTGAAGGTTTTTTTATGTGCTGAAATAAAAATATAGTAATCAGCTGTTGATCATTGTAAGATTAACATTTGTTGATACTTGTTTCCTCCAGATAAAAGTAGACCTCTGTTCATCAATGTAGAATACAGAATATAAGAATTGCATTGTGATAGACACAAGTATACTCCATTTAATAATTCCTAGGAACTCCCTTTTAGAGTTTGGGTTTTTTTGTTTGTTATTTCTTTCTTTCTTTCTTTCTTTCTTTCTTTCTTTCTTTCTTTCTTTCTTTTTTAATCTATTTATTCATGAGAGAATAAATGTGAGAGGCAGAGACATAGGGAGAGGGAGAAGCAGGCTCCATGCAGGGAGCCCAACATGGGACTCAATCCCAGGACTCCAGGATCACACCCTGGGATGAAGGCAGATGCTCAACTGCTGAGCCACCCAGGCATGCCAGTTTTTTGCTTTTTAAATTCACTTATATTCAGTCTCATCTCTTTTTTGGAAGAGGAAAGAGATCCAAATTTATATTTTCCTCCAATCGCTGATAAAAGTATGAGCAATATATACTCGTGTGTATGTGTGTATGTGTGTGTGTGTGTGTGTGTGTGTGTGTGTATGATAGACAGATAGATCAATAGAGAGATAGATAGATAAATTGATTTTTGGTGGAGACAGAGAGGACATTTATTTAGACAAGTTAGAAACTGTACATGTTCGATCCTTTTCCAGATGGCTATCTATCTGGCCCCCAGATCCTTGGCTCAGCCCATTCCCTGTCTCCTAAATATCCTTTTGTGCTTTTCTGAGAGTAGACCACATCTTAGGGTTGGTGAGAGTTCCTGGTTAGAGCAGCTCCCAGTTTCACTGAGCAAGCTGAGAAATAGTCTCTAGAGTCTTCCAGAAAGAGTTCATATAATTCAACAAATGCACCTCTTTAAAAGATACATTTTGCTCTACAAGGATGAATCGTTTTTCCTTATGGAGTATCAAGATAAAGTAATTAAGATCTTTGGGAAGGCCAGCATGGATTCCGTTTCTGTTTCTATCATTGGCTGGCAATGCTATTGATATGCTCTGCAAATTCCCTGATGCTCAGTTTCCTTTTCATAAATGGAATTGCCAGCAGTACCTACCTCACAAGGCTGTTGTAAATATTAGATGTGGGGATTCAAGTAAAGATTTTAGCACTGTGTTTAATTCACAGTAAGTGGGTAGCAAGCAGTGACTATTAGTAATAATATGTACTGGTACTAAGGCATTTGTGCCAAAACAGTAGTTCTCAAATTTGAATGTGATCAGAATCACCTGGAGAGCTTATGTTTTTTTTAAAGATTTTATTTATTCATGAGAGACAGAGAGAGAGGCAGAGACCCAGGCAGAGGTAGAAGCAGGATCCATGCAGGGAGCCCGAAGTGGGACTCATTCCCAGATCTCCAGGATCCCGCCCTGGGCCGAAGATGGCGCTAAACCACTGAGCCACCAGGGCTGCCCTGGAGACCTTATTAAAACACAGATCTCTGGGCTCCACCTGCAGAATTCTGATTCAGTAGGTCTGGTGAGACCCTAGACTTTGCATTTCTAAGTCATTCTCAGGGGATGCTGTTGCTGCTGGCCCTAGGACCACACTTCAAGAACCGTAGAACCAGACACTTATATTCCAGACTATTCTTCTTGGGTAGTTTAGCTGTGGAACAGACTGAAATATCAGAAAGATTAGAATCTTTAGCCTTTGGGCAATGTTTCTAAAATCATGATCCCTGTGGCTTAGTGTGTCAGCACTAAACTGCTGACACACTAAACCAGTGGGTCTATTTATCAAGGTACAACAAAATTGGAATCCCTGTATTTATTCACATCTCTCTTAGATCTTTAAGGGAACCTATATATATAGCATTCAACATCTCAACACTTTGTCTTGTTTTTCACATCCTGAACCTCTAAGGAGCAGTTTATCCACCTATCCCAGAGCAACTTCCCCAGGGCATCACAGGGCTGTCATTACATTGCCTCAATCTGGCTCTCCTTTGGCACTGAGCACAGGTCGTGACCCCTGTGCCCCGACCGCTGCTAATTCCAGTACTTTTGGGCAGTGATTTTATTCTGTTCAGATAACTCTTCAGGAGAGAATCTTTTTCCTTGGATCTTGTCAGAGGAAGGTTTGGAGTATGCTAAACAGACAATGGACAAATACGTGAAGGGGATGGGGAATGGCTGAAACCAAGTATTTCATTCCCTCACACTTAATTGAAACTGTTGCCTCTGCTTTGGTGGCATTATTTCAATCAGCTTAACTAGCTGTGGACCTTCCTCAAACCCCATTTGCTTATTTTGGCTTTGAACATCTATCACTCATCATTTGTGACAGGCCTTTGCCAAGTGCTTTGCATTCAGCATCTCCTTTCATCTTTCCAATGGGTCTGTGGCCCCGGAAATGGGGTGACAAAAGTATTCATAGTACAAAGATTTTGACTGTTTCCAGGAGCTCTAATGGAAACATAGACTTATCCTCGGACTCTTGCTGATGCTGTCTCAGTTGAACCTGTGATGCTGTAACACAGAATCAGCCTCCCTGGGCACAGAGCAGAACAGAGCATCAGAGAGAATGTCTTGGGGTAATAGACAGAGGACAAAGAATGACAAGTACTTAAATGAAAATTTAAGAGACTAAAGGCTTCATGACATTAAGTACTTTGCCCAAGGTGGAACTTTTACTAAGAAACAGAACTGGGATTTGAACTCAGAGCTATTTGACTTAGATGGTAGTCAGGTTGATGGAACATGCCTTCCTTTTAGGAGCCTACAAAATAGACTGACATTATTACAAAGCAAACTATGTGTATAATCAGAACTATCTTTTCACATATAAGAGTCAAAGGGATCATTCAGGTGTGAAAGCATCTCTCTGTTCTGAATACCCTAAAATGAGAGGCTCAGTAGTCAGTTATTTATAGCAAATATGCATACTTTTCACTTTGATAGCCTCTCAGCAATGACTACAAGTCTCAGAATTTTGCTTTAGGGATTTGCCTTTTCTCTGCCACTGGCTACACATTTAACCAACCAAGTGTTCACTTCAGTTCTGGAAAGATGTTTTTTTCTCTCTGTACAATCAAAACTCAAGTGTGGGTACCCAATAAGGGAATTAACTTTTCAGAAATAATCTTTACATGTCTAAGTTTGAAATTTTTAACTCTAATTAAGGTTCAGCATAAAAATGATACACTGTCATTTGATGGGAGAAATTTATCTTTCAGATACGGGAATGACTTTAGGTATTGGAGAGCACCCATTTCCTAAGCGATTTCTTCTCCCCTTCAAAGGCAGGATTTTATTATTGAGTTCCATATAAATGTTCAAATGTGACTTACAGGTCAAAAATCATAGCTTAAGTGGATTTGATGGTTTTTCAGAAATCATTTATAAAATTATTTTAGGTCACTGCTTGTTTTAATTGAAGCATCAAACTAACAGTGAATAAAAAGTATTGCCAGTGCTCAGATAAATTGGTTGCCTGGTGAATGTGGCTCTTTTTAAAAAATATTTTCTTATGCACAGTAACAAACATGACTGGATCATCTATTTATTTATTATTAATTTTTTCTCTATATATTTGAGTACCTATTATGTGACAAGCCTTATGCTTCAAATATGCTTACATGTTAATTTTACACTTTGGTGAGAGACTGCTATACTAGGTATGATTGTTGAAAGTGCCTGTCATGTGCCAAGCACTTAACACATATCACCTCTAAGGATCTCAACAACTTTATTACTATTCTTATTATCTTTCTACTTTACCCTTGCTTAAGCTTAGAGAAACAAAGCAACTTGGTAAAGGTCACAGAGCTGTGATTTTAACTCAAGTGCGTATAAGGAGAAATACACTATTTTTTTTATCATGTTTGCTCCTGTCATCCTTCTTGAACATCTCTGAGGTTGAACTTCTCAGCTGAACTTTTGGCAATAAGAGACATACTGGCTCCTAGTGTCTGATTTCTGAAAGATAGAATTCTTGAAAACTTGGGGCCAGGCTCATTAGGGTAGAAGACTCTTGGGATTCAGGCCATAGTAAGGTTGGATTCTGTTATTGTAGGCTACTAGAATGGACCACCCTGAGTTCCTAGACTTATGCTGTCTGAAGACACTGGATGCTCTTCTGGTCCAGGGGAGATGGTTCTTTCACCAATCTCTTCTATTATGGAACATACAAACAGTCTTGCCTGGGCCTAAAGGAATAATTGGATTAGCATCCTATGATTCAGAAGAAACAATTGAATCCAAGGTAGGGCTTAAACCCTGGGATTCTAGAATCTTTCACCAAAGTAAGAATGACCTCGGAGAGGTCAGAGATCTGGTTCCATCAATGAACCAGTAAGCCCAATAGGACTTGGGGACATATGCAGGACCACAGCAGATATGGTTTTGGTAGGTTCATTGGTTCAGAGGGCAATGCCTACTTAGTGCTCAGGAATTTCTGGGGAATAAGACCCTGGTTCCAAGCCTATAGCCTGAACTACCTCTGGATTTCAGGGACTCCACTGAAGGGAGTGTCTGAAATTTTGGGAGAAGTAGCTTTTGACAATACTAGAGACATTTCCTGAGCTCCAGGGCTAACACAGGGCCTGTTTTAGGGAAAATGTTTTAGCAGAAAACTTGAGGCCAGGAGAACTTGATGTTTTCAGAGTATGGTCTCCAAGCTTACAGTTATTAAAAGACCAAAGATGATTTATTGATTTACTTGATCTGTTTTTTTTTTATGCCACATTACTGGGGGACCATTCAAATTTAGTGTATTGTCCTCCAATATGAAGCTTACATGTAGAGAATCAGTGTAATTCACTATCAGCAAACATTAGATTTCTCTATGTATCAGTGGAAGTCAGTTGGAGAATGAGTCTTAATGATTATGGATTAGAGGAGTAGAGATTTAGGACCTTGATTTTCTTCAGTGGTCTATGGTACTCATGAGTGGGCCCCCTCTGGACTCATGGTTGCTGTCTGGGAGGTCTGGGGGGAGGTATCAGATCCCCATTAATAAATATATTGAAGTTTAGAAGCAAATAATCCAGTCCTTATAGGACTGGATTAAGTAGCTAACTCACCATGGATCCAGAAGCAGGAACCCTATTACAGGCAAACCGAGTCCACCACAAGATTTGTGCTTTGCTCAATAATGACTAGATTTCATCTCAAGTACCTCCTTTAATCAATTAGTAATGTCCACTCGGAGCCCTGTGTTGAGAGGGATTCTGAGGTTCTATATCAGCTCAGTGAGAAAGGCTGTCATATTTGATCGATAATGTCTGTCATGGGCTTTAGGTAAAAGAGGAAAGGTAATACATGTGCCACATATTTATCATTTCTTTTTTTTTTTTTTTTTTAAGATTTATTTATTTATGAGAGACACAGACTGAGAGAGAGAGGCAGAGACATAGGCAGAGGGAGAAGCAGGCTCCTTGCAGGAGCCTGATGTGGGACTCAATCCTGGATTCCAGGATCACGACCTGAGCCGAAGGTAGGTGCCCAACTGCTGAGCCACCCTGGTGTCCACACATATTTATCATTTCTGATATAGCTTTGGAGCTATAGAACTTTGAGGACAGCATTGGTCCCAGAGTCTGGGCAAGACAAACCCAACTAATGTGAGTAAAGTAACCTAAGAAACTCACTTCTCCATTACAGCTGTGTGCAACCATTTCCATATTTTACAAGTTCATAAAATCCTGACAATTCTTTGGCTTTCCTGGAAGGAAGGAAGGAAGGAAGGAAGGAAGGAAGGAAGGAAGGAAGGAAGGGAGGGAGGGAGGGAGGGAGGGAGGAAGGAAGGAAGGAAGGAAGGAAGGAAGGAAGGAAGGAAGGAAGGAAGGAAGACATTCCACATGAGTTCCTTGCTTTCCTGCCCTATCACTCAATGTCTCTTATCTGCCCCATCTTTCCTTTTGTGTTTTTTGTCTGTTTTGTTTTTTGTTTTTGTTTTTATGATATAGAATAAAGCATCCTTCCACCTTTTTAGAGCCAGCCTCTTATTCTCTTCTTCAGGCTCATTACCCACAATTTAAAAGAAAAGAGCTGATGTGGAGAAGTAAAGTTTTTTTGGAAATACATTCCCAATCTCTACACCTCTCCCACACAGCCCCACCTTTTCCTGTGTGTCTAACCTACCAGTGGCCGTGGGTTTCACAAATTACTGTTTTTCTTTATTTCAAATTAATTTTTCTCTATCATCAAGCTATCAGACTGCAGTCCCAATTTTAAGTAATTTTGAATTGAATTTGCATGATTTGTAAAATACAAAGGAAAATGGAAATTCAGCTTCCTGGTTCCCACTACTTGCTGAGCATGTCTTACATCAGTTTGATTTTGTTTGATTAAATGAGCTGAAGTTCATGGTTAAGGATAAAGAAATTGAGTATAATGTTGCCATATAATAGTTCAAAGGAAATACAATTTATATCTGTTATCAAAATTGTGTTCTAATGTATTTGAAGTGCAAAAATCTATGCTCAGAGAGAGGTCCTGAATATTTCCAGTTTAATTGAAATTGAGATTTTGGACTGTGGTTATTTTTCTGAACTTGTTCTCTTCCTAAATTGACCTTATGCAAAAAACAACTTATTAATATTTAAATAGCTAATGCCGATGGTACTGTCTTCAACCTTCATGTCTCATTAGCAACTCACAACCTCAGTATTCAGTAAAGTTTTCCTGGTTACTTGTATAATCTTTAATATTCATTACTTGTAAAATCTATAAGAGTTTTGTAATATTTGCCTTATCTTTCCATACTGTATATCATCAGTGAAAACATATATATGTATATATGTGTATATACATATATGTATTTATATATAAATTTTTATTCTGTGAGTTGTTCACCTAAAAGTGATTTTTTAATCCAGTCTTCACAAATAGGGAACTGTGATATTCAGTATCTAAAATTCTTCTTTTTAAAGGATTGTGACTTTCTGCTGGAAAAAAAAAGAAAAAAAAAGCACTTGTTGCATATTTCTTTAAGACAAAAAAAGGAAGTAGTTCTATTACTTGGTTTCTTTAAAGATGTAGAGACAGAAAGAGAAAGTAGCAAGAAAGAGAGCCAAAAATTACTTCTTTTTTCAAGAAAGGAGGGAAAAATTGAAAATGCCTTTTGCAAGAGAAAGTCACAGTATGGGGTGTTTTGTGACAAAATTTTAATGAAAGGCAAGCTTCTTTATTGAAATCTAATAAATAATAGTCCAGGAAAAGCAGGCTTGGCCATTTTATTTTTAAGTGAAATGATGAAACACAGATAAATTGGACTTCTAAGTCAAGAATTTATTGGGTTCATTGGCCATTTTTAGGAGAGCTTTGACCTTTCCATAAAGTGTGAAGGGTCCCAATCTCCCATAAAGTTGTGCCCGCAAAGAGTGAGCAGTATTCATTCTCTAATAAAGTTATAAAGGAGAAAAAGAAAGTGCTCTGACCCATCAGCTGAGCAGTTGCAGTGTCTGTCACACAGAATTCTCTCAAGAAAATAGCTTTAAAGGCCAGAACCTAGGGAGTTCTGAGGCCAGCTTCCTTGTTTGATTTCTAAAGGAATGATTGTTACTCCCGGTTTTCCAAATTGCAAATTAGGCACTAGAGAAGTATTTGATGTGAGTCTGCTGAATTCTCTTGTCTGCCAATCCATAAACAGAATTAATTGCCTACTCTGTACCCAGCACTAGAAACAGTAGCTAGTCTCACTGTTTATGAGGGTAGTGGGTATCCATTTAGAATGCATAATACCTGTGTTTTTTTTAATTTGATACTTAACCCATTTAGTTTCTAACTCTCAGAGGAGCATATGTACAAATGCTTTAGTTCTCAGAGTTCTAATACATTAATTCATTTTTGTTTTTGTTTTTGTTTTTCTGTGTTGTTAACATGATATAACCTTGGTATAGATCGGTGTTAAAACAAACTTATAATAATGATACTGATGTGTAGAAACAAGCTTTTCAAATGAAAGTCAGTACCTGGGGAGGCTTATAAACAATTTTTTCATACTCCCTTTGGTCTGAATTTGCAGAGTGGTAACTGCTTCTAGCCTCTTTTTGGTTTAAATGGTAAACCTGGCCATCTTTGT
Source organism: Vulpes lagopus (assembly GCF_018345385.1). NCBI lineage: Eukaryota > Metazoa > Chordata > Mammalia > Carnivora > Canidae > Vulpes > Vulpes lagopus. Next base: position 40,031,763 of record NC_054841.1, read on the forward strand.
TTATAGTACAGAACTTTAAGATACAAGGTACATTCAAATGCTGCATTCTTTGGACCTACATGGATTGTTTGGGAAACTAATTGTGGTAAAATGGAAAGAAAAGCCAATTGGGATTTGTAGTTAACTGGGTAAACTTGTGAGAAAAAGAAAAGAAAAGAAAACAAAACAAAACAAAAGAAACCCCTCCCCATGCCTTAGTTTCCTAATCTGTAAAATGAAGATAGAATTTTATATACAGTAGTTATAATTACTAGAAACTTTGTCCATTTCCTTCTCACGATTTTGACATCCCAGCATCTATGTATATAGTACCTTCACACAGATGAGTTTGATCATATTTTTTAGAAAGATTTTATTTATTTATTTATTTGAGAGAGAGAGAGAGAGCACAAGTGGGGAGAGGAGAGGGAGAGGGAGAGAGAGAATCTCAAGCAGACTCCATGCTAAGCACAGAGCTTGATGCAGGGCTCTATCCCAGGACCTGAGCAGAAATCAAGGGTTGAACGCTTAACCAACTGTGACACCCAGACACCCCTGATCATATATTTTGGTGTGGATGCTATTAGGTGTGTTAGCACCTAATTAGCATATCCAAGGTAGAAGATATGCTTTCCTTTTTCCAGGTCTGTGTACCGAGAAACCATTTCTGAAGCATGTGAATCCTACCATCTCACCTAAACAAGTTTCACTCTTCTCCCACTGATGCCCCAAAATTTCACTACTTGGAGTTGATTACTTTCTGTCTTGCAGATTTTATAATTCTGAGACTCCCAATTGCAATGCATCATAATATCTCTTAACTTTTCATCAATGCCTGAGTCTGGAGCTGAATGTGGTCCCCAGTCCTGTGACAAATTCCTAAAGAGAGCTGAAAGAAAGAGGAGGAGGTGAAGGAGGAGGTAGCCTGGGGTAGATGAAATAAGGGACTCTGGAAATAGAAAACTCATAATCACTTATTTCACAGATTTACCTGGAAATTGCATGATATGGTTAATAGAATTATTTTTTAAATCTGTTTTTCTAAAAAGAAAACAAAAAATTATGGGGTTCAAACTAAATATGACTTTCAACTCTTTTTGGTAATTCATGTGAAGTTTTTATTGATTTAGACTCATTATTTTTATCTAGTACTAGGTATCTAGTATTAGATTGAAAATCTAGGCTTGCTTTTGCTTGTACAAATTAGTGCATGGCTGAGGGAGGAAGGCATAAAAAGCCTTGCTTATTTGCCCTATAACCCGGTGTTTACCTTGAGGTTTATTTAATGTGGCAGGTGGTGACAAACCACTGCTTATGACATCTCTTGCAATGTAATCTCATCACTCAATGACAAAAGCTTCTGACAAATGGAAACCGGCTACTATTCTAAACCAGAAAAAAAAAAAAGAATATAATTCAGATATGTGATAATAAAAATGGTTTCTCAAAACATGTCAAATAAATTAGGCCTCTAAGAAGGGTCCATATTATAATGGCAAAGATAAAATAGAACGGATTTTTAATTTTTTTTTCCCTAGGATTTTGTTGTTGTTGTCAGTTGTCAGAGTGAATTAATACTTTTGGAAGCAGGCCTATTACCATGCCACCTTGTGCTGTTGCTTTTTAGTGGTTTGAACTGTTAGTGCTAATTGAAAAATTCTCTGGGGATGTTAATTGGGAATGACACTAGTTAGTTGTGGCTGAGGACATAACCAGGTTAATTGTAGATTATGGGTCAGATAAAGGGCTAAGCTTTTTTACCTCTCGCGTTTTAGCTAAGTTCATGAATTAGTTGTTTTTAAATCATAAAATTTTAGTGCAAGACAATTCTGAGAAGGCAAGGGTAACTTCACACTTAATTGGGGGGCAGTTGGAAATGTTAGTGCTGTGTTGTTGGGGTTGGCATGTTCTCCTTAAAGCATAAGTAAATCAGCAGTGAAATTAGGTGAAACTCAGCATGTGTACAATTTATATAACAGCATTTCTCAGGCTTTGGCCAGCCACATGCTACCTGCAAGACCTTTGCTGCCTGCACTATTACTTGCTTAATATTTTTCTCTAAGCTACTGTCGATATTTGCTTTGTTTTCACTTATCCTTGAAACAAACAATAATATCCACAATGAATTCAGAGGCCTGAGTTATTTTTATATGCATTAAAAACACATAATAAAAAAAAACCTACATAATTGTTGCTATTAAAAAAAAACTTTAATTTTTATATATAAAAAAATACTGTGTACCACCATGCAAATGCTCCATATTTTGGGATACACTTATATAATCTATACATGTACCATGTGTTTTCATAACTACATAGTTTTATTTTTTATACTTCCAGAATCATTGATTATTTTTCCCCCTTTGTTGAACTGGGAAATGCATTTGTGTATGTGAAACATTAAAAAGGAGATGAAAATAAAGCACACGTTTTATATAATTACTTGTTGGTTTGTTCTGGAATTATGAAAGTAAGTACTAATTAGAGCAAGTACACTTTGGGACACCATATGGCAGAGGCTTCCTATGGCAAAGGGACGAGAGACAGAGTTGGGAACAAAAGGAGCTTGCCAGCCCAGACCCATTGCTGCCAGTCATAGATGGTGAAGTAGCAATTCTGATTCATTGGCAGTGGCTGCTGGCTGCTGGCTGCTGGTGTTGAAAACTCTGAGACTGAGTGAGTGCTCAGCAGGGAAGGAGAGCAGGCTTGATAGCGATGACTGCCCCAGGCTGGAGAGAGGCGGGAGTATTGAGTATGTCAGGAATTTTCCATATTCCTCCTTTGGGGAACAGACAGCATGGTGGAGTATTTCTTCACTATGGTTTTACATTGAAATGGAAAGTTTTCTTTTTCTCATTGGACCACTGGGTTTGTCATCTACTTGATGTCTCCATCTTTGTTATTTTTTAATTTGACTGCATCTGATTTTATTGCAATATGTATCTAATTTTCAATCATAATAATAGTTTTAATTGATTCTTCCTTTGCTTTCCTGTGATCATACTCTGACATTCTGACACTCTTATCTACCATGAATATTTCCAAGACCTATCCGACCTTGCACTGAATTCTGCAAAGTAGCTGGGGACTAGACTTTCTGGATTCTCTCTCTTATTGAATCTAACGTTGGACTCAGTCACTGATTTTCTGCTGATAGGTGTATGTGTCATCTTTTGTGTTTCCAAGTTTCTAATAGGCCAGGAACACCTGGCTACATATGATTTACACGTATATTTTTGTACCCACGACATCGGAAATACGATGAGATGATTTATAAGTAATGAGAACTATTTTTTAAGAGTGGGAAGTTCTTGGCATTGGGTCGGGATAGCTTCTGGAGAGGTCCAGATATTCAGACACACAGATGAAGAGATAGGAGACTTTTTTTTCCTCCTTCCTCTTCATATTCCATCTTCTGTTGTGCTTCCAGAGATGGATGACAGACAAAGGGTTGAACCAGCAGATTCTACTCTCCTCTGAAGTGGTAAACCAAAATTTGCATTTTTAAACCAAGTCTTGGCACTCCCACCCAGTGTTAGTTTCGGTACAAGGGCCACCGCTGTTTTCTTTGGCACCAAATCCACCATCAGAGCTTGTGGAAAACCTGCAAATGAGCCAGGTTCTACTCTTGCATATTCCCCATGTCCAGACCCTATCCCTCAAGTGTCCCAAACCAGTATGCAAATCACCCTCAATCAAAAATGTCAGATTTTGTCTAGGAGGCCATTTCTCCTAAAGATCCCATTCTGGTTCTAAACAATTGGTGGTTCTCAAATTTGAACCTATATCAGAACCATCTTATAGGGCTTGTTAAAACACACGTTGCTGAGCCCCACCCTCTGATATCAGATTAGGTCTCCCTGGGGTGGGTGGGACCTGAGAATTTGCATTTCTAACAAGTTCCCAGGTTGTTGATGCCACCAGTCTGGAGGTTACACCTAAGAATCCTTAAATAAGATTTCCCTTTCCCTTCATTTCAAGCCTCAGTGAAAAAAAAAAATTTTTTTGCTTCTTAATTTTTTCATTCACTTTGCAAATATATATATATTGGATGCTTCATGTGTGTCTTGTCTTACACTAAGCCCTGGAGATACTGCTCCATTAGGACAGGATTTCTGCTTGCACAGAGCTCACAGTCCAGGGAAATGACCTGTGGGATCACATGTAAACTCCTTAGAACAGCACACAAGGCTCTTTGTGTCTTGTCTCTACCATACTCCAGTCTCATTCCTGCACCTTCCCACTTGACTAGAGCTCCTTGACAGTAGAGATGATCTTTTATTCATATTTGTACCCATCAGAGTGGAGAATCACAATGGAAATGCCATGGGAAGCACAGCCAGAGAATGAACACTTAAGCTGATAAATTTTTGGAGGCCCAGGGTAGGCAACTCTGAGAGTCAAAAACTCTAGGGAGACCCATCATAGAGGGGCCCCCACTGTTTTGTGAGATTTACCTCTAGGAGTTTGACCAGTTCTCACAGTAAATATAAAACAAAACAAAACAAAACAAAACAAACAAACTTTGATGTGCTTCCATTAGGCTGAGGAGAAAGGAGAGGCTAAGGAGAGAGGTCTGGCTGTCCTATAGGTGATCCCTGTTTATCCAAATAGTTGCTTGCAATGTGTACAAAGCTCCACATGTGGAGAGTGTATGAAAATTCTCAGCAGTGATTGCTCTGGTGCTTGTTTCCAACACTTTTACAGCTCTACCTTCCCACCTCTTGTATTCCTTCTCCTTCCAGTTCCCCAGTACACATGAACCAACAAATAAGCACCTAACAGACACACAGTCTAGAATAAAAGAGAATTAAATTCCTTGAATTGAGGTGCCATAGAGATGTAGAACTCTGGGAGCTTCATTCACAAAGGGAATCCACAAACAGAATAGAGCCTCTAGCTAGCTTCTCATCTGCCTTCCCCAAAATCCACAGCCAGAAAATCCATTTGTAAAAACCAATTCACTGCAAGGCATAGCCTTGGGCCTCGACCAGTCTAGACACTGCAGACAGCCCCACCTTCAATAAGAACTCTGAAAACACTGTTTTGCTTGGTTACTCACAGGGAAATCTTGGTCTCACCCAGGGGTGTGCCTCCTGTCAGAATTTCCTTCCCAAAGAGATTAAGAGCTAGGGAAGAGCAAGGGAACAGTAGATTAGGGGCCAACCCATACTTTGCTCATGATTCCTGATTCAGTTTAAATCAGCCACTTCAATTTACATATCATTGTGTCTCATCCCTCCATAGCCCTGGGGTCTTCTCCAACACCACACCCTTGACTGGGAAACTTTCTTCCTCCTCCTCAGTGGTTTAGCCCTCATTATTCAGCATAGGTTGAAATGACAGTCATAGAAACTACCACTCCTGTGAATGTTATAACAAGTAGGAGAGAAAGTGACATTTTTTTCCCCAATGGAAGGTCCCCAAACCATCCCACTCACATCCTTTCCAGGAGGAGGTCTGTGCTCTGTCTCTTGCTTTTAAATTGAATGACTTAATGTTTTGGACTACATTTCCTTGCTTGGTCAGCTTTGGTAGCTCATCTGTGCCCTGGAGGATAATAGCAAATAAGATTTTTGTTTTTTTCTTCTTTTCTAATATGGAAGATTAATATGCTACAATCCATCTCCCGTTTTGTGTGCCTTTTCCACAAAGACTATTATTGAAAGGTAAATTCGTAGACTTTCACTGTGTCTCTTAAAAAATCCTCATTAGGGGCAGCCCTGGTGGCGCAGAGGTTTGGCGCCGCCTGCAGCCTGGGGTGTGATCTTGGAGACTCTGGATGGAGCCTGCATGGAGCCTGCTTCTCCCTCCTCTGCGCCTCTCTCTCTCTCTCTCTGTCTCTATGAATAAATAAATAAATAAATAAATAAATAAATAAATAAAAATCTTTAAAAAGTCTTCATCATCTCCCCTTTGCTGAAAAATTCAAGGGAAAAACAACTTCTGGTTTTGTCATTTCTAGGGGTAGAATTCCACAGAAACTCTAGGAAATAATCTTATCAATAAGGCTTTCTGTCTCTTTAGCAATACATATCTAATTTTCAATCATAATAATAGTTTTAATTGATTCTTCTTCAATCTGAAGAGTTCTGTGACACCACTCACATTATTTTAATGACTTCTTTTCATCAATTAATATAAATTGACGGAGTATCAGAAACTGAGACTCTAGCAAAGGTGAACAGCTAATAAAATATATATCTCCACTCACATTTCTGCCTGCTTGATTCTTTTTCTGAGAGGGTGGTTTACAACAGTGCTAATCTTACTAAAAATTGCTGAGTTTTATTTCACACTAATAACATCCGGCATTTTTATGCATTAAGGATAAATTAAGTACTCAGTGAACACAGATTAGACATGGTTTTCACCATGATGTAGCTTATTCTATATTCGTTATATATAGAGAGAACTTTGTGCTTGTGACGATATGTATTGTATAAGTATGTGTGCACCTTTCAAATATATGAATCATTTCGGCTGATTTCAAGTAAAGGCAACATTTTTGGTATATTCTGCTTGGCTATTAACATAGATGCTGAGAGTATTAGAGGTAAAGTGGCCCATAAGAACCACTTAGTCTAAAAATCTCATCTTGGAGACTGAAGACTGAAGAAACTATGAACCAGAGTGATTATTTTGAAGAATTATAGGATGTATCCTGTGAAGTTGATCAGAATCAAAGCTGAAAGGCAATAATTGTATACCTGGTCCAAGGCAGTCACCACCACACCCTGTTGTTCTTCAAATAATGAACAAATTATGCAAGTACGTGAACATTTGGGAATAACTGTGTTAAATTCTACAGAATTATAAGATACTGGTTTTAAATGATCCTAAGATACACATTTTTTAAATTTTTAATATATTTTATTTTGAATTAATTTTGGACTTACCAAAAAATTGCAAAGATAATTTCAAGAGCTTTGTTTTGTTTTTTAAATATCTTTTTCACCCCACTTCCTCTAATGTTAATATTTTAGAAAACTGTAGGACAATTATCACAAGAAATTAATATTGGTATAATATATATTATACTTCAGAACTTATTCAAATTTTGCCAATTTTTCTACTTTTTACACCCTCCCTTCCTCTCTCTCTCTCTCTTTCACTCTACAGGTACCTATCCAGGATCTTAAGTTTATATCATTTCTCATTAGTCTCCTCCACTCAGTAATCACTTCTAAGTCTTTCTTTGTCTTTTATGACCTTGACACTTTTGAAGAGTACTAGTAAGTTATTTTATGCAATGTCTCTCAATTTGGCTTTGTCCAATGATTTCTTATGGTTGCAGTAAGATTATAAACAGCTCTGAAATCAGTACACATCTTGTGATTGATAGTATGTCTTACTTTACTGAGTAATATTTTTTTCTTTCTTTCTTTCTTAGTGGTACATAAAATAATGGTGCATCTTATGACCCATGGTGCTTTAGAATCCATGAAACGTAGTGAGTGCATATGTTTGCGCATGCACGATCAGTTTTTATCTACCAAAAGTCTATTCCTTCTGCTTTTAGTTTAGTGCCAAAATTCCTTCCATATAAAACTTAAAGTAAAAAGTTTAAATGTTGCCTTTACTTTTAAGTAAAAGCCTAGTAAAGGATAGAAGAAATAAATACTACAAGGAGAGGATTTTTTAAGTCATTAGGAAATTACATGCAGGAACAAAGACAGAATCAAACTCTAAACAAATTTTTGTTCCTTATGAAAATAGAAATAATTATTTAGAGTCTTTCTTCATAGTATATTATGAAATTTCAAGAAGTTCAGAAATACTTTCTGAGTAACTAAAGCTCCATGGGGCAAGGGGGGATAAGCTCCACTCTAACAGATGTGCGGGAATGCCACGTAAACAAAACTCTATGAAAAGGATGCCTCCCCTCTTCTTCCTGTTTCCTTCTTTCTCCTTTCCCTCTTCTTCCATTTTTTCTTTTCTTCCTTCTTCCCTTCTTCCTCTTGGCTTTCTTCTCCTTTTCTTTTTCTTTCTTTCTTCTTCTTTTTTTTTTTACTTCCAGCTCTTCTTCCTTCATCTCTTCTTCCTTCTCTGTGATGTTCACCTCCTCCTCCACTCCCTCCACTTACTCCTCTTCCTCCTTCTCCATTCTGTCCTCCCTCCCAGTTCCTCTTCTTCCTCCTCCTCTACTTTCTACCCCCTTTACCTCCTTTGCTTCCTCTTCTTCTTCCTCTCCTATTTCCCCCTCACTCCTCTCTTCCCCCTCCTCTATTTCTTCTCTTCTTCCTCTTCAACTCCCTTTTTTCTCCTTCCCTACTTCTTTTCCTCTACTTCCTCTCTTTCTCCTCCTCTGCCTTCTCCTCCACTTCTCCCTCCTCTACTTCCTCCAATTCTTCCTCTCTTCCTCTTCTTCCACCCCTCTCCATCCTCACCAATGCTCTTTCTCCTATTTACTTACCTTTTTTTTCTTCTCCCTACATCATCACCTAGTAAGGGAATATTCCATAATATAATTACATAGCCATAAAACTGCTAACTGAAGTCTGGGATAGACTCCTCAAGAAGCTCCATTGTCCCAGTCACTTCTCATCTTACTCACTTGGAGAATGTGCTAGAGAAAAAGCATATTAGGAGATGGTAGCATGCTGGTCCAATATGTCTTTTCCATCTTCAATTTATAGGATAGTATGGGACTCAGATCATCATGATGTCTTAGCTGGTGTTAATTCAGAAATGAGGTTGAAAACCCGTACCACGTTGTTTTTCCCCCATCTAAGATAGATACTTAGAGCACAGTGCAGTGGGCATCTGGCCTTAAGTAAAGGAGGCTGGGGTGGCCAGGTAGAGATTACTGAATAATACTACATCAGCAGCATTGAAGTTTGAATTTGGGGATGTGTCAGCTTAGAGAATCTGAGTATTTGCACAGGCTGAATGTTTCTGCAGTCTTTTCTGCAGCTGTCAGAAGTGCCCTGGTCTGCCCTTTTCCTCACGCCTTCTCTCGATAATTCTATTACTCAGGGGAAGGAGACTTAGGAAAGTGAATGACTCATTACTCCATTAGGCAATGGGACACTTGGGTTTTGACTCAGGCTGCTCAGACTGCCACAGTCTTGGCTTCTGTGGCAACCCGGATGCACAGGAAATCTGAGATTTAAAGTTGTGAATTCAGTATTGACATGAAAAATGCCACTTGTGTTGTGCTGAAACAGGCATGCTGATTATGTAACAGCTTCCAACACATTCCCTGCTGGTGGTGGGTTTTGATTGACATTTTATGGGCCTTATTACTCTTGAAAACAACACTAAAAATGCCCTGACAAGCTCAAGATGGAAATATGAACACATGATCCTCTTCCTGCTGAACTAGAAAATGGCTTTTCAGAATTCTTCCAGGAAGAAGGTAGAAAAAATAAAAGATATTCACATAATTTCATAATGATAAGTCTCCTGTTGTTCCCGGAATGGGGAAGATCCTCAAATCTTAGAGCAATTTGACATAGTCTAGATTCAAGGACTTCTCTTGGCTTCTTACAACTTACAAACAAATGCTGACTTTTGAAGTAGAGAATGAATTGCATAAGACATAGATGGTTTGGTAAATATTGTCTTTACAGTAGTGATTTAGAGTTTATTTCATAACTCCTTGGTAGAGGGAGTTTATCATTTTAACAATATAGAGATGGAAATGCAGCAGAAATTTAGATGACATGAATGAATATAAGGTGTTTTTTTTCTTTTATATATAACAAAGTTTTAATGTGGAATGGCTTCAAAATGTCAGTGAAATATAAATGGCATGTTACATTTATTTTAATTGAATTATTTATTCTCCCCAAATATTTTAGAATAGCAAACATTCTGAATTAGGATTTTAGTCTTTCCAACTTCCTTCTGATTTTATATAACTAAAACTAAAACATATAGACTTAAAGATACCAGCCGACATCTTTGGATTCTGAATGATAGCTATCTGGGTTGCTATGTAAGCAATAAAGTAATAGCAACAACAACAGAAATAATACTACCTATTGATTTACTGAGTTATTTTTTAATTTTTAAATCCAAGCAGCCTGGTTTCCACAACTGGTATGCTATACTTTAGGCTTATTTTCTAAAATCATGCTCAACTTAAAATGGGAAGGTAGTGGATTTGGTATTATTTTCTCCCAAGATGAGTGTCCTCTGTCCTCTGAAGAGGACACACATGAATGCCACACATTCAAGCAGGTGTGGAGTAATAAGCACAGAATGAAAAACTACATTTGTGAAGCCCTTTGAAAGAAAGACATGAAAATCTTTTTTTTTTCTTTTTGGTATTGGATATATTGGAGTTACAAATCAGTACAATTGAGGCAGAAGTTTACCTTGAAGCACATGTTTGGTGTTGGCAAAGCTTCAGTTGTTTTTGATAAACCTATTTTCATGCAGAAATTACTATAAATGGACAGCAGATGTTTGCTTTTAAGGATCCTGCTTTTCATTGGTCAGCAAAATAAGAATGCACGTGGTGCTTGTTAAGAAGCAGCTGGTGTCAATTTATGAGAATGATGGTCTATCCTCTTCTGCCTTGACCAGTCTAAGAGCAGCAATATCAATATTTAAAGTTGTATATTCAACATTCATTTATATATGAATATACCCTAAGTTGATTACAGAGGTGATAGATTTTATTCAATATAGAACTGCATACCCAGAATTTAAGAGTCTCCTTTTGCCTCATCATTATAAATTAGCTGGAGATATGGCTATTGCTATCCTATTCTATCCATATTTTAACATCCAAAAACTAGAGAGGAAATTATGGTGAGGCTGAATGTGACCTCTTTTCAGATGGAGTATGTTTATATGAATAGTCAAGGGAGATGGAAGATATATATAGATATAGATAGATACAGATGTAGATATAGATATTATTCCTCATTATTAAGAATTTGCAAAAACTGACTTGAGTTATTTTTCGTGGGGCAAATAATGAGACAAAATCCTGAAGAGATCTCTCTTTTGTATAACTAATTTTTAATTGCATAAGCAATAAAGGTGCTGGTGGTGGAATTACTTTAAATGCTGCCTTTTAAGATGGATTGACTATGCTTCTTTTTATCTCTTTTATCTTAATTTTAATTGTTATACAATCCAGTACACTCTTAATCTGTATGTACTTATATAACTGCCTCTGATTAAGATGTAGAATATGTCCAACATGCCAGAATGCACCTTTGTCACCTTCTCATTTCATCTCCTTCGTGCAAGGCAACCCTTATTCTAAACTTATTCACCATCCCATTAGTTTTGCCTGTTCTTCATATGCATGGACTCAAACAGTACGTTCTTTTTGCATCGAACTCTTTTTGCTCCAAAAAAACATTTTTACATTCATTCCTATTGCTGCATATTCAAGTAGTTGATTTTTAAAATCAATGTGCGGTATTCCATTTTATGTATATGTTAGTATTTGTTTAACCATTCTTCTGTTGATGGGCATTTGAGTTTTTCCCATTCATGAGTTAGCTACTATGAGTAAAACTGCTAAGGACATTCTTGGCCTTGTCTCCAGGTGAACAATTACATTCGCTTTTCTTGGGTATGTACAGGGAGTTGAATTGCTACGTGACAGTGTAGGCATAAACTTAGAATTTTGAGCATGCCAGTGTGGTTTTTTTTTTTATTTTTTATTTTTTTGCCAGTGTGGTTTTAGTTTGGATTTTATTAAGAATGATATTGAATACTTTTTAACATGCTTATCCGTCATTTTGATCTCTTCTTAGAAGTGCTTCTTCAAGTCTTTTGCACAATTTAGGATCAGGTTTTTTGTTTTATTTTTGTTTTCCTCAGTGATTTGTGATAGTTCTTTTATACTTTAGACACGAGTCCAACGGCAGATGTAGACTGTGAATATTATCATCTTCTAGTCTGTATCTTACCTTTTAACTCTCTTAATGTTAACTTTGATGAGCAGGAATTCTTTTAAATTTTTTTAAAAAAATTTTATTTATTTATTTGAGAGAGAGAGACAGAGACAGAGAGAGCACAAATGGGGAGGGGCAGAAGGAGAGAGACAAGCAAACTCCCTGCTCAGTGGGGAGCCCAACTTGGGGCACCAACTGGGACCTCAAGACCTGACCTGAGCCTAAGTCAGACACTTAGCTGATTGAGCCACCCAGGCACCCTGAACAGAAAGTCTTTATAAATCAGATTTCAATGAAATTAGTTTTTCTTATATAATTAGTGATTGTTGTGTCCTGCTTAGAAAGAAAAAAAAAAACCAACAACCAATAACAACTTTTACATGTTCCATTTCTTGTTTTCTTACCCATTTTTCTTCTATGCTAGTGTTTTTTGAGTAACTTTATGATCTTAATAACTTAGGGTCCTCTCTCTCTCTCTCTCTCTCTCTCTCTATATATATATATATATATATATATATATATATATATATATTCATGAGAGATACAGAGACACACACAGAGAGAGAAAGAGAGAGAGAGAGAGAGAGAGAGAGAGAGAGAGAGAGAGGCGGAGACACAGGCAGAGGGAGAAGCAGGCTCCACGCAGGGAGCCCGATGTGGGACTTGATCCTGGGTCTCCAGGATCACGCCCTGGGCTGAAGGTGGCGCTAAACAACTGAGCCACCCAGGCTGCCCAATACTGTCCAATAAATGTTATAGTACTCACCCTCCAAGGATGATATATATGGTAACTGTAAGCTGTTGCCTTGTTTATACTGTTGTACTGTGACACTTCTTGGCCTTATTACTTTTATGCTTGGTGGCCTTTGACACCTGTATGTCCAGTTATTATATGTAAGTCCCAGGCAGGTAAGGTGTTTACCAAACATAATTGCAATCATCAGGTTTCCTTGTGTATAAATTTTTAAAATTTATATCATAGACCAAAGAACATATTAGTTAGTAATACTACTTATTTCTGAATAATATTTAAAAGCATTGCTCACCTCATTTTAACATATTGACCCAGTGAAGTAAAACAAAGTAAGTGATACTCTTTTTAAACATGTGTATTAAAAAAATAAAAATAAAAAAATAAACATGTGTATTATCATCCAGCTACTTTGGCCAAATATATTAAAGTTCTCAGCCAAGTTCTTTCTCAACTCATCTCTTAATTTGTTAGGTAGATACATGTGTTAGAACAATAGTTCTCCGTCCTGGTTATTTATTAGCATCATCTAAGACACTTGTAAAAAATAATGGTCAGCAACCAACCCAGGGGATCCTCTAAATTAATTGGGCTGGGGTAGTATCATCAGTGGTTGTAAAGGCCCCCAAAAGGATTCTAACAGGCAACTTGAACTGTGGTTCTCCTAAGTATTTGCTTACTGCAGTGTTACTCAGACTTCAACTATTTGCTTAGGGCAGTGTGACTCAGAATTGCTCAACGGAAGGGCTTAATGCATAGATTTCTGGGCTTCGCCCACAATTTCTGATTCAGTAAATCTGGATGGGCCCAAGAATTTGCATTTTTAGAAAGCCCTAGATCATGCTGATGCTGCTTAATGGGGACTATAGCTCAAGATATCTATTGCCTTTCCTGCCACGTGGCTAACCTGTTGGCCATCGTCATCCTTTGCCATTTCAGATATGCTACTTTTAGTCCTGGCATTCAAATTCTGTTTTTGTCTTTCACTGTACTAAAATGTATTTATTTTCTCACTTTGTCAGAGAGAGCTTTAGGATTGACTATATATTACTTGACCTCTTTTCAAAAGGTATCTTCTTCAGTGTAAGCTGTGAAATGACTTTTACTAATAGATATATGAAGTCAAGGGTGAATATATGTCTAAAGAGAGGGATTTGAGAATGAAACCTAGATGCAAATGTAGATCACCTTAGTGCTATTCATTCAGCCAGAAAATCAGGTTACAAAATTATAACACACATCTTCAGTACAAAACAAAAACAACAACAACAACAACAAAAACCTCTGCAGGAATCGAAAATAATGTGGCCTGCAAATACTATACAGCAGTAGTATCAAGAGTGTTTGGGGTTCTTAATGATTTGATGGCTTTTTAAATCTATATGTTCTAGTTATTTTTTCCTCTAACAAATTTTATTCATAAAAATTAAAACCAATGGGCAGCCCCGGTGGCGCAGTGGTTTAGTGCCGCTTGCGGCCCGGGACGTGATCACGGAGACCCGGGATTGAGTCCCGCATCGGGCTTCCTGCATGGAGCCTGCTTCTCCCTCTGCCTGTGTCTCTGCCTCTCTCTCTCTAGCTGTGTCTCTATGAATAAATAAATAAAATCTTTAAAAAAAATTGTTTTAAAAAAATTAAAACAACTGAAATGTTTAATAAAACAAGAAGCATTCATTCAGCAGAGATTTCATGAAACTACCTTTACCCACAACCATGCGGATAACAGTAGTCTCAGAAGGAGAATAAGACATTTTACAAACACAGGAGCTTACAGTCCTATTGAGCAGACAGGAACTCTATATTTTTATAACATTTAGCAAGACATTGAGTCTCCTTGTAGTAGTAAGAAAAATATATAAAGACATTAATGATCATTGACTGTGGAAGACAATTTCTTAAGATGCTGGTGCCTTTGATTTTTTTTTTTTTTCCTAAAGAAAACTTGAACGGATTTGGCCTGGTAAAAGCTGCTTTTAACTTGAATCTACACCTTTTATTTTTGAAGTCTTAAAGAGTTTTATTCATTTATATTAGATTCAGCTGGATAAAGATCAGGTTTTTTTTTTTTTCATTTTGGGTGATGGGCACACTAAGAATGAAATGATACTTTATTCACTGGAAGCATAGAAATCTCTTTTAAAAATAAATGAATTATGGCTCCATTAATAACCATTAATGTTCAGATATCCAAAAGGTAACAAGAACATATTTAAAGATTTCATTTATTTATTCATGAGAGACACAGAGAGAAGGCAGAGACACAGACAGAGGGAGAAGCAGGCTCCCTGCAGGGACCCCGATGCAGAACTCAATCCCAGAACTCCGGGATTACACCCTGAACCAAAGGAGGACGCCTAGCTGCTGAGCCACCCAGGGATCTCAAGAACATATTTATAAATGAAATCTACTCCTCTGTCGACATACAATCCTTGTCTTCCTCTCCTGCCTCCTTTTTCATCATCATCATTATCATCATCATCATCATCATTATCATCATATCATTCTCATCAATAATCCCATTATCATTGTCACAGTATATAGTATATATGGCTATTAGATTCTACAGTCAGCCTATAAACGGAAAGCAAGTTCAGTCAAAACTAACCTTCACAGTCTCCTAGGAGGCTCTGTTTGGGAGATCTACATTTCTCAATAGGCTCAGCAGAGCCAAGTTTTTCCTCTCATGGAGGGGAGGTTGTGTCTTCATTTGAACACCAGATAAAATGATTGAGTTATATTCATAGTCATGTTGTATAAAAAAATAAAAACAATAAACTAAAACTAAAATAAAAAGTGTCGTTAAATATTCTTGGATTATTCCTAATGAATTATGAGATGTTCACAATATGAAAGGAGCTTGGGAACTAAGTATCACTGAAACAGTTAATCCAGATCCCCTAGCCCATGGAAATTGAGCAGCAGACTCTAACTGACGCTAATAGGCAAAAAGGCAATACCATAGTTGAATTACTTATTTCTCCTCCTCCATTCCTCTTCTCTGTTCCAAATACTTATTACTATGTAATAATTACTATGTAATAATAACCTCAGAATTTTGGAGTTTAAAGTAATTTAGCATTATATCTCACAGTTCTGTGGGTTGACTGGGCTCCACAGGGAGGTTTTCACTTCCGGTCTCTCATGCACTTACAGTTAGTAGGCTTTTGGGGCTGACGTCATCTGAAGGCCGAACTGAACTGGATATAGGAGATGGTATTCTCATTCGCATGTCTGGGATGGCTGGAACAAGTTTCTCCACGTAACTTCTTCAAATGACTTGAGACTTCCTTACAGAATGCCAGTTTCTGGGTAATAGGACTTCTTGCATGGCATCTAGATTTGCCTACTATGAACATTTTAAGGATCAGGACACAAAGGGCCAGGCTAATTAAGGGGAGTAGGTGAAAATATCATAGTGTCCCATCTACTGAGCTTTATTGGTCAACGCAGTCACAGGGCCCACTTAGATTCAAAAAGATGCAGAAAGAGGCCTCTCTTCTTCATTGGGGTCACAATACAGAAGAACATGTGGGCTGGGGGACCTTAATGCAGCCTCTTTGGAAAATACAGTCTGCCACACTCTTCCTTCCTTGTTCCACCTCCCTCTCCCCTGACTTCTCCCTTTTCTCTCTCCCCTAAACATACGGTTGAATCTGGGTAAAGCAAATGTATAGGTGATTTAGCAGAACTATAACATTTTCTATTATGTTTAGTGCTTTAGATGTGTTAGATGTGTTTTAATTACTAAATAAATCTTTATTTGCATATTAAAAGTCTAATGCCCAGAAATAAAATGGAACTATTTTGTTTAGTGGTTCTATATGCCCTACAAGGAATTTGAGGTGACTTAGTAATTGCAATTTCAAAATAATCAAGAATATTAAAATATTCCCTGGTATTCCATTTCAATTCCAGGGTATAGAGCAGAATAATTTGGACTCATTTAGGAGGAGTGCTTACAATTCCCATCTTACCTTCTCTACACAGAATTCTAGAGGCATGGATGCTTTATCAGTTTGAATGGATTCATCTTGACACAACTGATTAGGGAAGACTTTACTACTCATTGCCTTTCAGGTGTGCTCATCAAATGATGTATCATCTAGAACTTCAAACAGCCAGAAACTTGCTGCTATTTTTTCATTCATTGAGATGAGTTGATATGGAAGCTACTGGAATAATTAAGCAATGTTTTATACACTATTTGCAGTGGTTGAAGTAGTTACATATTATATATTATTATATATTCTATAATTAAACATTACGTATTTTATAAAATATAGTATTAATTTCAATAAATAATTATGCAAAAATGCTAACTATGAATTACTTATATAATAGTATGTTATATATTAAGGAATATATACTTCTTTGTTATTCATCCCCATATGAACTATGTTATTTCTATCCCTATTATACAGTTGAAGAAATGAGGTGCAGAAATTCATCCTAGATCACACACAGTTAATTAATGCTCATATTTTTTTTCTAAAGTTATATTATGTCATATTGACACACAAAATAAATATCCTTGGCATTAGCCAAAGTGCTTAAGAGGTCAGTATTTACTTTTTATGAAGTGGCAGAGAAAAGTCTTTGCTTTGCTGTCTTTCTGTTTAGACAATGATAACTTGATTATGGAAATTCTGCTGGAAGAGAAATCAGGGAAAGTTTTCAGAGAGACATTATTTGGGGACAGTGTGAATTAATTCTGAGTCAATGGAATTATTTAATGCCACTGTTTATTTTCCTAGGATTTAGACTGCTCTTGTAGCTTTTGCTGCAAAAGAATATGCTTGTCTTCCTTACTTAAGAAATAAATAAAAAGCTGTAACTCTGTAAAGCCATGAAACTAGCACAGAAATTGTGAAAATTTGTTATCTTCGCCAACCATACAGTGGAGTAGTAAAGTCATTGTTCCATTTAAAAAGTATTTACCGCAGCTCTTCTGTATAGAAGACAATATCAAGTACTTTAGGAGAAACATATATGAAAAAGCACAATTCTGCCCTCAAGAAACTTAATTTTAGTAAAAATAGAAGATGGTTTTATGGTTAAAACAGAACAATGAAAGTGACAGTTACCTGTTTGAGGTAGGATGACATAGAATGAGATTTGTAAATGGGGAGAGTTCACTTCTAGCTACCAGAGAATTCTGGAAGCTTGCATGGGGAGATGGTATTGGCTTTGGAAGTTGAAAAAAAAAAAAAAAAAAACAGAGAAGAAATTGGATGCCTAAAAAAAAATTGGACATCATTATAGCAATAAGAAATGATAGACTGCACTAGGGCAACAGCCAGTGGGAAAGGGTTAGGAGGAAATTTAAGTAAGAAATATGTGGAAGAAAATTCCACAGGACTTAACAATTGATTGGATATAGTGCTTCAGAGAGTAGGGGATGGTAAATTTTTGGATTTGGGTCACCAGGAAGTCGTTGGTTCTGTCATGCATAAAGGGAAATGACAATGGATAAGAGAGTATATCACAACAGAAAATCTATGACCTACTCAGAAGCAGAGAATTTGGGAAGCATTTATTTATAAAAGAATTGCTTCTGAATATTTGAGTATGGGGGCTACAAGGAATAGTGCAGTAACTGGGCCTTAGAACTGATTTATGTGCTAAATCTGAATGGACAAGGGACAAAACAAACAAACAAACAAACAAACAAAAAACCCAGTTACCTGAATCCTGAGGGAGAGTCCTGTAGAGACAGCTATAATGCAGTAAGTGACTTCTAGTTAAAAGGAATGCACAGCCCTAGGCAACTTTCTAGGAAAGGAGCAAAGAGAATAATTACCTTGATCTCCCTCTTCATCCCTGCAATCTCTGTTGCTGAAGCCTGCTGGAGGCCCAGGGGCAAAGGAGTTCAATTGATATGGTCTGTGTCATCCACTTCCTGGGGCACAGAATAGGGTGGGAAAACAGATGGAGGTATGGCAATGCTTTCAGATCCTGTGAACTGTGGAACTGAGCCTGGGTAGGTCTAGAAGAGCTATTTGCACAAAGGTGTATGCACACACACGGATGCATGCACACACTCACATAGATACAATGACAGGCAAATCCAGATCTTGGAGAATGGGTTCATTTAGAGCATATGTCTTAACTTTGGCACTATTGACATTTTGGGCCAGATAATTATTTGTTTGAGGGGGATGTCCTATGAATTATAGGGTGTCTATTTAGCAGCACCCCTGGCCTCTTTGCACTAGATACTAGGAGCACCCGTTCCCCTAAATTTTTACAATGAAAAATGTCTCCAGACATTGCCAAATGTCATATAGCAGTAGGTGGGAGGAGGTCGGGGAGCAAAATCACCCTCAGCTAAGAAGCACCAAGTTAGCGGAATTAGCAGTTTGAGAGAAGAAACAGATACTTAGGGAGAGTGTTCTGAAAACTTGACAGAAAATGATCAGAGTATTGCCAACCATGGAAATGCCATAGAAAATTCTGCGTGGGGACTAGATTCTGTTGAGAGGCAGAAAGAATCTAATAGGCTGTGATGGGCAGGTGGTGCATGGGGACAGCCAGTGTGTCTCTAATTTGGCAGCAGAGAGGAGAGAGGAGAGAATGACATCTTCATCAGATGGCTTTAGGATCTCTTTGGGTATGGAGAGAACTGAACATCCTGCTTGGCCAAGAGGAGGACAGCAGTGAAAGAGGGTGCTCAGAGATATAGTGAGCACCAATACTGTCTTGAGGGCTTGAATGTGCTAGGATGTTTGACCCTCAGACCACTCCTGGAGGTCTGACCACATCTGCTGAGTCCCTTGTGCTGAGTGAGGCAACATTCACCAGCTCTAGGGATTTGGGTATGGAGGCACTATTTTCAGTCCACCCCAACTGGTTTCTCAATTTTCATCTAAATGAATGGAAGGTGTCTTAATCTAGAGGTTAAGGACATAGTCCTTATTGCTTGGGTTCAAATCCTAGCACTACCACTTCCAGCTCTGTGTCCTTGAGGCAGTTATTTAACATCTCTGTACTTTTGCTTCCTCGTCTGAGAAATCGGGATACTAGTATTCTCATGCTAGTTTGGAGGATTAAGGAAATCAATGTATGTATAGTGTGCGAAATATAATGCTGACCCTAGCTGAGTATTCAATAAGTATAATCAATATTATTATTCTCAATTATTTTATCCAAACACATTTTCATTAAAGTGTTTAATTAGAAGAGTGCTATCCATTTGATTAGTTATTAAGCTGTTTCTCTAAAAGCAGAGGCCATGTGCTCATTCTAGCTGATATTATAAGGAAATGGAAAAATCAGGTTTATATCAATATAGTTCCCCTGGGTAAATATAGATAATTACTTTCAAATTAGCCCAAGGTCAGAATTAGCATTATTTACAGATGTATAGTCTAGGAAGAAGCCTGCTGTATCTTTCTTTTAAGAAAAAATAATAATAATAATAGCCTTCCCTACCCAGCACAAAGCAAACAACAGAACTTTGGACAAATCTTCACCAGGCATAATACATCAGGTCAAGCTCTTTTTAACATGCCAAATGAAAAAAAATCACTATAGCACCCAATTTGTTTTTTTCATTTTATGCTATTTTCCTTTGGCTTCTATACTTCATGGCCTTTATATATGTATGGTAGTGGGTAATATATAAGAGCAAGAGTGCTGAAACTTAAAAAGAGAAAGAGATTCCAATACAAATACATACATACAGACAATTAGTGTCTAGAATGACCTGAAGACCAAACTGGACAAACTGGAATGGTTGGTTACCCTAGGTGTGTCCTTAGGCCAGTCACATATCCTCTACACCTCAGCTTCCTCAACTGGAAACTGGTGATTGTGATACCCATATTGTAGGATGTTGTGAGAAGCAAAAGAGATAATGGATGGAAAGGTGCCTGACTATTCCTAGCACACTGTAAGTGACGACGTGTAAGAATGGAGATGATAATGGTAGTGGGGATCATAGTGTGAATAAAAAGGAGTAAGAGTGGCAAACACTTGAATAGCCTAATCTAGGGAGAAAAAAAAAAGAAAATCATTAATTTTTCTATTTAAAGTATAGCTAAGGCTAATTTTGTATCCTTTTAAATTTATTTTCTTTTTTTTTTAAATTTTACCATTTCATTTATTGGTGTTCAATTTGCCAACGTAGAGAATAACACCCAGTGCTCATCCCGTCAAGTGGCCCCCTCAGTACCCATCACCCATTCACCCCCAGCCCCCGCCCTTCTCCTTTTCCACCACCCCTAGTTCGTTTCCCAGAGTTAGGAGTCTTTATGTTTTGTCTCCCATTCTGATATTTCCCACACATTTCTTCTCCCTTCCCTTCTATTCCCTTTCACTATTATTTATATTCCCCAAATGAATGAGAACATATAATATTTGTCCTTCTCCGATTGCCTTATTTCACTCAGCATAATACCCTCCAGTTCCATCCACGTTGAAGCAAATGGTGGGTATTTGTCGTTTCTAATGGCTGAGGAATATTCCATTGTATACATAAAGCACATCTTCTTTATCCATTCATCTTTCGATGGACACCGAGGCTCCTTCCACAGTTTGGCTATTGTGGACATTGCTGCTAGAAACATCGGGGTGCAGGTGTCCTGGTGTTTCATTGCATCTGTATCTTTAGGGCAAATCCCCAGAAGTGCAATTGCTGGGTCATAGGGAAGATCTATTTTTAACTCTTTGAGGAACCTCCACACAGTTTTCCAGAGTGGCTGCACCAGTTCACATTCCCACCAACAGTGTAAGAGGGTTCCCCTTTCTCCATATCCTCTCCAACATTTGTGGTTTCCTGCCTTATTAATTTTCCCCATTCTCACTGGTGTGAGGTGGTATCTCATTGTGGTTTTGATATGTATTTCCCTGATGACAAGTGATGCGGAGCATTTCCTCATGTGCTTGTTGGCCATGTCTATGTCTTCCTCTGTGAGATTTCTCTTCATGTCTTTTGCCCATTTCATGATTGGATTGTTTGTTTCTTTGGTGTTGAGTTTAATAAGTTCTTTATAGATTTTGGAAACTAGCCCTTTATCTGATATGTCATTTGCAAATATCTTCTCCCATTCTGTAGGTTGTCTTTTAGTTTTGTGAACTGTATCCTTTGCTGTGCAAAAGCTTCTTATCTTGATGAAGTCCCAATAGTTCATTTTTGCTTTTGTTTCTTTTGCCTTTGTGGATGAATCTTGCAAGAAGTTACTGTGCCGAGTTCTAAAAGGGTGTTGCCTGTGTTCTCCTCTAGGATTTTGATGGAATTTTGTCTCACATTTAGATCTTTCATCCATTCTGAGTTTATCTTTGTGTATGGTGCAAGGGAATGGTCTAGTTTCATTCTTCTGCATGTGGATGTCCAATTTTCCCAGCACCATTTATTGAAGAGACTGTCTTTCTTCCAGTGGATAGTATTTCCTCCTTTATCGAATATTCGTTGATCATAAAGTTGAGGGTCCACTTCTGGGTTCTCTATTCTGTTCCATTGATCTATGTGTCTGTTTTTGTGCCAGTACCACACTGTCTTGATCACCACAGCTCTGTAGTACAACTTGAAATCTGGCATTGTGATGCCCCCAGATATGGTTTTCTTTTTTAAAATTCCCCTGGCTATTCGGGGTCTTTTCTGATTCCACACAAATCTTAAAATAATTTGTTCTAACTCTCTGAAGAAAGTCCATGGTATTTTGATAGGGATTGCATTAAACGTGTAAATTTCCCTGGGTAACATTGACATTTTTACAATATTAATTCTGCCAATCCATGAGCATGGAATATTTTTCCATCTCTTTGTGTCTTCCTCGATTTCTTTCAGAAGTGTTCTATAGTTTTTAGGGTATAGATCCTTTACCTCTTTGGTTAGGTTTATTCCTAGGTATCTTATGCAATTGGGTGCAGTTGTAAATGGGATTGACTCCTTAATTTCTCTTTCTTCAGTCTCATTGTTAGTGTATAGAAATGCCACTGATTTCTGGGCATTGATTTTGTATCCTGCCATGCTACCAAATTGCTATATGAGTTCTAGCAATCTTGGGGTGGAGACTTTTGGGTTTTCTATGTAGAGTATCATGTGATCGGCAAAGAGGGAGAGTTGACTTCTTCTTTGCCAATTTGAATGCCTTTAATGTCTTTTTGTGTCTGATTGCTGAGGCGAGGACTTCCAGTACTATGTTGAATAGCAGTGGTGAGAGTGGACATCCCTGTCTTGTTCCTGATCTTAGGGGAAAGGCTCCCAGTGCTTCCCCATTGAGAATTATATTTGCTGTGGGCTTTTCGTAAATGGCTTTTAAGATGTTGAGGAATGTTCCCTCTATCTCTACACTCTGAAGAGTTTTGATCAGGAATGGATGCTGTATTTTGTCAAATGCTTTCTCTGCATCTAATGAGAGGATCATATGGTTCTTGGTTTTTCTCTTGCTGATATGATGAATCACATTGATTGTTTTACGAGTGTTGAACCAGCCTTGTGTCCCGGGAATAAGTCCTACTTGTTCATGGTGAATAATTTTCTTAATGTATTGTTGGATCCTATTGGCTAGTATCTTGTTGAGAATTTTTGCATCCATGTTCATCAGGGATATTGGTCTGTAATTCTCCTTTTTGGTGGGGTCTTTGTCAGGTTTTGGAATTAAGGTGATGCTGGCCTCATAGAATGAATTTGGAAGTACTCCATCTCTTTCTATCTTTCCAAATAGCTTTTAGTAGAATAGGTATGGTTTCTTCTTTAAACATTTGATAGAATTCCCCTGGGAAGCCATCTGGCCCTGGACTCTTGTGTCTTGGGAGGTTTTTGATGACTGCTTCAATTTCCTCCCTGGTTATTGGCCTGTTCAGGTTTTCTATTTCTTCCTATTCCAGTTTTGGTAGTTTGTGGTTTTCCCGACATTTCTCCATTTCTTCAGGATTGCCTAATTTATTGGCGTATAGCTGTTCATAATATGTTTTTAAAATCGTTTGTATTTCCTTGGTGTTGGTAGTGATCTCTCCTTTCTCATTCATGATTTTATTAATTTGAGTCTTCTCTCTCTTCTTTTTAATAAGGCTGGCTAATGGTTTATCTATCTTATTAATTATTTCAAAGAACCAACTCCTGGTTTTGTTGATCTGTTCCACAGTTCTTCTGGTCTCGATTTCGTTGAGTTCTGCTCGAATCTTAATTAACTCTCTTCTGCTGGGTGTAGGATCTATTTGCTGTTTTTTCTCTAGCTCCTTTATGTGTAAGGTTAGCTTTTGTATTTGAGTTCTTTTCAGTTTTTGAATGGATGCTGTATTGCGATGTTATTTCCCCCCTAGGACTGCTTTTGCTGTATCCCAAAGATTTTGAACAGTTGTATCTTCATTCTCATTAGTTTCCATGAATCTTTTTAATTCTTCCTTAATTTCCTGGTTGACCCTTTCATCTTTTAGCAGGATGGTCCTTAACCTCCAGGTGTTTGAACTCCTTCCAAACTTCTTGTTGTGATTTAGTTCTAATTTCAAGGCATTATGGTCTGAGAATATTCAGGGGAGGATCCCAATCTTTTGGTATAGGTTCAGACCCGATTTGTGACCCAGTATGTGGTCTATTCTGGAGAAAGTTCCATGTGCACTTGAGAAGAATGTGTATTCAGTTGAGTTTGGATGTAAAGTTCTGTAGATATCTGTGAAATCCATCTGGTCCAGTGTATCATTTAAAGCTCTTGTTTCTTTGGAGATGTTGTGCTTAGAAGACCTATTGAGGGTAGAAAGAGCTAGATTGAAGTCACCAAGTATAAGTGTATTATTATCTATATCTTAACTTTGGTTATTAATTGGTTGAAATATTTGGCAGCTCCCACATTCGGGGCATATATATTGAGGATTGTTAAGTCCTCTTGTTGGATAGATCCTTTAAGTATGATATAGTGTCCCTCTTCATCTCTCACTACAGTCTTCGGGGTAAATTTTAGTTTATCTGATATAAGGATGGCTACCCCTGCTTTCTTTTGAGGACCATTTGAATGGTAAATGGTTCTCTAACCTTTTATTTTCAGGCTGTAGGTGTCCTTCTGTCTAAAATGAGTCTCTTGTAGACACAAAATAGATGGGTCCTGCTTTTTTATCCAGTCTGACACCCTGCACCTTTTGATGGGGTCATTAAGCCCATTCACGTTCAGAGTTACTATTGATAGATATGAGTTTAGTGTCATCATGATATCTATTCAGTCCCTGTTTTTGTGGATTGTTCCACTGAACTTCTTCTTAAAGGGGAATTTTAAGAGACCCCCTTAAAATTTCTTGCAGAGCTGGTTTGGAGGTCACATATTCTTTTGGTTCCTGCCTGTCTTGGAAGATCTTTATCTCTCCTTCCATTCTGAATGAGAATCTTGCTGGATAAAGTATTCTTGGTTGCATGTTCTTCTCATTTAGGACCCTGAATATATCCTGCCAGCCCTGTCTGGCCTGCCAGGTCTCTGTGGAGAGGTCTGCCGTTACCTTAATACTCCTCCCCATAAAAGTCAGGGATTTCTTGTCTCTTGCTGCTTTAAGGATCTTCTCTTTATCTTTGGAATTTGCAAGCTTCACTATTAAATGTCGAGGTGTTGAACGGTTTTTATTGATTTTAAGGGGGGATCTCTCTATATCCTGGATCTGAATGCCTGTTTCCCTTCCCAGATTAGGAAAGTTTTTAGCTCTGATTTGTTCAAATACATATTCTGGCCCTCTGGCCCTTTCAGCGCCCTTGGAAACCCCAATTAAACGTAGGTTTTTCTTCTCAGGCTGTCGTTTATTTCCTTTAATCTATCCTCATGGTCTTTTAATTGCCTGTCTCTTTTTTCCTCAGTTTCCCTCTTTGCCATCAAGTTGTCTTCTATGTCACTCACTCGTTCTTCCACCTCGTTAACCCTCATCGTTAGGACTTCTAGTTTGGATTGCATCTCATTCAATTGATTTCTAATTTCTGCCTGATTGGATCTAAATTCTGCAGTCATGAAGTCTCTTGAGTCCTTTATGCTTTTTTCTAGAGCCACCAGTAGCTGTATAATAGTGCTTCTGAATTGGCTTTCTGACATTGAATTGTAATCCAGATTTTGTAACTCTGTGGGAGAGAGGACTGTTTCTGATTCTTTCTTTTGAGGTGAGGTTTTCCTTCTAGTCATTTTGCTCAGTGCAGAGTGGCCAAAAACAAGTTGTATTGGGAAAAGGAGAAAAAGAGAGGGGAGAAAGAAGGAAAGAAAAGAGAAAAAGAAAAAAAGAAAAAAGGAAGAAAAAAAAGGAGAAGAAAAAGAGAAAGAAAAAGAAAGAAAGGGGAAAAAAGGGTGGGGGAAGCAAACAGAAGTCAAAAAGCAAAACAAACAAAAAAACAAAACAAACAAATAAACAAAATAACAACAAAAAACATGGGGGAGTATCTTCTGATTCTGTATACTTTAAGTCCCTTGACTTCCCCTGGAACTTGTCCCTCTAACTGGTCTTCTGGGGGAGGGGCGTGCTGTGCTGATTTTCAGGTGTCAGCACTTGGGGGAGCTGCTCTGCCCCCTGCCTGGTGCAGGGCTCAGTGGGGGTTGTTTACCCCGTGAGGCCCCAGGAGGAACAGCCGCAGTGGCGGGGCCAGCTCTGCAGCCCTGGAGTCAGCCCCCGCAGTAGCTCCGGGGCTCTCCGTCTGCAGGGCCTGGAGGCTCCCGGGCGGGGCGGCTGATCTGCTCAGCTCGGGGCAGGAGCGTCCTCGCTGTCCTGGGCCCTCCCGGCCTCTGCCTGTCCCGGGGGGAGGCCGGATCCTGGGCTGTGTCCCGGCGCCCTGTGCTCCGGGGCCTGCACTGTTGGATTTGCGCTCCCGCCCCGCAGCCCCCTCCGCGGAGCCGCCGCCCGAGCCCCTCCGAGCTGCTCCGGGTCCCGCCGTGCGCGCTGCAGCCCTTAGGGAGCTCGGTGCACTCTCCCGGGGCGCAGGTGCCTGTTAGTGTCCCCGGGAGCCCGAGGGCATCCCCGCCCTCCTGGGTCCTGCTCTAACTCCCTGCGGGCCCCTTTCCTCCCGGGAAGGTTGGTGCAGCTCCTGCTCCTCCGGGACGGGGCTCTCCTGTCCTGGGGACACTCGACCCGGCTTCAGCCCGGCTCCTCGCGGGGCCCCTCCCCCTTGGAGGCCTTTTGTTTTTTTATTTCTTTTTCCCCGTCTTCCTACCTTGATAGAAGTGCGAACTCTTCTCGCTGTAGCGTTCCAGCTGGTCTCTCTTTAAATCTCAGGCCGAATTCGTAGATATTCAGGATGATTTGAAGGTTATCTAGGTAATTTGGTGGAGACAGGTGATTTGCGTATCCTACTCTTCCGCCTTCTTGCCCCTCCTCCTTAAATTTATTTTCAAATAACACCAATATAATGGCATTATACGAAGAAAACACCATTTGAAAGTGTATTATTTTATGTGAAGCAAACTTTCAAAGCTCATTCTTGCCTGTGTTCACATTCAAGTCTCAGATTATTTCCTAATGCGTGCTCAGAGATAGACTGATGTGGACCCAACTTTCCACATTGTGACTAAGTCAACCAAAGTAGAGGAGCTGTAACTAGAACCCAGTGGACTTGATTTTTCCCTCATGCTGCCATCATTTTAAAGAAAAACCTAAGATGAGTTAAGAGAGGATTCACATGCAGCATATTTGATTTTGAGAGGTTTTTCCTTTTCCCACAGAAATAAAAAGATAAAAGCATGTATAATACATATCCATTCAGTACTAAATCATTCTACATTAGAACGCAAGTACTTTGAGATTTCTCTTGAAGTGGCTCACGTGTCCCTATCACAGAAGTAAGCTATCCCCCTTTCTCTTCCTAAGGTGGCAAATTCAAGCATATTTATCGTGTTATCAGAAACCACTAAGGAGTCACAAACCATTACTTCAACAGGCAATGGCCAGGGTAATTAAGTCTTTTATCCTTTCTGGCTTCTCTAGTGTGCTATTATCAGTCACTGGGCTCCATACATATTTGTTGGTCATCAGCCACCATCTAACTATGTAATCTTGAAAAGGTCATTCACATTCTCCAGATTTTTTATTTTTCCCCACAAAAAAAGAGGAAGGAGGACACAAATGCTCCCAGGCATCCATTTCACCTCCAGAACCCAATGCCACAGTTCAGCAAAAGTTTAACAGCCTGGTGAACATGTGAAAATATGTCAGAAAAGAAAAAGTTTCCAGCTCTGCCAACTTTTTTTCTTTCTCTGGTTACATAAAAACTGCCTAAGTGGCTCAGGGTTTTGAAAGGATGGCATCACTATTTATTTTTTAATGAACACAAGATTATGGGACAATTTGTGAAAATATTTATTTCTAACTATTCTTTGGGGATTGATCTAGAGTAGAATGTGCGTGTGGGCAAATATTGTCTGAAAATGAACAAGAATGCCCTGTTAACAGATTTTTAGGAAGAACATAGTTTAAATTGCTTATTCAAAGAAGTCTACCTCCCGATACTTTGAGTTTCATGGAAAAAGAAATGGTTTTTTGATAAGTTATATGAATTCCGTTCCGTTTTGACATAAATGTCAATGTTTGACTGGAGGGTTTTTTGTTTTGTTTTGTTTTGTTTTGTTTTCCTTTACAAATGCCAGTCTGGGAGGTTACCTAGTTCATTTGCTTAATGAGAAAACTTAAGTTGTCATTTTTATCATTTGCTCTCATATGGGAGATCTTTCAAAGAGAAGCTAATCATTCTGATAAAACAGAAGAATCTGAACTTTGAAACGAGACAAAACAGATTTCGGTTTGCCACTAAATAATTCACTGAGTGGTGCTGGTGTGTTCTCAAACCCCTCAGAACTTCACATCCCCATCTGTAAAGTGGGGATGGTAATACCTTCTCTTCTGGACAGTTACAACACATCCAATATGTGCACTGGCCCCTGCCACGTGACAATAATAATAATAGCTAATATTTATTGAGTGCTTATAGATGCTAGGTACCTTTCTAAACATTCTCAGTATATTACCTTATATAATCCTCACAACAACCCTGTAGATAGGCACAACCATTAATCTCATTATATAATGAAGAAACAGGGGCAAAGAGAACTTATATAATTGGCTAAGGTCAAGTAATGACTAAGCAATAGGACCAGATTTCATGTCCCTGTAGTCTTTTGCTCTAATGACACTACACTATCCTGTACCTGGGCAGATTCTTAGGAATTGGTCATCATTTCTGTTGACTGGATAATGTACATAAAGCACCGATGTCTTTCTGTTTCCCTCTCTCACTCACCCAGGACAATTAAGCCTTGAGCAAGTCATGTCTATTCTACTTCCCTCTACTTCTACCTCTCTTTCTAATTTACTTTATATCTACTGTCTTCACCCTAATGTGAGCCATTGTTCTCTCTTCTTCCAGGCTAGAGCAGAAGCCTCCTCCCACCAGCCTCCTCAGCCTTGTGGGTTCCCTTCCCTCTCCTCCAGAGTATATAGTCAGAGGGATCCTTGAAAAACAGAAGTGCATATATGTACGTGACTCCCACCTTATTTTAACGTCTGGGTCAGCTTCCAATTACCCATGGCTCTTAGGAAAAATACAACGGTCCCATCATGGCCTGCAAGGTCCTGCACTAAGTTGAGCCAGGTGAGCTAACATCTCCAGCCTCATCAGTAGGGCTTTTCCTTCACTTGCTGCTCCAGATATACTCCTGGAAACAGTAATCCTCTTCCTCTTCTCTTCTCCATCAACCTAGGTAATTTTTGCTTTTTCTTCATCTCAGCTCCAACTTCCCTCAAAGGAAGTTGATTAGTATGATTCTAATTGTATGTATATGTATGTGCATGCATATATATGTGTATGTGTGTTGAACAAATTAAAGGTCTTCAAATAGTGGTAGGTAGTGGTGATACTGACAGTCTGAATGGTATTCTGTTAGTAGTAATGATACCCTTCTTAGGGAGATATGACTTGGGATATGCAGAATTCATGTAAGTCATTGGAATGGAACAGTATTACTGATCTTTGGAAGCCAGCCTGGTTGTTAATGCACAGCCCACAGGCCTGATCTCCATTCAGGAGGATTCCCTCCTGCTATTAATATTAAGGACAGATACTAGGCCACATAAGTCAGCTGCTGCTTAAAAGGACTGGAAACTCAAATACCTTCTCAAGCACAATTCCTCTCTCCATTGAAAAGGCTGTGTGATTGCTTTGTTTTCTTTCCCCTTAAAGCATATGATTTCAATATATCCCCTTTGGGTTTTAGAGATGCTTTGGAGTTTAATTTTAATACACTTTCATGTGTATATTGTAACATTGCTGTTTGGAGGGTAGGAGGACACAGTGGGTCTGTTAGGATGGGCCCCAGGAGGAGTTTGAGCACACAGCTAGTCATAGAATGATTAGGGGAACCAAAGGGGAATAGTTTTGTTTTGTAGTGTTTCTGGTTAATTTTTGTTTTGTCTTTTTGTTTGTTTACTGAAACTCAGAGATCACTTTCCTTTGGCTGATAGGCGAAGCCAAGAATATCCCGAGTAATAAAGATATGCTTAGTTACCTCTGTGGCTTGGAAGGTCCCTTTCACTTTTTATTTCTCTCCTTTTTTTAGTGGCTTGTAATCAACTGCTACTTTTTTTGTTTTTTAAGATTTTATTTTTTTATTCATGAGAGACACACACAGAAAGAGAAGCAGGCTCCATGCAGGTAGCCCAATGTGGGACTTGATCCCAGAACTCCGGGATCACATCCTGAGCTGAAGGCAGAGGCCCAACCACTGAGCCATCCAGGCGTCCCTCAACTGCTACTTTAATGAGAAAAATAACAATTCGCATTACATCCATATTGAAGAATCTGCTAGATGGACAGGGTTGAGCGTGTTGTTCAGGTGAATATGATAAATAATAATAAGTAATTAGTACAGATTTGATGTATCTAAAGGAATCTAAAAGCTATAGGGCAGGGGAAAGGCGATTTTGGAGCAGAGAAAAATTGCTTTGATATGACAGTAATGAGCCAAGAACATGAGAAGGAAATCCTGCAGTAATAGGTTTGTGGGCCCTGTGTTGGGTTCAAGTCTTGAGAGGCATTCAGTTAGAGAGGAGTAAATATAGTGAAGGAACAAGAGGTTTTTCTGTTTGTACACCACTTACTATGCTCCACTCCTCCCTCCAAGTTTTTTGGTTTTAATGATCAGATTGTGTTGATACTAAAGTCCAGATAAGAGTAAAAAAGAAATGGCAATTCAGGATTCTGAGATCCTTTCATCATCTATGGAAATAAGTCACCTTTAAAATGCGACAGCAGTGTGACACTACCAATCATCTGGCATTATCTAACACATGACACTTCACTCAATTGCATTTTGAGCTCTTAGGTAATTCAGTCACATTTTCACCTCAGGATGCCACAGCAAACACTAGTTCTGAACTTTGCCTCTTGAGCTACATTTTCCTTCAAAATACCCTTTTGAATTTTCTATTTATGTCTTCACTACTGGCATATAGAGGAAGAGAATTCACTCTAATAAGTGTCTCTGATTTCTAGAGTGATCATTTGTCTCCTCTATTTGCCTTTCTTGGACTTGAGCAGTGGAGTGTGTGTAGGAAGCTCTGCATCCACTTAGCAAGACTTTTAGGTCCCAACAGCAGAGGACTGCTTGTTGGGGTTACTCATAAAAGGCTCACCTTACAAAGGAAACTTGTCAAGGCTCAATTGTTGGCAAGATGGATGGACAAGTGTTTCCAGTTAATGAAATAGCTTTTTGGTGACTTAATGAAGGTAGCTTGAGATCTTCACTGTATTCACTTTTAGTTACTATTATTATTTTTAAAAGGCTGATAAATGATTATGATATAATCAAGAAATGCCAACTATCACAAACCCTATACTAAGGTATTTGGGAGTGGTCATACCCCATGGCCTTTGATTTTAGTTTGAAGATTGAAAATGACCTTTGGATTTTATTTTGATAAGAAAGTTGTCCTCAGTGGAGATAGACCTCATAGTTGGCATAGAAACAGCTGCTGGGCTATTCCTGGGTCATTGAAGACATGGAACCTGGCCCAGTCTGAATGGCTGTTCTCTCCTGGTTGCCTGTTTAAATAAAGGTCAAGAAAAAAATTCCCTTTCTTGGTCTAGACTTCAGGAAGAAATAAGGGAGTGACCATCTTAAAATGTTATCTTAAAATGAGTATTTCCTTTTTCTTCAGGCGTCTCTTCATGGCCCTAATTAAAGTTAATGAATGTCCCAAGTGTATGACAAGTGTTGAATGCAATGTAGCTCACCTGAGGTTCCCTGTGGTTGTACACTTTCACGGGAAATGCCCTTCAGTTCCTGTAGATCCATTGTTAGGCAATCCCTTAATTATAGACTTTATCTTTCTGAAGCATTCAAATCACATGTTAGGCAAATAACTTAGATGCCTTTCTAAGTGCTAGAGCTCTTAAGTCAAGTTAGCAAAAGAATTAGCAAAAGAGGCTAACATTTAGGCAAATAAAAAGGTGTGTTTCACAAATGATTCTTCAACTTAGGTGTTTATGGAAAGGCTCCCAGAAGCCTTTGAAAACAAAAAAAGGCATTAAAAAAAATCTTATTCTGAGCCCCCAAACATAAACTAAATCAGCTAAAAGTGGAGCTTTTCTGAGGCAGGGGGAGGGTTGGAAGGAAGAAGAAGTTGGGGGAGCATCTAGGCTCACCTTAGCCAAGTGGCCTTTGCTCGATGTTTTAGGCTCCCTTCCCCCCTCATCACCAACTCCGAATCTCAGGAAACCACAAAACCAAATCCTTGTTCAATGGCACAAAAATTGTATGGCCTACAAATATGTAAAATATGAGTTGGTACTAAGTTTTTCTTAGGACGCTGTGATCCTTTTAGATGGTATGGCTATATTAAAGGATGGAACTGAGTCTTCAACACATCCACCCAAGATTCCTGCATAAAAACAAGGGGTAGTATCCTTAACCACAAACAGTTAAATATTCCATTCCTCTGAAACTGTCATTTTCTAAAGAATTTTGGAATTCTTTTGGTCTATTTAAAAGCCAAAAGAAAAACATTAATTTTCTTTTCTTTTCTAGTCCCACCTCATTTTTAATTCTTAGGAGTAGCAGTATTTCCAGCTGTTAGAAGAAGTACTTGTGAGTCTCAAATCTAACATCCAATTTGTGGCAACTGTTTCACCTTCTAAGTGCCTCAACTTTCTCATCTTTACAGTGGGGTCATAATCAAACCTGCTAAGAAGCCTGCCTTGAGGATGAAAGGTGAAGAACTTAACCTTGTCCTTATCAACTAGTGAGGATTTAAAAGGAGTTACCTATTATTAGTATTGACATTGTTGCTGTCATTATTATTAGATAACTTGTTCATATACTTATTCTCCCTAGTCATGGCTCTGAGTTCTTTCATACTTTTCTGAAAAATCATATGGGTCTTCAGTGTGAAATTTTAAAAATCACTATTCCAGAGGTTTTGAAGAATAAATTACAGAGTCTGAAGGCATTTCCAAAAATTGGTTGATCAGAGATGTGTTAAATGTTTTCCAGCCTCTGAAATGGACACTTCCAAAGGAGATGATGCTGTGGAATATGTTGCAAAAGAACAAAATTTAGTTTACTCTGCAGACACATTTTATAGTTTTTGCACCATTTCCTCATTTCACTAACTTGTCAAATATGTATTGAATATATATTATAAGCATGATATGTGCTAGAGTTCTGTGAGATCCCAAGTTATATAAATCTTCAGAATGCTTTTAATAAGATTCATTCATGGTCAGGACTTAAGATACATGGTAGTATCTCATGAGCAGAAGTTTCAGAAATTGATTCATTGCTAGCCTGAATTCAGGAAGAACTAAGTCTTCAGAGTAAAGCTCTGCAACGGGGAGAAGTAGAAAATGACCTTCTCCACATATGTTCAGGAAGTGGCTCCCGTGACTCCTATCCCTAGAAATAGAAAGATCTATTAATGTAGAAGATCTTGGTGAGTATTATCCAAAAGTTAGACTTTACAAATATCATATACTCATCCCCTTGAATTTATGGTAATGGGGCAAGACAGCCAAAGCCTTTCCCAAGATGGGGTTTAAATTATCTGATTTTAATTTACTTACTGATTGTCTTTGTGAACCCCCACCCTCCCCCCCCCCAAAGGAAGAGCTTCTTCAGAAGCTCCTGTAGGAAACTGCATCTTCAAGTCACATTGATGCTTCATGCAATGCTTGTATCTGAAGATAGAATTTATTTTACCACAGACAGAAAACTGAGGATTTGGTATATCTAAGTGGCCTGTCAGTCCCCACACCCAGGATTTGCAATAGCCATTCTCTGCACAGGAGCTCACTTTTAAAAGGTACACATCCAACATCAATGCTGGCTTGAAAACTACCTAACAGAGCTCATTTTCAAATATAACTTCCTTTCATAGGAAACTGATAGAATACAAGGGACATGTGTTTTATTTTTAAAATTTCATTTAAAACATCTATGTCCAGAAGTCTTTAAGACATTTAAAAATACCCTTTAATATTGATATGATTCTAAATAATTCTGTGATTTTTCACATGGGAGTATGCATTTGTAGAAAATAATAAAGTCCTCGTAGATTTGAAGAAGGAGAAGATAAGATTGTATTTATTAAAATAAAAGCACAGCTTATACAGGTGAATTCATCAGTAAGCATTCTGTGACTGCTTACTATGTGCAAAGTAGTGTCAAGATATATGTGTTTATGTGTGTGTATGTTAATTACATAACTTAAAAAAAATAGTCCCCTATGGTAACATATAGAATTTAGTCTTTTGGAAAAATCCCAGTTATTTTTATATATTGCTCTTTTGGATGAAGATCAATTTTTTTTATATGAAAATTTCATATAATGGAATAATCAGTGGACCAACCTGACAATGTTTTAAGAACAGAGAAATATTCTGGGTGAAGGAAATTCATCTCAATGTTGATTTGGATCTGATTAACAACTTTAAAAGGAATGATATTCTCAGGAGATCATAATGAGCTGTGATCACAGCTATAACCAATTTTATCCAAAATCAGTGATTTAAAATGATTATCAATGATTTAAAATGCCTGCATGGTGCAATTGCTTCAACTCTTGGTTTTAGCTCAGGTTGTGATCTCATGGTCATGATCTCATGGTCATGATCTCATAGTCATGAGATGGAGCACTGTGTCCGGCTCTGTGCTCAGTATTGAGTCTGCTTGAGATTCTCTCCGTCTCCTTTTACCCTGCCCTCTCATGCTCCCTCTCTGTCAAATAAATAAATCTTTAAAAAAATAAAACATCAATAAAGTGATTCTCAGTTTGAGTCAGTTTTGATACAGCTGATGGGTTAGGTGAGGCAGAAAGTTAAACTACTTCACGGGTTTCCATCAGTGTGTCTGGGGGTTCACTTGCCGCCATAAATCCTAGACTTCAGAGAGGAGCCAGCTTTCCTATGTCAATAAAAGAGTTTTGGAAATGTGATGAGCCTGAGAGTTCATAGCAGATTTTTTAAAATGTGAATTTAGACCTCTGGGAAGGATGTGGCTTGAATAATGCTAAAGAAGAAGAACACAATGTAAGGGAGTTAAGAAGCAGAGGATGTTAATTTTGTAACTTGCAGACTTGCCAGCCTCCTATATTCAGATAGCTTTGGAGACAAGGGGTCAACTCTATCAGGACCTGGATCTTTGCTGAAAAAACCCACAAAAGGCCCTTGTTTCTGCAAGGACCACGGGAACTGGGAACAGTGTTCCTTAACTTTAATGTGTAGAGTAACTTCAATAGTCTGGAACTCTAATTAGTAGCCTTTAGCTGGGACAAGGTGGGAGGGGCTCAATGAAAGGTTTTGGGAAAAAAAAAAAAAGAGGATCTCCTCTTACTCCTGCTTTGCTCTAGGATCCCCTTATATCACAGAGCAGGTGGGGTGATTGAGCCTAGGAACATAACCATCACTGAGATTACCCAGGATTCTTTTTTTCTTTTTTTGCCCAGGATTCTTGATCAGGCACGCAAAAGAAGGTTCTAAGTGTTTATAGAAGTAGAAACTGGGTGAATGAATTTTTTTTTTTTTAAAGTAGCCAGTAAGAGAGATTAAGAAAGGACAGGATTCTGTACCTTTCAGTGAGATTGGCCTTTTCCTCATATTTATCCAGTTTGAGTGTGAAATTCCTCAGGCCACAGTAAAAGTAGCTCCTTGCCCTGTACACAGCTGACTGGGCCTGCTGCTGCTTTTGGTGGCCTTCCAAACAAGGGAAATGACTTCAGACACCTTCTGCTTTTCCCAGTCCTTCTTAAACCTTGAATGATGTCAGTACAAACAAAGTGAAAAAAGTTTTACTTAACTGATTCCCTGGATGTTTGCTCACTGGCTGTACATGGGTAGGAGTACCTCACCCTGGAATCACTGATACCATAAAAGCAACATTGCATCATAAAAAAGAAAAAAAAAAAAGAAAAAAAAAAAAGCTAAACATCAAACAGATATCCAGTTCTTGGGTAGACTCCATCTAAATGTTACTGTAAAGAAAGTTCCCAACCTCTACACTGAATACATTTAAGCCTTAATTTTTGTCAAACTTCCTTGAAAGATAGACTTTAGGAATTTACCTTGTGTACTTTGCAAAGAAGCAAACTAAAGCTTACATAGACATAATGCCCCTACTGCCTCTCAGCTCAAAAGACCTTATCTCCAGTCTTCAATTTAATTTATTAAATTATTACCTGTGGATTGCCTACTTTAGGAAGGGATTTGATGCAGACTGAAAATCAAGTTCTTTTTCAAAATAGATCCAAGTTTTGGGGGGAAGATGGGCCTGTAAAGGGTAAGGCAAAGTAAGGTGAAATTTTTTAGTTGGCAGTGGAATGGAGTTTGGACTTGTTTGGGTATGGAGTGGATTGGGACTCAGTTATCCTATTTGTACTCCTTTAATTAATGCTTCAAGTCTACAAATATGCAGGGAATAAAATAAATTGGAACTATTTGGATCAAAATGGTTACAACTATGACCATCCACCCCTTCATCTATTCATCCATTAGACATTTATTGAGTTTCTGAGGCACCGGGTTCGCTCAGTCAGTTAAGTGCCCAAATGGTGATTTCAGCTCAGGTCATGATCTCAAGGGTCCTGAGATAGAGACTCACGGCAGCTCCTCACTCAGTGGGCAGTCTGCTTCAGATTCTCTCTCTCCCTCTTCCCCTGTCCTTCCCCCCACTCATGAGCATGCCAGTGTGCTCTCTCTCACTCATAAATAAATATTAAAAAAAAAGACATTTATTGAGTTCCTATTAGTTATCAAGTGTTCTTCCTTCTTTTGAAGAATGCATTCCTATGTACAAGGTGTTCAAGATCTCTGCCATATTGGATCAGGGAAAGGGGAGACAGAGACAGGTTCACAGATACACACATAATCACAAATTATGGTAAAAGCTGTGTTAAATTTAGTAGCAAATGTTTTTGGGTTTTGTTCTTGATTTTGTTTTATATCTAAAATTTCTTTGAAGCTATGCAATAGAGAAAATAATATATTTCTTTCTAGATAAATGGCTTTAGGATCACTTTGTTGAAGTGAAATCTTAAAATATAAATTTCCCATTTGCAACATTCTTCATAGGAAGCTTCCAGCACTGTGTCAGAACTGGTTTAATGATCTTGCTTACAAAG
Source organism: Vulpes lagopus (assembly GCF_018345385.1). NCBI lineage: Eukaryota > Metazoa > Chordata > Mammalia > Carnivora > Canidae > Vulpes > Vulpes lagopus. Next base: position 40,068,915 of record NC_054841.1, read on the forward strand.
TAAATAAAACACAATGGTGTCTCTATAGAATTTAAGTGTTGTGATGCATCTGTCTAGAAGCTTGTTAAAATACATATTGTCCTGGGATCCCTGGGTGGCACAGCGGTTTGGCGCCTGCCTTTGGCCCAGGGCGCGATCTTGGAGACCCGGGATCGAATCCCACGTCGGGCTCCCGGTGCATGGAGCCTGCTTCTTCCTCTGCCTGTGTCTCTGCCTCTCTCTCTCTCTCTCTCTGTGTGACTATATAAATAAATAAAAAAAAAAAATTTAAAAAAAAAAAAAAAATACATATTGTCCTGACATTTCAATAAGAAGTAAGCTGACTTGGGTGTCTAGCACAAAAAAATCAATTGCTTTATTATTTTATTTTTATCACTTGCAGATGGGTCAAATTATCATCAAAACTTTATTATCATTGATAATACACTAATGCAGTAGGTTGACATAACGATTGACTAGTTGAATGTTGCAGTATATGATTAACCTAAAGTAATGTTATACATTTTCCCTGACTCCATGTAGCCTTTGAGGTAAGAGGATTTAAGTAAATCTTTTGTCCCATTGTTCTCAGAGATTAGATGTTATGGAAAAGACTAAAAAGATGAAATGATTTGATAACGCTTTCAAAAGAAGGCTATTATACCTTTACTGCAATATATGCCATAAACCAGAAGAATTGTGAATTTTTAGGCATGCATCTAGTTTATAATTCCAAAAGCCAAATGTATATACTTAAATATATGCAAGTAATGATTCACATGCATACTTGCAAGTTACAAGAAATTTTAAAAAAATGTTAAGAACTGGGAAATTGTGAAGTTTCTTTGAATTTCTTTGAAAATCGGATTTTAAAAAAAGCTCCTTATGATGTTTTAGAGATATTACTTCCTGAAAGGAAGAATCTGCAATAAATGCAAATGACAGAGCTTTCTAGGTTCTAATCCTGTGCTCCCATTAAAAATAACTTTTGGGTGGGCATGACATGAACTATTCTGTCTTACAAATACTGTAGAATATTTAATGATCTTCAATTGTATTCTGGAAAATAGACTTGTGTTCTCTTTTTCTTTCTTTCTAACCCTACCCCTACCCCCCACTCCCCCCCAGCTCTTTCTGGTACTTTTTTTTTTTTTCTCTCTTTCTGGTACTTTGCCAGAGCTGTCTGTTTCTTTCTTGGAGTCCAGTAATTGAAGGTACTTTTTTGGAAGATGGTTTCAATTATCTAAAGCCAGTGGAATGTTTAACTGCCCCTTGCTATTGGTGAACTTGTTTACATTGGGATTTTAGATGAATTCAGATTACATGCAACCAGATGTTATCTGCTATGGTAGGTTTTTTTTTTTTTTTTTTTTTTTTTTTAAGACAAAAACAACAAAAATTGTATGAGGGAGAGGACTTTACTACTATATTTAGGTCAATGAACCTCAAACTTTATAGAAGTATGACCCTTTGGGTAAACTTTTAATGACAATCAGTTGAATATTCAACTATGATACTATATGGCTTGTGTGCAATAAATAATGTTTAATTTCCACATGTCTTTATGTGATACTGATAAAAAAATTCTGTCTCACAAAAACATTTTGTCACCTATGTAGTTGGAGATAGTAAAATTATAAATTAAAATTAATTCATGTTCATATTATGCTTAAACTTCATAGATTTACTGTCATGCCACTCAGGATAATAGAAAATAAATGTTGTGATATTTAATAAGAAAAAAATCTGAAGCAGTATAAGTCACCTGTAAAACAACAACTAAATGTTCTAGACCGTAGACAATTGAAGACTTATTTCCTTAACTGACAGCTTAAATGAAGGCTTAGTAAGATATATATTTTTTGTACAGGTTGAACTTTAAAATCTAAAAGAAAAGCTGAATACACAAATTTTAACTCAGAAAACAGATAAATTAAGGTAGAATTAATCTTTATGAAAGAATTATTTGCTTTTTCAAGGGATCCAGAATTCACTTAGGAAGGTTTTTTTTTTTTTTTTTATAAGTTGGCTTTCAAGGTGATTAAAATATGAGTTAGCCTTCAAAGTTTAATTGCATCTAAATCTTCAAAAAAGAAAATATCCTTGTTGAATCTTCAAGTAGACATCAGGTATGATGTCTTCACTATAGGTAGTGAGAGGCCATCCAAGAGTTGTATTAGGAATTAAATAAGAGGGTACATACACATATACACATATAAATGCATACATGCATATATATGTATACATACATAGAATATAGATGTATATATGCCTATATACATGTAATTTTTTTTAATAGCACTTAGTATATCTACAAAATATTGTTGATACTCAATTGAATGAATAAAAGAACAAAAGAAAGTTCCAGGATTTTCACAAATAGAAGAAGGAATACCTGACAGGAGTTGTCACCTTTGAGGGTTGTAACTACTGTCAAAATCATGGTCAGGGAAGAGTTAGAGGAGGAAAAACATTCTTCATCTCTCTTCCCACCACCTGTTTTACTAGGGCCTCTTGTTACATTCATCTAATTGGAAGCCAGATAGATGGCAAGGGTGCCAGCTGAAACAGTAGGTAGGGGGTCAACTTCCTACTTCCTTCCAGGCAAAAACAGGGCAGAGAAGTATGGGAATAGATATGGAGGAACAGAGAAGGAAAAGCCCACTTGTATCTCCCATGGGTCTACCCAGGGTAGTTCTCATAATTTGAACCTAGTGGAAAAATGCTATTGACAGTTATTTTACCTATGTAGATTATAATCTTTCTAGGCAATGAATCTAATTAGTAATCCAAACACTGTTTCTCTTTGATTCAGACTTTTTTTTTCCAAATGAGAATTCTCTGATTATGAACCAAATACTTAATGAATCTTAAAATTGCATAACAATATTTATTTTTCAATATATACTGTGTATGGCCCTTTAATAGTCAGCTATACACACAAAACACACTTGACAAATCAATATTAAGTTGTAAAATAATTTGAGAGGTAAAAAATGAAACATCAGCTATCATTTTTGTTTGGATTTTACCCATCCTACAGATTCATATTTACAAATAAAAACTGAGACTAATTATTTGCTAAGTTATAAGAGGAATTAAAGTTTTTTAAAGACAATTTTATGGAAAAGAAGTTAGACAGAAAATAGATTAATTGACAAAAGTATCAAGTCTAAAATAGACATGTAAAGCTTATTAAATTTCAAAGGTTTAAATTCATATATATGTAATACTTCAAAAACTCATAAAGAATGTATTCTCTGATAGTGGATTTTAGCTAGATATTAATAAAAAATGTTAAATTAAAAAATATCTAAATATTTAGCAATAAGAAATGACCTAAATAATCATGGAGTTAAAATATCATAGTGGACATTAGAAAAAATATTTTGAAATGATCATGAAAACATATACGTACAACTTTATGCTAATATATTTGAATATTTTTTTTAAGTTCACAAATTTCTTTGACTTAAAATATTGACTTAAAATTTTTAAAAGAAATTTAAACTATCATCTAAAGCTTTCCCACAAAGAAAACATCTAGGTATCTTGATTATACTAGATATCTTTACTTAAACACTGTTGGTGGGGTTGTAAATTGGTATAGACATTATAGAAACAGTATAGAGTTCCTCAGAAAACTAAAGGTAATACTATCATATGATCTAGCAATTCCACTTCTGGGTGCATATCCAAAGGAAGTAGAATCAGTGTTTTGAAGAAATATCTTCACTCCCATGTTCATTGTAGCATTATTACAATAGCTGAGATATGGAAAGTATCTATCAATGGATGAATGGATAAAGAAATTGTGATCTGTATCTATAACTATCTATGTATCCATCTATCTTTCTATAATGGAATCTTATTCAGCTGTAAAAATGAGGAAATCGTGCCATTTTTGACAACATGGTTGAATCTGGAAAAAAATTATGCTAGGTGAAATAAACCAGACAGAAATAAATACTATGTGATCTCATATTTGAAACCTAAACAAGTCAAACTCATAGACACAGAAAATAGAATAGTGGTTGCCAAGGAATGGGGGTGGAGTAAATGGGGGGATGTTGGTCAAAGGGTACAAGTTTGTAAATTCTGGGGATATAATATATAGCATGGCGACTGTGATAAGAGGTATTATACTGTATACAGTTTGCTGAGAATGAATCTTTTTAAAAATATTTATTTTAATTATTATTTATTTGAGAGAGAGAGAGAGAGAGAGAGAGAGAGAGAGAACAGGAGTAGTAAGGAGGGATAGAGGGAGAGGGAGAAGCAGACTATACACTGAGCAAGGAGCCTGAGGCAGGGCTCGATCCCAGGACTTCAAGATCATGACCTGAGCAGAAGGTAGACGCTTAACCAGTTGAGCTAACCAAGGTGTCCTCCTAGTGAGAATGAATCTTAAGTGTTCTTAACTATGTTAGATGATAGACATGTTAATTAACTTGATCGTAGTTATCATTTCACAGCTTGTAAGTATATAAAATCATCATGTTATATACCTTCAATACAATTTTTGTCAAAGAACAAAATAAAATTTAAAAATAGCTTAAAAATTAAGCCAGTAAAAATTTAAAATACATGTATATATGTTTTATATGTAGATATATATGTGTATATATGTTTTAAAGAAGAAAATATTATGCAATTTATAACTTCAGAAAATATCAAATTTGGGGGAATTATTAGATTCCTAGGACTTCAACAAAATGCATACAAGACCTCTACAAAGGGCACCTGGGTGACTCAGTAGTTGAGCATCTGCCTTTGGCTCAGGTTGTGATCCTGGGGGGTCCTGGGATCAAGTCCTGCATCAGGCTCCCTGCAGAGGGAGACTGCTTCTCCCTCTGCCTAGGTCTCTGCCTCTCTCTGTGTCTCTCATGAATAAATAAATAAAATCTTAAAAAAAAAGAGAGACCTCTACCTAGAAAATTCAAAACATTACTTAGAGAAATAAAGTAAGACATAAATTAGTGGAAAGATATGCCATGTTCAGTAAATTAAAAGACAGATCCAAGGTGATCTTTAGTGCAGTAAATAAAAATGTTCAGCACCTAACTTTGGTGAATGTGTGTATATGTGGTGTGTGTGTGTGTGTGTGTGTGTGTGTGATGTAGTAAGATGAGTCTAAAAAAAAAATATGGAAATTAAGAACCCAAAATTGCAAGACAGTTTTGAAAGGAACAAACTTGGTGGACTTATATTCCCCACTATTAAGATCTCTTAAGAATGATTGGGAGTAGGTATAAACAAGGGTTCTGGAATTTGGGTCATGTTCCATAGTTTGTTCTTGGGGGGGTGGTACAGGACGTTGTTCATTTTGTAGACGTTCACCTAGCCATACAACTTAAGATTTGTCTACTTTGTTTTATGTGCATTACATTTGAATGAATACTTCCAAAGTCAATATAGCAACATATTAAAATTTAATATAGATGGGTGGCAAATACACAGGTTATTCTCTATGTGTTTCTACATGCTTATAATACCTTAATAATTTCAAAAGAGATAATTCAAAAAAATAATTTTGATTTAGGCTGTACTTTAATTACAGATGTGTATAGGGCCAAACAATACCAAACTTTGCCTTCACTGTACTATACCACGATTATCCCTTCATCAGGCCCTAGCAAAAACTATTGCAGAGTGAGAAGATATGAAAAGTCTGGTAAATGCTGTAGATTACGATATCTTGTACACCTATGAACTGGGGAATAATGGTGGGATTCTGGACACACAGAGTTAGATTGATAGCCAGTAAAATGTCTCAACAGCTATAGAAAATGGGTGTTTGGGAAAGAGAGGGACCCAGAACACTCTGAGTACTACAGCTGTCAGTGAGTAAATGTTCATTTGATAAACTACCAGATCACCTTTAAAAGTGCTTTTGTCTGAGGGCAGTTCACTCAACACTCAATTACTCAGAGACTCTGTATCTGGGTCTTCAATTTTTCACCTTCATTTTAAGAGCCACTATCTGAGGGATAAGAGAAGAAAGTAGTACAGCACTCTGCTTCTTCTTATTTGTTGTCTGCTGTTGGCTAGAGTGGACATTTGTCCACGTTCCTTCTTAAATGTGTAGGGACAAATGGTCAAATCCAGAGTCAAACTCTCTATGTTTAATTACATTTTAATATTTACTTAAAATACACTATTATTGTTATTAATTTCTCATTGGCTTGTAGTTCAATGCAACATGCTTTGTCTATGTTCAGTTTGACTAAATTAATTTGAAAACAAAAGTTTGAGAACCGAAAACTTGAGTTTTTCTAGTGGGATTTATTTTTTGAGGAGTGATAATGTCTAGGACATATTACCTTATTGGTTGGTTTTCATATCATTATCATCAATGATCATTATCAACCAATATTTACTCATTTTCTGGTGCATACACAAAATGGGAAAAGAAAAATATGTCTAGGTTGAATGTGGGTACAAACTCAAAGGCCTAAGAGGACCATGGACATAATCTAAAAGAGCAAAGTGGTCCTGGGGTAAGACAAACAAGAAAGGGTGTGCCATTATAAATGGAGCCTGATAATTTGCCTCAATGTCCTGAAGACCATGAGGTGTGGTCTTAAACTGGCATATTCTGAACATGACTGGCTCTACTCAGTTCCAACTGATATAGTATTGCAGGAATTTGGGTACTCTATTGCTATGAAATCTTGATTTTTCAAAAGAAACTTAAAATATATCTCTCTCAAACAAACAAACAAACATGAAATCTTCCAATTTCAAAACCAATCCAGTTAGAAACTAACAAGCACTATTGCAATCACCATGCACCAAACAGAATACTTTCTAAGGGTTATTTATGGTGTGGACCTGTGAACCTCAGCCTTCCAACATAGGGGAAATAGGGCACACAGTTTATATAAAAGGGCATGAAACAATACTAAATACAAAATGCATTCATGTATTTCTTCACTCATAAAATAGTATTTACTAGGTGCCATCTAGGCCCCATACCCCATGTGGGTTCCTAGGGTTACTAAGCTGAACAAACATGTTTCCTTTTGCCAAGCAGCCTCTGGTCTGGGAAAAAAAAACAAAAACAAATCACTAGATTAGTTATTAAACAACTCTAATAGTAATAGGAATAATTGGTATAGTTGAATTTCAGAGAATGGAGGCTTCTCTGACATTTTTCTTATGGCCACAGGAAATAATTGAGAAATAATGAGTCCCCCCCCCCCTTTTTTGGTATCCTTATCTACCTGGGCTTCACTTTAACCAAGTCACAAGAAGTAAAAACAAGTCATAAAACTATCTCACAGTCAACTTCTAAAGGAAGTACTGTCATGGAAGTGTGAGAATGATGGGGAATTTCTCATTAACTAGTAGTTTCAACATCCTTTTTAAAGGTATCTTTAATTACACTAATGAAGCAGTTAGTCTTCTTAAATGAGTATACTATCAACTAGTTAGCTAGCTCTTTACATACAAACACACACACACATCCACGTATTATTTTATTTCTTTTGTCACTAAAGGCAATCTTACTTTAGCTTCAGATTAAATAACAGCGATAGCCACTTGTTTTTCCACCTCCAAACTATGGTGCAGCCACAAGGAAGGCACATAAGTGAATAAATTGTCATTGATTCTAGAGCCCTTTGGTTGTGATAATGGAAACTGTATTCTCTGGGATTTCTGAATGGATTATTATTCAAACTACTTACTGTTAAATGTGTTTTATTCACCAACAGAGGCAGTAAAGGTCCCAGTGTTCCATTTCCCTGAATAACCAGATAAGCACTCACTCTGGGATATGCAACTTTGTTGACTTGGGAGAAGTGCTTGATTCCTACATTCTCTTCAGAACTTCCCTTTAGGTGGTATCCCCCCCAAAGTTATAGAATTGTGAAGAGTACAGAGGAAGTTAAGGATCACTATTTGAAAGTTATTTTGTCTTTCTGGATGGAAGAACAATATATTCATTTGTGATAAAAATCTAGATATGAATGATGTAATGAAGTATCGGTTTAACTAATGAGATGGGAAGCTCCAAAGACCTCCTGGCTGTTTTGCTAAATAAAATAACCACCTTCAAACATGAAAACAATTGTGGAAAAAGCTTCTGCCAAAGGTAAACCCCTCAGTATCTTATGGCAGATGTTATTGACAGAGTAGAAGAGACAGGAATTTCCTATAACTGTGGTTGGCTCTAAGGAATACAATTTCCAGCATGTCTTTCATCATTGTAATAATATGGTAATGATTAAATTCACCTGCAGAAGCCCAAGGCGTCTGTTTGTTTCATGGGAACTTCCAAATGTCTTGTGTACAGACTTGCTCAAGTGGGAGTTTGTGAGTGTAAGAACAGCAAACTCCACCTTATCTCACATGGCAAAGGAATGGTATGTTCTACTTAAGTGAATATTCTTGTTGTTGGAGAGCTCTGGTGCATACCATACATTTTAATTCTCTAAGAGTGAATTTTAGTTAATGTGAAAGTGGCACTCACATGCCTTACATCTGGCTTTTTTTTTTTTTAATTTATTTTATTTTTTATGATAGTCACAGAGAGAGAGAGAGAGAGGCAGAGAGACACAGGCAGAGGGAGAAGCAGGCTCCATGCACCGGGAGCCCGACGTGGGATTCGATCCCGGGTCTCCAGGATCGCGCCCTGGGCCAAAGGCAGGCGCCAAACCGCTGCGCCACCCAGGGATCCCCTTACATCTGGCTTTGATGCGATAGTGGAAGTCTGTCTCCTTTAGCCCCTGGTTCATCTATCTTTAAGTACTTTCCCAGCTTTGGCTAGAATTTAGCCCCACCTATGGTAGCTCTTGTATTATGGAACCATCCTAGCCCCCAGACATCCCCACAATTTGTGTTCTGCTCAGTCAAGCCACCCTATCAATCAAACTTCTATTCCGTAAGGGCTGTTTTGATAACTGGCTAGTTCCTTGTTCAATCAATTTGAGCTAGAGTGTTTTGGTTGATAATTGTGTAATCTGTTGATACAGATTCCCTGAATAATATTTGACTTAAAGAACTTGATTAGAATAAATAATTTGGCCTCATACAATTACTACAATGTTTTGCAATACAGAGACCTTATATATCATCTCTAGCCTAAATTCATTATTTCCACAAACATAATAGTTATATTCATTCAGTGCCTATGGTTATTCTGGGTGCTGTACTAGGTGTTTTATAAAAAAATATTTTCAATTTTTATGAAAGACACACAAATAAAACAAAAGAACTGTAAGATTGGTTCAGGGAAATTATCATCACCTAACAGAGTGAACAGAATAAACATGCCTTCTATTATCTCTGTAAAATGTTTTTGCTATGTTCATGGCATGTTGATCTTGCGCTGGCTGGCTATGCTTTAGAAAGGCTGAGTGCTTTGCTCCCATAAACTGCAATGTTCAATTATTAAGAGTCAGTTTTCCCTCAAACCTGTTTATCCCAATTGGTTTAATGTTAAGCAAACAAAGAGAGTTTTTGTCTCTGAAAATAAATCTAAGATGTAAGATGCTGCAAAACTTTGATGAAAGCCAGTTGCTTTCCAAAAATGTTGTTAAAGTAAATATGGGTAAGACCCTTTTAGAAGATTAGGGGAAATCATAAGAAACTAGGAAACTTTTTACTCAGATTGCCTTGTCATACATTATACTCTGGTTCAACTTTAGAATCTAGAAATAATAGTACATCATAAGTGAGGTTAGTGCAAGGACAACTTGGAATTTCAGGTAGTGGACACTGCTACATTAGTCAAGATTCAGTGGCAAACAGAACTGGAAACATAATCTACCTATCTATATATCTATCATCTATCTATCTATCTGTCTATCTATCTATCTATCTATCTATCTATCATCTATCTATCTCTATTATCTATCATCTATTTTTTTTCTTATAGGTATGCAATACCTGCTCTCTGACATCCAGGGGAAACATTTAATCTGAACTTCCACTCAGTCCTGAATTTATCCCTTGTCTTATTTCACTAATTAGTGAGAGATATCACTTAAATGAGATCCTCTAATTGTTATATACGGGACAGAAAGCATCTTCCACATGAAGTTACGAGTAATCCATATGATATGTGAGTGTGAAGATGAATTGGGCAGTTGGGGAGCAGGAGCTGCGAAGAGGCTAAAGGTATTAGACTCAGAACCCAAAATGAGACCCTAACTCTGGCAGGGATGGAGCTCCCAGATGTAAGGGAGAAAATGCTGGATCAACCATGCAGATGTGTGAGAATATGAATGAAAATGAAGAAGTAGGATGATGAATAAAGAGAAATGGGACATGGAAATATTGGCTACTGAACTCTCAGAATATGAGTGAACAGGGACCCTTGGGTGGCTCAGTGGTTGAGTGTCTGCCTTCGGCGCAGGGCATGATCCCGGGGTCCCAGGATCTAGTCTCACCTCAGGGAGTCTGCTTCTGCCTCTGCCTGTGTCTCTGCCTCTCTCTGTGTGTCTCCTATGAATAAATAAATAAAATCATAAAAAAAGAATATGAATGAATGGTTGAAAATGGCTCTAGTTTGAGGAAAATGAATGGGTTCTCATACTAATAGAAATATTAGTCAAAGTCAAAGTCAAATATTAGTCACGGTGAGCAGACAGAAAAACAAAGGAGGGTTGAAATATTTAGTGTGAAAAATATTCAGGAAGGTGTGTTGTGGAGACTCACATAATAGCAAATAAACTATGGAAAGTTTGTTGAAATCTCATATCAAAGAAGACTTCTTTCAGATAGTGCTATTTCGGCTATTTTAACTGAAAAAGCATGTTAGGCAATAAGGTGCTTATGACATAGCAAAAGGGAGCAGGGAGATGGGCCTCTCTCCTGAGCCTCCAAGAATGACTCTGAACAATTATGTGGGAACCAGCCCACCGGGGAGCTGCCACCTCCTCCACATGCTCAAGACAGTAGAGAATCTGGAGGCTTCCGCCTCCGTGACCACCGCAACTGCCTTTCCATGCTCCCAAAGCAAGCAGCTCTTCTCGGAGTGATACTTCACGGAACCTCTGTAAATCTGAAACGAGTCTTGCCTGTCAAAAACAGCCAAAGAGCTCCCTTCCTCCATTCTCCTTCCCAAAACACGTACAGGCAAATCCAATGGGAGAAACCCAATTTGCATTCAGAATCCTAGCTCCATGGAAGTCTAGAAACTGAGGGTTTTTGCTGTCTGCCTCCACAGTACAGGAAATTCACTGAAAGCACAGGAATGTCAAGCTGCCTATCAGATTCATGTACAGTGAACAATTTGTCTCTGTGAAAAGATTCGCAAATTAAGATGCTATTCTGTATTTAGTTAAAATAAAATGTTTGTTTTGTAACATATTTCACCCACTGATTTTAAGACTCCTTAGAGCTTCATAGAAATTTAAAATAATGTGACAGTGTTCTTTTTAAAGTATATCTTAGAAGCCACGAAATATATATAGCATGAAAGAAATATAGCATGAATTGCTTTTTGATCTCCACTTTAACTTTATCCATTAACCAGCAAAATTCTTGTCACACTTTTGTAGAATAAGAGAAGTTGTAATGCTTTATTTTCTCCCGTTTTTCAGATGAGTTAAAATTGAAACTTTACGAGGCTGTGACTAACGCCTCTAAATGATAAAAAACCTCAACTCTCTTAGCTAAAACTCATTATTTGCCCTGCCATTGTGTTGTTCTTTCACTTCCTTTTGACAGTGTCATTAACTAATAAGTTTTTGTAAACCAGGGTTTTCTTAACTTGGGCAAGTTAGAAAAGCTGTGTTTTAAAATCAGATGCCCAGACTAGCACATCTCCCACTTGTTCCCTTTAATCCAAAGAGGAAAGAACTGTGGGATTTGAGTTATGATAAAGGGGAATGTGGGTAAGTATTTCAGGGCAGCAATCAGCTAACCCTGCTGCAGAACAGAGTTCCTCGGCCCTGCTTCCTTCTTGACCTGAAGTGAATCCTATCACTGTACCTCGCATAGATATTGGTTTACCACACAATGAGCATTTACTAGACTGTCATGTGCCAGACACTGTGGCAAATCAGAAAAAAATCTCCCTGTCCTCACAGGGCTTCTGGTCTAGTAGGGTAGAGAAAACAAATGTCATGTTGGTGATAAATAGCATGAAAAAATGGTAAAGCCCGGATAAAGATAGCAGTTGTCACCAGATTGTTTGCAAGCAATCAGAATGTTAAGGATTGAAGACTTTCCCCAGCCACTATATTGAACAGGTCTGATGGAACTATAATCCATTTGGTAAGTGTTGAAGGAGAGGGGAACCTAGTGAAGTATTTTAATTACTGTAAATTGCTATTAAATTATTTAATTTTTCCTTCCTATGAAGGGAGAACATCTCAGGAGTGTACATCCATTTCCTGGGGCTGTTGTAACAAAGTTACACAAACTTCATGGCTTAGAACAACTGGATTTTGTCTCACAATTCTGGAAGCCAGAAGTCCAGAACCAGGTGTCAGCAGAGCCATGTTCCTTCTGAAACACGTAGGGGAATCCTCCCTTGCCTCTTCCTAGCCTCTGGTGGTTTGCTGGCATTCTGTAGTGGTACCCCATTTTCGCATGGCATGTTCCCTATGTGTGGGTCTGTATCTCTGTTTACATTTGTCCTTTTTTATAAGGACACCAATCATATTGGATTAGAATGAACCCCAGTGACCTGATTTTAACCACATCTGACAGCCCCTGTCTCCAATTTAGGTCACATTTTGTGATTTTGGGAGTTAGGACTTTGGAAACAATATTATAAACTTGGAGTTTCTCTGGTGATAAAGACAGATATGCAGACAACTATCTTATTAGGCAGAAATAAGTAAATGCTAGTGGTTCTTTGTTGTTTAAAAAGAAGGACTGATTCTCTTTTTATAAAATGCGTGAGTCCACGCAAACCAGGAGGATTCAAAGTTAGTAAAAGGTACTTCAGTGGGTGGAATAGCATGACTGGAGCTGGTTTATTTAGTACTTTTTAATTTAATGAACTAGTCTCATTACCATCTTACTAAGATAACTGTATCTTAGCCCACTCTGTTTAAAAGTATTTAAGCATCTTATGTCATGGTTGGATGGATTTTTTCCCCTTCTTTTCTCCTATTCTGTTTGGTGGAGGTGTTGGAAAGCTTAAAAATCTGACTGCCAGAAAGTGCAGTCGTAATGTGGCTGTCTCTACTCATGCAAACAGGAGAACCCATGGGGTTGAGCAGGCTAGTCTGTGATGGAACAGTGATTACATAGGAGGCATTGGGTCTCTTGCTGCAAATGTAGGTTGTACAGCTCCAGCATAAGAGAAGGCACCTTGTCTCAGGAAAAAGCCAGCAGTTGTACCGAGCTTCCCTATATCCTGGCCCATTCATTATGGGTGCCACAGGGGACAGCCTAGGTCAGGCTGATCTTGGGTCTCCAGACACTCCATCAAGACAGCAAGTTTAAAAATATGCCCCTTAATTTGATCCTTCCCTGAAGAAGCCTGAAACATATAGGATTCTTGGCAAAATCTGTCATCATAACATTACAGAAGATTCATAAAACCTTCCTAAAGATTGCTATGGGATTCTAATGGTTCCTCAGGTGTCTTCTGGCCCCTCTGATCAACTTTTCACACTAATGAGGGAGGGAGAAGGAAAACCATCATCACCCCAGGTGTGTGTCTTCTCACACTTGCCATTCTGGATTCAGATGAGAGAGGTCTGAAAGCAGGAATTATTATTACCCCGAATTTCTAAGGAGAGAATTTTTTGTCCTTTCTAGCAAAAGTGTAGCATGACACTAAATATCCCTCTTGGGTTTTTATTATAATCAAGCCAATATTTTTTCCTGATTTTAAGAAATTTAAATATCTTGTGATGGAAGATAAACTAAACCCCCACCCATCTTTTTTTTCATAATAATTTTTCCACTCTTTGAGTCCCACTCCCCCTATTTTTTTACACTGCATAATTGTTTCAGCTTAGTTATGGTGTTTCCTGAAAATTTATCTTCTGACTTCCAACAGAATTTTGATTTAAAAGCAAGTGGTATTATTCTCTCTTCTTTCCCCAGTATATAAAGTGTCTAGCTCTCGTGTTATTGGCAAGATTGTGTTTCCTTTGTTGTTTTAACCTCAACTTTATAAAACTGGCTCACATGATGCTTTTACTCTAGGATTGGAGAGTTCAAACATTTATAAATCCAAAAACAACATGTTCCTGTGCAGAAATTCACCACACCATTGAGAAGCATGTCATAATGATAGCCAGAAATGGTAAGGGCAAAAGTAAAAAGAAGAAAAAATGTTTTTGAAATGTGAGCTTTGTAAGACTTGTAAGACTAAATAAATAGCATTACCCATCTTCCTTACTTTAAGTAGAACCTTATTTTAGAGAGTCAGCACCAGCCAGAAAGTGTAGGAGCACCATACCACCATTTAGATAGTTACATATTTACTCTAAGACCTTCTTTTAAATGTTTGCTCAGCCACCTTCATCTCTTCCACTGTAGCAGAAGCACACAGTGGGAGAAAGCACCTAAATAATTTCTCATTATACTTTACTTGAACAATGAAATATAGTCCCAAGTTATCACAAACCTAATAGTCATTCCTAAAACAAATATACAAGGCAGGTCATTTAATTTTATAATTATAGGTAAATGCAGCCAGATGACAACAAATAACTTAAATAATGATTAGCATTCATTCTACTCATGTATACATAAGATTTGGGGACACAACATTCCTTCTATTTATGCTCTGAGTATTGCTTAAAATAACATTTGTTCTTATTAGTCCCTGAAATATCCAGAATATCCATTAATTTACTGATCTATATTTCTATTTTGATTTTTAAAATATTTTTGGCTTAATAACACAAGGAAAGCAAAAATAGAAATACTAGTAATAGGAAACCTGGGTCACCACAGTGAGTTAAGTGTCTGACTCTTGGTTTCTGCTCATGTCAATATCTCAGAGTTATGAGATCTAGCCCTAAATCAGGTTTCCTGCTCAGTAGGGGGTCTGCTCAAGATTTTTTCTCCCTCTCCCCTGCCCCCTGCTCACACACAGTCTCTCTCTTTCACATAAATAGATAGATGATGATAGATAGATAGATAAAATCTTTTTTAAAAAGAAATAATAGTAATAAATAAGCTAGGAAGCAAATTAGCCTGTTTGATTTTTTTTTTTTTTTGAAGTAGGCTCCATGCCCAGCATGGAGCCCAACATGGGGCCCAAACTCATGATGACACTGCGATCAAGACCTGAGCTAAGATTAAGAGTCAGACTCTCAACCAGCTGAGCTACCCAGGTGCCCCTACAGTGTTGTTGTTGTTGTTGTTTAAATAGGCATAAATAGGCATCCGTGACTTTGTTGCTGTGTCTGAAAATGTTTTGCTTGTATCAGGAAATCCCAAAAAAGTTCATACCTAATTGCACAGTAAAGTTGAAATACCTATTTTTAGGTTTGTTTCTCTTATGGGTTTGTTTCTCCTGTTGGTTTCCTCCAAAGTCACTGAGTGAACCTGGCTTCAATTTACTTATATTTTGGAGTTTTATCCTCAACTGTGCTGTGGACCATCGCAGCCACGTATAAAGATAGAAAAAAAGCAATGCTGTTGGATGCTAGTGACAACTGCTTCCTTGTGTGGCAGACAGATTCAAAATGGATTAATGTTCAAGTCAGGCCCTTTCACTTGTACTCTCTCATGAGGGTTGACAGAGCAATGAATGTGGCTTGTCCACAGACCTCC
Organism: Vulpes lagopus; assembly: GCF_018345385.1. Taxonomy (NCBI): domain Eukaryota; kingdom Metazoa; phylum Chordata; class Mammalia; order Carnivora; family Canidae; genus Vulpes; species Vulpes lagopus. Next base: position 40,084,596 of record NC_054841.1, read on the forward strand.
TGACTCCTCTGCCATCTTTGAGTTGACACCACTTTCTGATCTGAGACAGAGTGTCATTTGGGGTCAGTGGTTTTGCCATTTGTGATATCTTGCAATAGATTTCCTATGTGGTGGGAAGAGGAAAGGTAGAAGGATGGAGGAAGGGAAGGAGTGAGAGGGAGGGAGGAAGCAAGAGGGAGGGAGGGCAGATCCTTTAGTCTCAGTATAGAAGAATGAGTAGAAGTTAAGGGAAAGGGAGGGAAGGAGGGAGAGGAAGAGAGAGAGAGAGAGAGAGAATATCCTTTACTAAATATCAACTGTGACTTTTTAATTGATATTTTTAGAGTCATAGTATATTTTCCATATCAACAGGTAAACTTTTCTTCTATCATCTAATCAATGTGTATATATGCTCACACCTGTGAGGTCAATGAACACAGGGCTCTATGTTTCCCCACATTCTTCTTGCTATATTTTCCTGGCCCTGGTCTCATCAGAGCACTTTGGAAAGCTGTGGCTGTAAACTTTGAGGAGGGCACAGATACTGGTATTTACTGAATCAGCATTTAAGCCATCAATTCTCTTAGGACTTAGTCCTTCATGGAAGAAGCTTTCTCTGTAGTAACATCTCCTGGAATTTCCTGCGGAAATCCATCTCTGCCCACTGTCATCCATGTGGTCTGTGTGAATGGATCATCCTCAGCTGCAGGGGAGGCCATAATGTGTTTAAGCATATTATTACTTCCCATTCCCTTGGGTATAGTGTTTGGTCTAGTGTTGGTCATGTGGTTTTAACAAGGGAACCTCAGGACTTTTTGTGACCTTGTCAGACTCTGGTCTCTACCTCTGGTTATGAATGAAGAAGCACAGAGCCCTTATGTTGTTGGAAGGCATATTATGAGCCAAAGGGGACCGATAACAGCATGAAACATAAAGTATAAGGCAGAGAGAAGAGATGGAAAGAAGTAGAGCCTTTCCATCATTTTATCCTCAGCCCATTCTACCTCTATATATTCCAGTTATGTGAATAGTAAATTCCTCTTATTATTAGAGTCATTCTGAGTTGGATTTTTATTTGGTACCCATATGAACCCACAGATTCACAATGACTTGATAGAATTTCAAAATATTTTGTCATTAATTTTTTATTGGGAGATGGGAAATAAATGAGGAAAATGCCAACCATGGCAAACCATCAAGAACAGTGAAAGTTTGGCAACAATGATGGCAACAATAATAATAAAAAGGCAAGACCACAGAAGTCCTGTGTCAAGTCATTTAGACTCTTTCTCTAAACTGAAGAACAGGAGTCCAAACTCATGGCTGTTTGTTTAAAGAGTGTCTGTGAGTAAATGAACATCCAGACCCCAGGCTACAGTAAACAGCTCATTCAAGCAAATTGCCTTGGATGAAGAAAACACCCCTGCTGTAATTGAGGGGGCAAGCATGAAAATAATAAGGTGCTTGGGAAACCCCAGAGTCTCTATGAATACCTTAGCAGTTCAAATAGCATTTGGATCTGGTAGGAAAGAGCAAACCTTTTTAATTTCATACAGCTGGTGCTGCAGTCGCTTTACCCCGTTGAGTTTTCTTTTCCCATCTGAATAGGAAAGCAAAGTTTGCTCTGTCATATTGAGCCAGTCACTAATGGGCCCTGCCAGGCGTGGAGAAGATAAAAGCCACCACCTGCCTTGCCTCTGCTCCCCCTAGCCCATTCCCGGCTCCAGTTGTCTGCACAGCTGCTGCAGCTGATCATTGTTCTACCTCAGAGCTGCCTTGGGAGCTCAGCCATCCCAGCCTCAGCAGCCTCAAAATTGCACTTCGAATGAAGCTCCTGGATGGGTCTGCTCTGCACCTTGTCCATGACCCCTTGTGAGTCTGTTACCTGCAAGGCCCAGCAGCCACGGCTTACATGCCTGCCGTATACTTGGGCCTAGGAGGAGCACACATGGCACTCTAGGTAGGCTGGAGAGTTTGAGCAAAAAAGAGAGAGGTATTTATATTGACATTTGGTGGGCATGCATTCCTTTTCTGGCTTCTCGATGTCCATTAACATTAACCTTAGTCTCAGAGTAAGGCCCCTTTTCCTACAGGCAATATAGTCACCCAGGCCTGACTAGTGAAAAAATCGCTTTCCCTTCTGATATCTGTGACTGTGTTGGAGATAGGCACAGACTTACGTTTGGTCAACAATAGCCCCTGAGGTTCATTCTGCAGAACTAGTTTTGGGAGTTGGTGCTCTCTTTATTGCTAGATTCAAAACCTAGAGTATATGGAGGCTTAAAGTTGTTGGCATCTCTGTCAATATGTCATGGCTGCAATAATACTGCATCATAATACATTGTCCCAAAATTCAGTGTATTAGAACAACAGGCATTTATTTCTCAATCATGGGCAACAGATTGGCTGTGACTTAGTTGGGCTAGTTGGATTGGACTCCGAACTCAGGATTCTAGGTTAGGTTCACATCTGCTCATCATGTGTCTCACCTGCCTTGGGCAAGCAGCTACTACATGGCAGGCAGATGAATGACACACTCCTGAGGCAAGGCTCGTCATGCTGGCACTAGCCTCTGCTACTCTCATGTCCAGTAACATTCATAGCCAGAGCAAGCCACAAAGTCAAGGGAGCAGAAAGTACACTTCAAAAACCACAAAACCATGGCAAGGTATTTTATTCAAAGTAAAGGGAGCAGAAAGTACACTTCAAAAACCACAAAGCCATGGCAAGGTATTTTATTGGATAGATTATTTTATTGTAGGCAGGAGTGAAAAATTTGAGACTCGTGATCTAGTCTGTCAGACTAACTAGTGCATGGAACATGACAAGAATCAACACATGTGGTGAGAGGCAAGAGCTGAGGGTTGGAGAGAGATGGAGGCCGATTGTTTGAGCTTTGAATCCAGCTGTAAATGAATAGATTTTACTCTTGGACCTTTTAGTCATGTAATTCCTTTTGGTTTAAACCTTTTCCAATTGGTTTTTTGTCACTTGCAAGCAAAAGAGACCTAACTTTTACAACCTTTATAGGTATTATCTTAGTCTTTCCAATAATCTAACAGTGTCAGTACTACAATTCACATTTTGCAGGTTAGGAGTCCAAGCTAGAGAGGCATGGCTGAATTGTTCTGAACCCATCAGTCAGAAAGGATCAGAGCAGGAATTGGATCTCAGGTCACTCTAGCTGCAAAGTTGTCCTTCTGTCCTCATAGCCTCCATTTATGCAGATGTGTTTGGAGAGAATTGGCACAATTCTAGTTAGGAGAATCCATGGAGAAGAATAGAGATAAAACAAAAGCGCAGTTGGGATGGAGAGAAGACATGAACAGACATTTTTCCAAAGAAGACATACAGATGGCCAACAGACACATGAAAAAAATGTTCAACGTTATTCGTCAACAGGAAAATGCAAATCGAAACTACAATGAGATATCACCTCATACATGTCAGAATGGCTAAAATCAAAAATATAAGAAACAAGTGTTGGTGAGGATTTATAATAAAAGGAACTCTCATGTGCTGTTGGTGGGAATGTAAATTGGTGCAGCCACTGTTGAAAACAGTATGGAAGTTCCTCAGAAAATTAACAATTGAACTACCATATGGCCCAGTAACTGCACTACTGGATATTTACCCAAAGAATAAGGAAATGCTAATTAATTGGATAGGATATCTGCATCCTTATATTTATTGTAGCACTATTTACAATAGCTAAAGTATGGAAGCCAGCCCAAGTGTCCATGCAGAGATGAATGGATAAAGAAGATGTTGTGTGTATGTATGTGTGTGTGTGTATATACACACAGATGGTTATCAGAGTGGAGAGATAGGTGAACAGGGGAAGGGGATTAAGTGCTTATCATGATGAGCACTGAGTGATGTATCGAGTTGTTGAATTGTTATATTGCATGCCTGAAACTAATATAACATTGTATGTTAACTGTGCTGGAATTAAAATTTTTTAAAAAGAAAAGAGATGTAAACAAACTAAAAAATAGTAATAAAAAATAAAAGTGCAGTTTGAGACCAGTCTAACCTTGAGTGTTGGGTGTGATTCATACTGTGATGAGCAACTCACACCCCCCTTTAGGAAGAAAGGACTCACTCTCCCTGCTGCTGGGATTAGGCTGACAGATAATTTGTAGCTGTTAGTCTCCTTTTTGAACTGCCTCAGCCAAAGAGAACATCTCTCTCAAAAGTCCTAGCGTCTTCCCAAGATAGCCCACATCTAATGACTTATTGAGGTAGGGGTATAAATGCCTGACCTTTAGACCTCAGCGCAGGGTAGCTCTGACAGGTCAACCCATTTCTGGAGCTCCTGAGACTTCTCTTGAGGCTCTTCTTGCCAGGTCCAGTTTCAGCCCCTCTCTTTCTGCAGCTTGGATCCCAAGAGCCCTTCCTGATAATGTCCCTGCGTGCTAGTCTGCTTTCAAGAGAACTCAACTTAGAACACCACACGTAAATAGTTTGTGTTTTTCCCTCATGGTAAAACTGAGTGATTGAAATGAAGAGCCGATCATTCTGAGCAGAGGGATGGATGGTAATAATCTGCAACATGACTTAAGAAGGTGATGCAAAATCACGCATTCCTCTGCAGTGTGGCTCAGAAACCAAGCAAAATTGAAGGGCTTGGCCATACTCCTTTCTTCTGAGGCCACACAACCTTCACTGTGCAGTTTGGCTATTCAACAGATTGCCCAGTTGTTTTGATATTTTGCAGGCACAACCTAATCTCACAATTTTCTTGTGAGCATCAAATACTTTTAAATGCTGTTTGCAAATAAAACTATCATCTAGTTCCTACTCCCCACCTTCCCATTGTCTGATGTGAAGCATCTTCTGATGAAAGTTTATAGTAGTTACCTTTATAACAGCATAACTCTTACCACTTTTAAAATTAAAATTAAAATCTTATCACAAGTGTCATTTCCCTCCCATTTCAAATGTAGAGTACTGCAAGAATTCTCAGGAAATCAAAATATTACCTTTAAAGCTCTGCTTTTATAAGCATAAGAAAGAAATTGCAGCACAATAGCATTTATCCAACTATCAAGATTTTTTTATAGTCTATAAAATATTGGCCAATATATTCCTCATGTGAAATCTATTATACGGAGCAATTAAAAACAAACATCGTGTGCACTATATGTTGGAGATGCTTTTAATACCTGAAGCCAGAGCAAATGATCACCAGGGCTCAAAGTTAATAACAGATTGAAAGGATACCCTTAAAATTGTGGCAGTGGCTTTGTATTAAATCTGTGGTTTGCATGCTTCTTTCTTACTGCTTCATTAAAATAATAATTAAACTCTAAACAGGCAAGCCTGCAATTAAACAATTGTGTGCGAGTGTTAAGTATATGTGCGACAATTATGCATACATTTCATATTGTTCCTGAAGGATCATTTTATGTAAATGATTGCAATAACGTTCAACCAAAATCTAAGCTATCTTGGTACCTGGTATACAATGTTACAGATTTAGCAACCCTAAAGCCTGGATCTATCAGAAGATATAATTTAATGTATTTGACAAAATATATGAAGTTTATAAAGTCCATAAACAACTTTGAGTACATTTAGTTTTACACAAATCCAATATTCATTGTGCTCTATTGTAATAATTGTGTGTAATTTTTGTCTCTTCAAGAAAAAACCAACTCCTATTTTTAAGTCCCATTATATAGTACCATATGGTATTTTGAGGTGCTCCTTGAATCTTTTTAGAATGAATAAAGATGTCTCAAAAATCTTTGTGCAGTTTTAAGCTATAATAATTTCAGAAATACAAATGCTACAAATTATAAATCTATTATATGAATGTTTACTTATGCAGACTTCTTTTATATTCTTTTTGAAATTTTAGTATCTATTATTTATTTTTGTTTCACTAAATGTTTGGCTGCTTCAGAGGAACTGAAAACAAATTTTCTTTTTAAAGACCTTATTTATTTATTCATGAGAGACACAGAAAGAGGGAGAGAGGCAGAGAGGACACCGGTAGAGGGAGAAGCAGGCTCCATGCAGGGAGCCCGATGTGGGACTTGATCCTGGGACTCCATGATTATGCCCCGAGCCGCAGGCAAACGCCAACCACTGAGCAACCCAGGCATCCCTGAAAACAAAAATTTAGTTATGAGTTCATTACTGAGGAGTCACAACATTCCATAAATGTTAAAGAAATTTATCAAACTGAAACTTCAAATTATACTTTTATAAGTTAGTATATTACACTCCTAAAGTGAATGCTTACAACTGACCAAGATTTGTTGTTATCTCAAAAATCTAGTTGTTAATTATCTTTCTCTATGCTCAATTTTTAACTATTTTTTGACAGAGCACACATTAGACAATTTTTCCCAGTTATTAATAATGTTAAATGTGATTTCCTTGCCTATGTTCCATGCGCTCTAATGGTGAAAGCTAATGTATTTAATGACAAACTTAATCCTCAGTGTTTGGAAGAGAGTAGGGTGGGTTACGATTGCCAAAGGTGGCATGACATAATTGTTTAGTTCTAGGTATCCTCAAGTTTTTAAAACAAAGATCCAAGAACTGATGTTGGTAAAATAGGTCAGCCCTCATTAAACCAGTTCTGTTCTATTGATAAACTTCTTGTTAGAAGTACAGCAGGAAGTAAAATAAAATGGTTATATGAAAATGTGTGCATTAGCAGCAGAATGGCTATTTTAGCATATAGCTCTCTTCTTGGGTGTCCTTGAATAGGCTGATACTGAGTGGAAGGGAGCCAAGATCATCAACCAGATATAAAGGACTTCTAAGCACAAGGCTTGGAAAATGGGAGCTCCTTGGAACCATATTCTATTTGGCAGAAACAAATCCTGATTCAGCCTTTTAATTTTTCCACTCTAAGTACATTGAGTTCTCTGCCTAGTTCAAGGTGTGGATCTTTCTAGAGAAACCTTAGAGATAAAGTCAGTTTTTTATGCTTATAAGAGTTTAAGGTCACACACTCTTGTTTCTAGAGAACGAGGGCAATTCACTTCCTGTGTCTTAAGAAAAATGTTTCTCTTTCTAATACTTTCTGAGAGACATATACAGAGTATAGTAGCAATCTTGAAAAAAATGATGAAAGTAAAAGCACAGGTTATTAAGAGTCCTGAGAATTGGAACTCTTGATGCCAGCCTGAACGATGATACTGTTGTCAGGACAGGTGCACTGAACACAGAGATACACTTAGAGGGAAATTTAGTAAAGGAAAAAAAAAAAGAGAGACAGAAGAAGAAGTCTTTTTCAGAGACTTAAAAAAAAATTTAATTTGAATGTTCTAGACATTTCAGTGTTCCAGAACAGAGTCAGCAGACATTTTCTGGGAAGGGCCAGAGAATAAATATTTTAGGCTTTATGGGTCAGGAGGCAAACTGGAGGACATCGTATAGATGCTTATATAGCAATAGAAAAAACAAATCTCTACAAAATTTTTATTGATGAAAATCAAAATACAATAATAATTGAATACAATTTTTAAAAATATAAAATAAGAAAGGTCATTTTCTAATAAGAAGGGTGGACATTATTTTGGGATATTTTGCTTAATTGTAGTTTAAAGTTACTGTCCCTTATTAGTAAACTATGTTCATTGATAATCTAATTGCATATGTTCATTGATAAAAACCATTCTTAATTCATGAGCCATCCATAAACATACAGCACACTGGATTTGACCCATAAGCTATGGTTTGCTGACCCCTGCTTTAGAATCTCATATGGGTATTACAGTTCATGGAATCTGGGGAAGAGATTCACTACTGTGTTCTTTTAATTCCTCAACTCCTCACTGAGATGTCATCTTGAGGAAGGACTTATCAAAATGTTCATCTTAGGGTATCTAAGGCAAAGGAGTACATATAGATAAATAGTTTGAGGCTCTGAGAGGAGATTTGGATGCCATGTCCCAGTGTAAATTTTCTTTAAGATCGACCTGAAAAATTCATGTGCATTTTGAAAATTGCTCCAGAGTATGATCATATGTGTTTCCTGCATCCCATGTCTTAAGGAAAACCAAAGTCAAGAGGAAACTCACCATTTTTATCTTGTGTCTTTACATTTTAGTCACTTAGCTTAGAAGCCTGGCAGTTAAGATATTGCCTCATTTCTCATGCAGCTGAATCTCTGTCAAGTTAATTATTGCTGGCTGTGATAACAAACTTGTCCAAAATCTCAGTGGCTCCATAAAGTAAAAAAGTTTATTTCTCACTCACTTTACAGCTCTACGTGGGTTGGGAAGCTCTCCTGGGGCAACCATACTCCAAGTGGTGACTTGGGGACTGGTTCCTTCCACCATGTAGCTCTGTCTTGGGATCATTTGTCTTCAACCATGTGGAGAGAGAGGGTGAGATTGAGTAGAGGATTTGGGGGAAGATTTTCAAGTCCAGGTCCAATACATGTCCCTCTCACCCACATTCCTTTGTTCAGAATTCAGTCACATTGTCCCAAAACTATTACAAGGCAGATTTAGAATTATAGTCTGGCCAAATACCTAGGGATAAAATATCATTATATCAGTACTTCCTCTCACAAATAAAATGGCCTAGGCACTGGACTTTTCTAGACTTTATTGAGTTGTAGGCTTTACTATCTCTATCATGGTATTGAGAGTGTACACAATTCTGTGCCTATTTACAGTTTATAAAATTCCTAACTTTATGTCTCCAGTAGACTATAGGCACCTAGGACAGATTCACTGCTATCAAAAATATACAAAGAACTCTTATAACAATAAGAAACAACAACCCAATTAAAAAGTGAGCAAAGATCTGATCAGATACTTCACCAAAGAAGATATACAGATGGAAAAGAATCATATGAAAAGTGTTCAACATCATATGTAATTAAGGAATTGCAAATTGAAAAAAAAAAAAAAAAGAATTGCAAATTAAAACAACGGGGGCGCGGGGGTGGGGGGGTGGCGGGCGGCGGGCAGCCCGGGTCGTCCAGTGGTTTAGCGCCACCCTCGGTCCAGGGAGTGATCCTGGAGACCTGGGATCCAGTCCCACATAGGGCTCCCTGCATGGAACCTGCTTCTCCCTCTGCTTGTGTCTCTGCCTCTCTCTCTCTCTCTCTGTCTCTCATGAATAAATAAAATATTTAAAAAAACTATATACCTATTAAATGGCTAAAATCCAAAATTCTGACAATACCAAATGCTGGAACAGAAATTTTCATTCATTGCTAATGGGAATGCAGAATTGCACAGCCACTTTGGAAGAAACTGCTAAAGTGGCTTCCAAAAGAGGCTGTACAGTTTTGCATTACCAAAACTGCTGTAAAAAATAAAGCCCATTAATTAAAGAAAAAAAATAGAAAAAGCTTACAAATTTGCAGCTATATATGCAACCAAGCAAAGTTATCAGGAATAACAATTGCATTACACGATCCGTGCTAAATTATTCCAATAATGTTTTTGTAGTGTCTAATTTATTTATTACTAAAGAATTATCTTGAATATGGGCAGCCTTAGTAATTATGGGGCCATTATCAAGCATATGTTGCTGTATACAATGTTGGTTTTTATCTCTGTGTTGCATAAACATGACAACATTTTAACTAATCAACCTATAATTGCAGGGTCCCTACTAATGTATACAACTCCATGTTAAATATCAATTCACAGTCTGAAGTATTTAGGATCTAACAGCAGAAAAGCTCCATTTCCAGGCTTCCTTTTCATTGTTCCCTATAAATATATATATATTTTTTTGATGTTTTTAATGGTGGTAGACTATTATCTTGTATCATTAAAGTCATGCCTGATTTTATGGAATTTTACTTTAGAAAGACTATTTGAAAGAGAATGTACTATACAGTTTATGAATATGTCTTTACAATCGTGTATTTCATGTGACAGTCTCATCCGCACTTAATCTCTAAATCAGACATCCACAGAACAATTTCAGAGCATTTCTGCAGACACTGGTGATATCTTCTTAAAAAGATAAGTACAAGACAACTTGGTTCTCTACAATAACAAGAAAGCAGCAATTAACTGGTCACTTTTATCAGGCCCCTGGAGGATGTGTACTGACTCCATGCTAGGGTTGGTTTCCAGTGCTGTCACCTATACTCTGAATTTACTGAAAGTGTCACAGAGTATTAAGAAGGTAGGTAAAGAAATTCTTTTGCTGGAATCTCAAGAGATCCTCTGAACTGCTAATTGGACATATTAATTCATTCAAATACTTTTGAGTACTAAGTGGGCGCTCAGGCCATCATTCACAATCCCCCTCCCCCTTCCATGAAGGGAAGTCAGGGGTTATAATCTAGCTATTATTCCTGGTTTCAGGATGTGTCTGCCTAAAGAGGTTGTCTTTCCCTACTTACATAAAAGCAGCATGGGACAGGCTAGCAGTCCCCTTGTTCATCACTTGAAGGAACAAGTGAATGATCACTTCTCACAACTTTTACAGGAGCACCTGGGCTAACCTCCCTGGACCACATTTTCTTTGCTAGTCAAATGGGAACAGTTGTACTCCCCTTTTGAGGACTATTGTGAGGATGAACTGGTTTAACCTACACTAGTTTTCGATCAGTGTTACTCATTACTATCAGCGCATCCTAGAATTGTCACAAAGATTAAAGAAGCATGTAAACTGCCTTGTACTATGTTTGGTACCTCAGAGGCTCTCAAAGGTGGGGGCTTTAATTGTTGATGAAATACAATGAATTTGCCTCTCCTACACTACATTGTTTGGGTCCAAAGAACAGGAACTATGAAGAATTGTGTTTAGTAGCAAAAGAGATTTATTTGAGGGTCCATCATACTCTAGACATTTTCAAAAGTGTTATTGGGGCACCTGGGTGGCTCGGTTAAACATCTGCCTTCAGCTCAGGTCATGATCACAGCCAGGGTCCTGGGATAGAGCCCTGTGTTCATGTAGGGCTCTGTACTCAGTGGGGATTCTGCTTCTTTCTGTCCTTTTGCCCCTCTCCCCCTCCTCTCTACTTGTGCTCTCTGCTCTCTCTAGTGCTCTCTCTCTCTCTCTCTCAAATAAATAAAATCTTTTTAAAAATTACAAAATAAAAAGTATTATTATTAATTATTTAATACATAAAATTTCTCTTCGAGTTTACTACTTTATACCCACCATTCAGATGAAAAAAAAACAATTGAGAGGCTTTAAAGCCATGACTCTTAACAAGAAGGAGAAGGAATTAAGAAGAAATAAGAAGAGGAAGGGATACAAGAAGAAGGAAACTATAGTATATTCTGAGCACTGCCTATAAACCCAATTCATTTAATTAGTTTGAGTAGATGATGAACTTAGGAATGATTTGTAGGTTTGTCAAGCAGTGTTAAATATACTAAATATCATAGGTGAAAACATTTAAAATGCATATGAAAATTTTTCGATTGTAGTCTGCTTTGCATTTTATATTTATAGTATACTTTAAATTTTCAGTGCTCAAAAACTGAGGTTTTGTGTCCTAAACAAATGAAAGATATAAAGTTAACTTCATGATTTTATACTCAAATTGTGCATTTCTATAGATTATAGCTAACACAGAAATTTTTTCCATTGTTTGACATGAGAATGGCAGCAGAATATTGAACCGGTTTTAACAGATTCAGGGTGTAGGTATCTTCTTGAGAAACTATAACCACAGATCAAGCAATTGCTTTTCCCTTAAGGGAGACAAGTCCCATGTCTAAAGTACTAACTTCTTCCTAAACAGAATTTGTAGGGAGTTCTTATTTCCCCTAATGAAGGATACCATCCAGATTTGAATTATGTTCTTCATTGAATAGCAGCTTAAACTTTTTTGCCTATGGGAGAGAGAAATGTTGGTTATGGGTGTAAACTCTGAGGTGACCATTATCCTTAATTAACTGATGAGGAAGTGAGACTCAGAGACTCAGAGAGATTTCATATGTAATATGTATATGTGTGTGGGAGGGTATATATATGTAAATATATGTATGCATGTATGTGTGTATATATGTATGCTATTTGTATTTGGAAAAGGACTAATTATGTTTATATCATAATGTTAAAAGTTAATCTTTTCCAGATGGTTGATATTTAAAAAGGTATATTCATATATATGTGGAGGATACATGTGTATACCCTCCATTTCTGGAGCTATGTTAAGATAACTTTTACTTGCTAAGAGAGTAAATCTTAAAAGTTCTCATCATAGGAAAAAGAATTCTGTAACTGTGTATGGTGATGGATATTAACTAGACTTATTGTGGTGATCATTTTGCAATAAAGATCTCCCTTGACTTACGATGGGGTTATGTTTGATAAACCTATCATAGGTTGAAAATATCAGAAGAGAAAAATGCATTTAATACACTCAACCTACCAAGTGTCATAGCTTAGCCTAGCTTACCTTAAACGTGCTCAGAACACATACACTAGCCTGCAATTGGCTGAAATCATCTAACACAAAGCCTGTTTTATAATAAAGTGTGAGATATTTTATGTCATGTATTGAACACTTGCAAACCAGATTTTGCTCCTGGGTACCAATTTGTGATCTATGGGATATTTAAATGTAAATCCATATCAGAGACGGATTGCTTCCTGAAATGAAAGGCATGGGTCCCTCCCATGTGGTTAGCTGGACTGTAAACATCATGAAGTCAGAATATATGGCTTTCTATCACCACTCTCAGTGCCCTGGGCAGGGTCTGGCACATAGTAGGCTCTTAATAAACACTGTGTTGAATAAACCAGTACAATGTGCCTATATTATCTGTCAGGATGGTGTCCACCTCTTTGCTTCAAAAGAGGCAGCTCTGGTGGCTTCATCAAATGGCCTTGGCCAGATCCTGAAGCATGGGCCAAAAGGGCACAGAGCAAACTCTTATTTACCTATGCCCTCACCAACCCTCAGGTGACCTATATGATCTATATTATCAATAGATTTGTATTGTCATTTCTGATAATTCAAGTAACCCAAAAATTGCTGAATTCTCTGTTCCAGAGATCTATAGAGCAGGGTTTTTCAACCAACATACTATGGACATTTTGGGACAAATAATTCTTTAGTCTAGGGGGTTCTTCTGTTCACTGTATGATGTTTAGAAGCTTCTATGGTCTCTAGCCACTCCATGCCAGTAGCACCTCCTAACCAAAACTGCCCAGATACTGTCAAATGCCACCCTGAAGAGGACTGAAACCTACCTCTTCTCTAACCCACTCAGAGACAGTGAATAAAGTAATTCATTGGTAAGAAGCAGAGAAGAGAAAGCTTCGATAATAAGGATAATAAATTCTTTGGTGCAGCCATCTATTGTGATATTTTTACACATGTATATGTTCCTCTATAATGGTGAATTCTCACAAGAGCCAAGTCAGGATTAAAAGTACACAATTTAAGTGCTTACTATTACCTAGTAGGCAAAAGATTTGTAACTCCAAAGTTTTACTGGGGTAGACTACTATTTCCTGAAAATCTTCCAGGGCAGACTTTAATTGGTGCTCTGGAAAACAAACGTCCTATGTCTTTTTCTTCTGAATGCAGTTAGTATATTAAAGGCCTTTGGACATCGGTGGCTAAAAACAAACATTTACTGTTATTTAAGATAAACAAAGTTATTTAAGGAGACAAGATTCTTTCCTTACTAATATCCATCCAACCCGTTTTGCTTTTCACTAGTTCACGAATAGTGTATATACCATTTCCTCAAAATATAAGGATTTCTAGCTCTTCTCTTATAATAGATTCCCATGCCAATTTAGTACTATGTTATCAGAGCTAGATGTAATTGGGACCCAGATAGAATTTTACTTAAGAAAGTAATTTGTTGGGATCCCTGGGTGGCGCAGTGGTTTGGCGCTTGCCTTTGGCCCGGGGCGCGATCCTGGAGACCCGGGATCGAATCCCACATCAGGCTCCCGGTGCATGGAGCCTGCTTCTCCCTCCGCCTGTGTCTCTGCCTCTCTCTCTCTCTCTCTCTGTGACTATCATAAATAAATAAAAATTTAAAAAAAAAAAAAAAAAAAAAAAAGAAAGTAATTTGTTTGTAAAGGATGGAATAACAATTTTTTCCCTGCCTTCATCTGTTCAATGGCCATGATTAGACTTATGGACATAGTCATTCATATGACTCTCAATCAGTGGCTCATTTGCCTCTATTTCTATGTCCTTCTGAGTATTTATTTGTGTATTTATTTTATTATTATTTTTTTTTATAAAAAGTACCCAGGGAACTCTGCCAGTGGCTGCAGTGCTTTGGAGATATCAGTAAAACAGAATGATCTAGCACAGTTGCATTGGCCCCGGCCAATAAATGGAAGGTGCCAATATGAGTTCAGAGCCAAGCTCATCAGCTTGGTTTAGCACTCAGTTTGGAGACAGCATGGCCTAGATGGGCTAATATCTAAGTGGAAAGCAGGCCCATAGTAAAGTGCAGCCTGGAGAGCTAGTGAAAATGTTCTCTGCAAGCCCATCTTTACATGATAATAACAAAACTTAATTAAAAATCACTGGTATTTTCTCTATTTGTTTCCTCGGCAGAAAATTCAAATACCAGACTGTCTGATTCAAAATTGAACACCTGGCAACCCTAATGATTTGCTTTGCACAATGATTTATGTTGGCAGATTAAGAAATGTGGAGACAGTGGGGGTTGGGGTGGGGAGAGCCTAGAAAGATTCAGGAAAAAAAAAGACCTTTTCCACTATTTTTATGTTTTTAATTGGGTTAAAAAATGTTTCACAGGAGAAAGAAATATTTTCACCTATTATCCCATTTTATTGTAGATGTGTCCATCTCTTTTTCTTTCTGTATTTTTACTTCTCCCCTTAAATGCTGATTTCCATAGCTTTAACTCTATCCTTTTTCAGTTTCTGATTCCTGTCAGATTTGATTTCGGTGTTTTTGACTTGGGGCTCTGTCCTCACTCTGGAAAACAGTCACCATGATTCATTCACTTGGGACATATAAGACCATAGGATATGAGGTCAGGTGACTGTGAATCATAGCAGCACCAATTCTCAGTTGTGTAAGAATATAAAAAAGACATAATCTGTTTTTGCCTTCATTTACTCAGACATAAATGGGGTGATGATAATATCTGTTTTTTAAAATTTTGTTGTGTGGGATACAGATGGCCAATAGACACATGACAAAAATGCTCAGCATCACTCATCATCAGGGAAAGGCAGATCAAAACTACAGTGAGATATCACCCCTCCCTGTCAGAATGGCTGAAATAGAAAACACAGGAAACAAGAAGTGTTAATGATGAGAAAGAGGAACTCCCATGCATTGTTTGTGGAAATGCAAGCTGGTCTAGCCACTGTGGAAAACAGTATGGAGGTTCCTCAAAAGGTCAAAAATAAAACTGCCCTAGGATCCAGTAATTGCACTACTAGGTATTTATTCCCCAAATACAAAAACACTATTCCAAAAGGATACATTAACCCCGATGTTTATTGCAGCATCATCTACAATAACCAAATTAGGGAAGCAGCTCAAGTGTCCATCGATAGATGAATGGATAAAGAGGATGTGGGGTGTATGTGTGTGTATACATTATATATTATATATATGTTATATTTATTATATTATATATTATATAATATATATTATTAAGCCATGAAAAAGAAAGAAATCTTGCCACTTGCAACAACATGGATGGTGTTAGCATACTAAGGAAAATAAATCAGTCAGAGAAAAACAAATACCATATGATTTCACTCTTATGTGGAATCTAAGAAACACATAAAGGAAAAAAAGAGAGAGAGATAAACTAAGAAACAGACTCTTAACTATAGAGAACACGCTAATGGGGGGATAGATGAAATAGGTGACGGGGATTAAGGAGGGCACTTGTGATGAGCACCACCTGATATATGGAATTACTGAATCACTATATTGTACACTTGAAACTAATATAATACTGTATGTTAGCTACACTGGAATTAAAATTAAAAACTTAAATAAGCAAATAAGTAAGTAAATAAATAAATAGCATGCTACTTGTGTAAGTGAAAAAAACTGATCGTTGTGGAGATAAATAGTCCCACTCCTCATTGTTTTGGATTCCAATGGAAGAGCACAAATGGAGGCCTGCATATTCTATCTAAAGTTTTCAAAATGATAAATTATTCTAACAAACCATTGAATAAACTGCATTTTGTCTACCTACTTTGGCAATTATAACTTCAAAATCTAGAGATCTGGTTTAAATTAGAATTCTCAGGTTTGGGACGCCTGGGTGGCTCAGTGGTTGAGCATCTGCCTTCAGCTCAGGTCGTGATCCCAGAGTCCCAGGTTCGAGTTCCACATCAGGCTCCCTGCATGGAGCCTGCTTCTCCCTCTGCCAATGTCTCTGCCTCTGTGTATGTGTGTGTGTGTGTCTATGAATGAATAAATAAAATATTAAAAAAGAAAAAAGAATTCTCAGGCTCCTTACTTAGAGTTGCATGTTGGGATATGGTGGCCCAGGGAGAACTGGCCCTCATTTCTCAGCTTACAATCTTCTCTTCCTATGCCCAGCTCTTTCCCACAGTATAAGGGCCTCCAAGTCTGTGTGTGCACACTTGAGGCCACACACCAAAGCTATGTTTACATCTCTATCAAAGGGCAGGCCAAAGCCACTCCTGTCACTTAGACATGTACACACTGAAGCAAGGACTGCCCTTGGAGGAAGGATGATGTCTGTGAAGGCCCTGAAAGTAGATTTGAAGCCATTTTGACAGGGAATTCTTGAGCCCCTGAACCCCAAGGAGTCCTGGGGCAGGTTGTGGGCAGATAGAGATCAACCTGCAGACAAACTGGCCTAACCGACCAGGATTCAGAGAATCAGGTTATTGGATCCAAGAGGTCTCCAAGACATTCACACCTATATGTTAGCCTGAACTGGCAGAGCTCCCACAGTTACTGGAAAACTATTGAATTTTGACTTTCTCCCCAACTGAAAGCATGCATTTTTCATGTATCCCTTTTGTAGCTACTGTAGAAAAAAATAGTTGGGTGCTTCCTCAAAAACTAAGACAGAATTCTCTATTCCTTCAGGCGGGCTAGGTTGCATGGTATGGAGAGGAAGGAAAACTGGGGAAAAGGATGATTTTAGAGTCCGCTGTCCAGCAACTCCTCTTTTGCTTTATACCTGGTATATACTTCGTTCATTTTGTCTACCTGGGATGCAGTTATTTGCTCTTTCTCTTCATACACTTGAGGTAACCTTGGAAATGATTCTAGTACATGAACTGAAATGAGGTGGTCTTCATGTATCACGGGGGTGACAGTGGTTTGTGCTTCTGATAAAATAACTTGAGATAAGCAAAATGCATCCACAGTAACTCTCTGACTTGTGAAATCTGTTGCTTCAGAATCATCATTCATCATTTTTGTCTTCCCAGACCCTAATGGAAATTAAAATAAACAAGCCTGTTTGCATTAAGAAAGGATCCTCTACAGTGACAAGTTTCACACAAATTGTACTATGAATAAAATATCCCCTGTGTTTTTAAACAGGTCATCCATTAAGGGTTCACCAGATACAAGGGAGTATTGTAGTTAAAAGGTGGATAGGCTGTTGTTTAACCAATGTTTCATTAATGAATGAGAGTTCAAATGGCAAATGATAGTCTAACAACATCATTTTATATTTGTGAAGATTAAACAAGACTCATGTTTCCCCATTTGGTGGTTTGCAAACTAAATCTGGCACAAAATGTACAGGAAGATAAACTCAAGAGGAACGTAGCCTGTCACAGTGATTGATGGGACTGGTTTTCACCCAACAGTGTTTGAAAATGTAGATATCCTTAAATAAATGATGCTGTATGAGCCTTGCCAGCCTAGGGAATTAAGAAGACATTATTACATTTTGCAGAAGGAGTATAAAGCTCTGCTACCGAATTTGATGGTTGTAATTTTATATACTTTCCATAAGAGCTCTGTAAGAATGTGAATGGCATCATCTTTAGTAATGAGGTTTCTGAGGTGTTACAAGGTGAGGCAAATCATTCCCCACACTGTGTTCCTGTAGGTATAAACTGCAAAATTAGCAGTATGACTTTCTGGAACACTTTAGGATTCTACTCACACTACTTTCCTTTCCTCCTCCTCAGTTTATGCCAGGCTCCGAGGAGGGACTCAGTCTCTAACTGATAAAATGATGTGTGTATGTTGGGGGTCGGGTAAATTATAAAATACCAGATTTACAGGAGATTTATTAACAAGGCAGAAAAGTACTCTTAAATAGGTATAAATTGTAAAACTTTTCTTTCGGTCAAAATCAGCAAATTATAGCATTTGTTTTTGTCTTTTGATAGGCTGTCACGCTCATATCAGGAGGATCCAAGCAGCCCATTTTCCAACCCTTGCCACTGCTGAATATTGTCACTTAAAAAAATAAAATTCAGGGCACCTGGGTGGCTCAATGGTTCAGCGTCTGCCTTCAGAAGCTCAGATTGTGGTCCTGGGGTCCTGGGATCACTTTTTCCTACCTCCTTGATGCGGCCCCTTGCCTTTTTTTTTTTTTTTTGAGTTATACTTGATGATAATCCAGGTTGCAAATTTTGATCTTACCATGTATTAATTATAGGATGATCTCATAATTAGTTTCCTACCTTATAGGATTGTCAAGAGTAGTAAATGAGATAATGTATGTAAAACGCTTAGAGTATTTCCCATTTTGTTAGTAACACATTATTAAGACAGAAGAAATAATCTTATTCCCCCAATCCCCACCCCCCCCACCATATCATTCACTAATTCTTTGGTGTGATTAGAAATTAAAACATTAAAATTTCAAACATTTATATCTCTGGATAATTTTTACCTCAAAACTAGATTATGTGTATGATTGGCTTTTATCTCTAATCATTTCAAGAAAAGAATATGAAGTAAAATATTAGTTATAAAGGAGGAAATAAGGTCTTCTGGTTGTAAATGAGGTTTTATTTACAACCTGGGGATAGTTTCCAATTTATTCATCAAGGAATTCTTTCCAAAAATTCTTTGAGGTTAGCCGTGTATTTTTCTTATGCCCTACTTCTGGTCTCTATTATTGATTGTGGCCAAGTATTTTGTAAAATATAGGATAAACCTATTAGGAGCTTCCTAAGTATGAATGATCAGAGGCCACTTGTTCATTTTTGTAACTGTACTATGCCTGAAGTGAAAATATATAACCAGCAAGCCCAGAATTTCTAGAACACGTCTCACTTGTTATTTAGACTCTATGTTCAGTGTAGTGGAACCAACATATACCTCATAAGGATAAGGTCAGACCTACCCAATCTTGAGACAAAGTGATGGTCCCTAGTTGGCTGGTCTGAAGACATCTTTTGAATGCAGCTTAGGTTAGGCAAGGCAAGAGATGTACTGATACTATCTCATGTGAATGAATCAGTGAGGTAAAGACCACGATGATATGAAGTAGAGCCTTCATTCCTTACACCGCATGTATGATTTGATCATACAAATAGGCA
This sequence comes from Vulpes lagopus, assembly GCF_018345385.1. Classification (NCBI taxonomy): domain Eukaryota; kingdom Metazoa; phylum Chordata; class Mammalia; order Carnivora; family Canidae; genus Vulpes; species Vulpes lagopus. The sequence continues at coordinate 40,103,994 of NC_054841.1, forward strand.
GGCAAAGAATTCATTAAATTCCTAATGAATTAATTAGGTCAACAAAGGATTGAGTTCCTAGTACAGGCAAGCCACTTAACAAAACAAAATGCCAGACTTCAGGGGGAAATAGAGGAGAGTGGAGGAGAAGGATGTGGCAGTCAACTAAACAGAAAGTTACCATAAGGCTCATTAAGGGTAAGACAGAAGGCAGCCCTGAATGAGGAATTAACTGGATATAAGGAATATTTATGGCTGACATCTCATCTCGGGGTTTACCTTTTTACCTCTATCATCACTCCCTTCCCCCTCCCCACACCCACCCAAGTCTAGGAGTAACTTTTCCCAATGTGAGAATGTCATCTGAATCTAGTCATTGTAAACTTTTGGATACTCTCAGTTTCTGGAAGGTTTGATGTCTCAGAGTCCTTGCTGATAGCTTTAATGACAATTATCTCAAGGTTTCTATAGGGAGCGTCTTGGATGTGAAGCATTGTCCATATATTGTGGGAGTGAAGCATGTCCATTTGCTGCAAACTATGCTGAGATTCAGTTTTCTCACCACTTACAAGAGCCCTAATGCGACCCTTCTCAACAGAACCTTTGGCCAGGTCCAATTTTTCCCTCTACTCTCCAGACTCACCTTAGATCATAGTGACAATGGCTTAATATATTATCTTGTCATTGTTCTCCACACTCTATCCCAATGTTACAGCCTCCAGCCAAGGGTTTTTAAAAGGACTCTGTTTCTATTGGTTGGATTGTACTAGAGTGGGCAATTGGAGTGGCCCAATTAGGACAGAGGTGAGGGTGTGTCTGTAGGGGACCCTTATCTCAAGTCTCACTCCCCTCCACTCCAATGATAGATTGCTGCTTCCTCTATCCTTTTTAGGTTGCCAACTGCCCATGTATAGTTTTCCTCTATGGGTTTGTTTGTTTGTTTATGTATTTATGTATTTATTTATTTATAAAGATTTAATTTATTTATTCATGAGAGACATTGGGGGAAGGGGAGAGAGACAGACAGACAGACAGACACAGGCAGAGGGAGAAGCAGGCTCCATGCAGGGAGCCTGACGTGTGACTCGATCCCAGGTCTCCAGGATCACACCCCATGCTGAAGGAGGCACTAAACCACTGAGCCCCCTTGGCTACCCACCTCTATGGGTTTAAAATGTTTTTTTCTGACCCCATCAGATCATTGACCAGCAAATGGCATTATTTTCTCTCCTACTAAACAACCTCTTAGCTATGCTCAGTGTTTTTTGTTTTTGTTTTTGTTTTTTTTTCTGGGCTGACCTATTCATTGTGGCAATTTGTAATATTTGTAATATATTTAAGTTAACTCTAAGTCCTTGGCTTTTAGCACTTTTATCCAATTATGAAGTTCAGTTCTTGAGGTGAACTAAGTGGTTTTTTTTTGTTTTTATTTTTGTTTTTTTTTTGAACTAAGTGTTAATGGCTGTTACCAGATCCTTGGGTAAAGATCAAGTCTGCCATAAGTATTAATGATCGATCGAAGTAGGTGAAATATTTCATTTTTTTCATTCTTTTGGAACTCACTTTTTGGTTGAAATTCTTGCAATTCATCTAATTTACTGGCATGGCTTGTCATATGTATTCTTGACATACTGATTCGTTTTTATATTCAAGCTTTGTTATTGACTCACTTCAGTTAATTGTGTGGTTTTAAAAATTGGAACCCAATAGTCAGTGATCTCCATTTGAAGAAGAAAAAGCCAAGAAATTGGAGCTTCCTTTAATTCTATAATACTAGAGCCAGAAAGGGCATGAACAAAATTTTAATTTTTACACTGTTCAGTCATTGGAGGGCATCTCTTGGCCAAAATAATTTTGTCAATAATATTACCACCTGCTCAATATTGATCAAAATTCCAAATGTCTACATCTGACCACGTTTCCAATTTCAGACAAACATCTACCTCTAGACTTTTTTTTTAAGGATATCACTTCTAGATTTTGCATGTTTTTCTTTTCTCCGATTTGTAGCCTTCTTGCCACTGAATATTTAATTTCTCTATCATTGCTTCTTTGAATTTTAATATTGAAATGTTCCATGTCATTGTTCAATAATACAAAATATTAGAGAGATCTTTTCATCCTTATAGACTGAAATATATCTTCAAATGATAGAAAAACATGTGGTACTGAACCATATTGTGCATGCCAAGCGGGTTTCTATGAACCTGAAGATCTTAAAGCAATTCAGGGACAAGAGAGTTGGTGGGAGGATTTCAGAAAAGTGTGGAGACCCAAATCATGAGTAATAAAAATGTGGTTCCTGGTCTTAGACTACACTGGTGAAAGAAAAATTAAAAAAGAAGGAAGAAGGAAGAAGGAAGAAGGAAGAAGGAAGAAGGAAGAAAAGAAGAAGAAGAAGAAAAGAAGAAGAAGAAGAGCAGCAGCAGCAGGAGGAGGAGGAGGAGGAGGAGGAAGAAAGAACCACACAACAAGGAAGTGTTCTGTTTCCTTGGGTCATAAATTAGTCCATGACAAATAGAAAGTGAAATTCTGTAGGTTATTTTCATAACCTATCTTCCAGAGAATTTACTGACTGCTGTAAAAGAGGGAAAATTCAGAAGAAACATATAAATTCCAACAGTTTCTAAAGTATACAAAAAAAAAAAAAAAGGAAGGGGAATGGCTAACCTCCTTCTATAAAAAGAAATGCTGAATTTGTTTGGAAGAATAAGTTACACAAAAATAATAAGATTTTTCATTTATGGAATGTTCATTCATTTTCAGTATGCTTCCACTTAATCACCTATAGGATCATATAATGGAACGAAATTTCAGTGTTCAGCTAGGATCTGACACCCGCCTCTCACATTTTATGACAAGAGTATTAGGGTCACACCAGGAAGAAGCCTCTCATTCTAGGTTTCACAGTGAATTATGGCTACTCCAGGGCCAGAGTCTGGATCATTTCAATGTAGTCCATTTTGACCATGAACCCTTGCTTCACTCTGGATGAACTGGAAAGATTCCCAACTCAGCACCTAAAATTTCATCAGCAGCAGATCACCAAGTTGATAGTTATATAGAATGGAAGCAGAAGATCCCAGTGATCAAATCTGCTTATATACCTTCAGCAGGATGGTAGAATGGGTAGGCAGAAATTTTAGATTATGCCCTGCAATTTTAAAGCCAGAGCTTACTGAAGAGAACTGGGGAATATAGATGAGCAGTGATTGTTTTATTTTTCTACAATGCTATTTTTTTGAGGGGGCGGGGTAGGTTATGATTCTATAGACATGACACAAAAAACATTCAGCTTAAATTTTGAATATTCCTTTTCCCTTACCTGGGTTTTATCAACATTCCTGGAAGTTTGTGTTGAGTCAGGCCATGTGTGGAAGGTTCCACATACTCCTTGGTCCTAAGTCTACCTTCATATGTTCTTCATTCCAATCTACATGGCCCCTTAGGTTTAGCAAATCTCCCTGCGGCATAGTATACCTCTAGAACTCCATCTGCCTAGAACCAGGGTGTGAACTGAGTTTGGTCCACAGATGCATTTTATTTAGCCCATAAAACTGTGTAAATCTGGAAATTTTACTTCGATAATCTAGTTTTCTGGTGTCTATTGAACAATTAGAAATGCACTGACTTAGTACGTGTATTCTTGCATGGATGTTCCCCCTGCAGCTGGCTGGTACTGCCCTCCCCCATCCCCCCACAATTAGATGGGACCTGGGCTCTCTCCCCACCACTCCCTGTTGTATTGCATCTGGCTCCCTTCATCCACTTGAGTTTCCTGAACCTTGCCTCAACACTGCATGCTCACATTCTTTCTCTGGGATTTGTCTCTTCCTGAGTGGTTCTTTTTGAGTGATTGTCACAGGCCTCTCTACTCCTGAGTCTGTAGATCTTCTCTTTCCTCTTTCCCCCAGAGAGCAGCTTTTGGCCTGGGGATTGTTGAGGTGAGCTCTGTTTTCTCCTATTCTGCTTCTCTCAAATACTTTGTACACTTGATCCCAGCCAGGATAGTTTGACTGTAATATAAGTCTTAGTTGTCTCCAAAATATATGATTTTGAAAATCAAAATCCCATAATCAAGATTATTCTTGTTTTCTGTATACACAAACACACACTTCTCTGAGTCAGTAAGTACATCTCTGCTGGTTGTGTTTGCTCTCTAAAGCCACTCTTCTCCTTCCTTTTCTCTGCCTTGGAAGGTAATCTAATGGAATGTCTTAATTGGTTTCCTGGCCTTCTGGCTTCCTATTGGGTTTGGGTGGTAGGCAGCACCATCAGGAAGTCTGAAGAGGAGAAGAGAACAGAGGTGAGGTGTTTATTTCTTGTTTTTCTCCACATTCTGGTAACTCCTCCTCTTCTTCATGCTTACTGGTCTTGGATAGTGACAATGCCCTGCTTACTAGCCTGAAGGAATGGCACTAGCCCTAGTAACTGCTAATGCCTTTCCACACCTTTGTAAATAGTCTCTCTACTAACCATTTTCCAATTACTCAATTTCAAAGTGTCATCTGTTTCTTGTCGGGACTCTACCAGATGTAACATTCTATGTAGTCGTTTATCCCATAGACATATTCAATAATATTTATGCATATTTTGTCTTATCTAAAAATAATTCAGTGTTAAAATGCAGCATTTAATTAAGAAGCAATGTAAGAATATCTACAAAATAGAGTCATTTTTGGTTTAAAACAGTCACGGGTAACCGAACTGAAGCTTTTAAACTCCTATACAACAACCTTTTAACACACAAGGAATCCCCAGTGCACCAGTTTCTAAGAGAACCTAATAATATTTAAGCTTATATAGAACAGAAAAAAAATAGGGGCTATTTAAGGTCTCCAGTAGTTGAAGAAGATATAGAAACAAGTTTATCATGGCCTTCACCATGCCCTGGGTGCATGTTAGCAGGTAATAGCAGACCTTAATCAGAACACACAACTTCACTCAGTTAATTATTATTTTTAAGATTTTATTTATTTATTCATGAGACACAGAGAGAGAGAGAGAGGCAGAGACACAGGCAGAGGGAGAAGCAGGCTCCATGCAGGAAGCCTGATTTGGGACTCGATCCCAGGACTCCAGGACCACACCCTGGGCCAAAGGCAGGCGCTAAACTGCTGAACCACCCAGAGATCCCTCAATTAAATTTTTAATACTCTTCTAAATAGCTTCTGAGGTTAAGACCTAAGCTTGGGAATCCTAAGCACCCAGTGACACAGGGCACTTTTCCCACTTCTCTAAGAGTGTCCTGAGCTAGTCTGTCTTGTTCTTTCCTTAAGTTCACTCAGCTATGACAACAGGTGTCATCTATGCTGATGGATTTTGTAGAAATGTAGTGAAGGATTTTCTGGCACATATTTGATACCTAGGGGAAAAACAGTGTTTACAGGTATTTCTGTCTGCTACCCAGAGCACATTAGGCCTAACCTGTCTGATGAAGGTGTTGTGAAACACCTTGGTTGATTTTCTTCCTTCTTTTACTTCCTTAGTAAATTCATAAATCAGGCTCTAATTGATAAATTCATAAATCCCATATGTGCAGGTGTTCATACATGTGGAATCATGTGGTTGCAGTCAAGTAAAAAAAGATTCCTTTTTTTAATAATAAATTTATTTTTTATTGGTGTTCAATTTGTCAACATACAGAATAACACCCAGTGCTCATCCCATCAAGTGCCCCCCTCAGTGCCCATCACCCATTCACCCCCACCCCCAAACTCCTCCCCTTCCACCACCCCTAGTTCGTTTCCCGGAGTTAGGAGTCTTTATGTTCTGTCTCCCTTTCTGATATTTCCTACCCATTTCTTCTCCCTTCCCTTCTATTCCCTTTCACTATTATTTATATTCCCCAAATGAATGAGAACATATAATGTTTGTCCTTCTCTGATTGACTCATTTCACTCAGCATAATACCCTCCAGTTCCATCCACGTTGAAGCAAATGGTGGGTATTTGTCGTTTCTAATTGCTGAGTAATATTCCATTGTATACATAGACCACATCTTCTTTATCCATTCATCTTTCGATGGACACCGAGGCTCCTTCCACAGTTTGGCTATTGTGGACATTGCTGCTAGAAACATCGGGGTGCAGGTGTCCCGGCGTTTCACTGCATCTGTATCTTTGGGGTAAATCCCCAGAAGTGCAATTGCTGGGTCATAGGGCAGGTCTATTTTTAACTCTTTGAGGAACCTCCACACAGTTTTCCAGAGTGGCTGCACCAGTTCACATTCCCACCAACAGTGTAAGAGGGTTCCCTTTTCTCCGCATCCTCTCCAACATTTGTGGTTTCCTGCCTTGTTAATGTTCCCCATTCTCACTGGTGTGAGGTGGTATCTCATTGTGGTTTTGATTTGTATTTCCCTGATGGCAAGTGATGCAGAGCATTTTCTCATGTGCATGTTGGCCATGTCCATGTCTTCCTCTGTGAGATTTCTCTTCATGTCTTTGGCCCATTTCATGATTGGATTGTTTGTTTCTTTGGTGTTGAGTTTAATAAGTTCTTTATAGATCTTGGAAACTAGCCCTTTATCTGATAGGTCATTTGCAAATCTCTTCTCCCATTCTGTAGGTTGTCTTTTAGTTTTGTTGACTGTATCCTTTGCTGTGCAAAAGCTTCTTATCTTGATGAAGTCCCAATAGTTCATTTTTGCTTTTGTTTCTTTTGCCTTTGTGGATGTATCTTGCAAGAAGCTACTGTGGCTGAGTTCAAAAAGGGTGTTGCATGTGTTCTCCTCTAGGATCACAGATTTGTTCTTTTACTCAATCACTTCAAGGAAGTTGGTTCATTCTGATGTTCTCAGTTGATTTATCTCCAGACCAGTTTTTCTCCTTCCTCTTCTTCTTCCTCCTCCTCCTCCTCTTCTTCTTCTACTCCTCCTTTTCTATATTTCTTCTTCTTCTTCTTCTTCTTCTTCTTCTTCTTCTTCTTCTTCTTCTTCTTCTTCTTTCTTCTCCTTCTCCTTCTCCTTCTCCTTCCCTTTCCCCTTCCCCTTCCCTCTTTTCTTTCTCGATCCCAGGACACTCCAGGATCAGGCCCTGGGCTGAAGGTGGCACTAAACCACTGAGCCACCCAGGCTGCCCCCAAAAAACATTTCAAACCCACGTCCCTCCACCCTCTAAAGTCAGCATGCCCAAGACCAGACTTCTTCCTACCAGCAGGAAAATACAAAACAGTTTTAGATTTTCTGTGATATGGGTACTCCCAGCAAAATAGTGTTATATCTGTGTGTGTGTGTGTGCATGCATGTGTGCATGTGTCCATGTATACGCACATACACATGTTCGTATGCACTGGGGAGGGAGTTAATATTCCTTGTACTGCTCTGCTTATTTCTCTGTCTGTCCACATCCACTCAGTTTCCAAATTCTGGATTCCTTTGAAGTGACTCTTAAAGACATCCTTCTCCATTTGAGTTGGTGGTGGTGTTTTCCTTTTATCTTGGGCTACTCTCCCCTCCTCCTGTGCTATCATGATGCCTGCCCAACAGGTCTTCTCCCCCTATCTGGGTTATAAGTTGCTCAGTTGCAGGCCTCACATATCATAACTTTCTAGTTTTGTCATGTGCTTTCTTCCTGAAAAGGACTTTTAATCTGCACTATTGGTCCTGATATTCTTAATTTTTTGTCAATTATGCTTCAATTACCTGCATCTAATTAACAGCTACTGTGACACTTGCTAAAGTAAAATATCTTTCTGTATGTCTCTCTGATAACTAAATCACAGCTTGTATTGTTGCCCTTGGCTGAAAAGCACATGGCTTATAAATGTGTTTTATTCATGATTATCTGGCAGCCCAAGCATGATGCTTAATGTAATTGATGTCTCCTATTTGCTAATGAATGTTACATCATCATTATTTAGAAAATTTGCTACTGAATTGACATCTGATTAAGGATATGTGATTGAGGTTAAGAGCCTGTGAATGTTTGGAGATACTTGTTTATAGTGTGTGCCATGCAGTGCAGTATGCTATCTACAGGCTGCAGCTGGCTTTCCCTTCTGTTAATATTCTGCACTTGACGTGACTAAGTGGGCATTGAGATACTCAGCTTCTATGGTTCTTCTTACCTACCAAAAGACAAAACATTTATATAACGTAAGTGTACAATACAATAATATGATCAAATGTGAGTAAAAAAGAAAAATAGGACAGGACACTTTTATAGAGTCACATAACATATATGAGTGTGATACACAGACACACACATGCACTCAGTTCTACATATATTTTAAATCATTTATATCAAGGTGGTTGTAAATGAAAGTTTCCTTCTAAATATGAGGTACTTGGAGATCCGTAAAGCTATATTAATTTATAATGAGAGACCTGGAGTTAGAGGCTTTGAGGTATTAGTCATTAAGTTTACCAGTTATTATATCCATCCCCCTATCCTGCACTGAGGGTGCAGGATATCTGTTCCAGATATACAGCAACATTATGTTTACTGGAGTTCTCGTGATGCATAGAGTATATGACCAGTTTTGGCCAATGAGTTGTAAGTAGAAGTTGCCAAGGCTTTCACTGCAACATAAGACCTGTCCTTTGCCATGATGACCAGCAATAATCTAGATGGTAGCTGGTGTTCCAGGATGAAAATAACATAAAACAGAGGTATAGCGAATCCTTACTAGACAGGAAACAAAAACAAAAAGAAAACAAAAACCAAAGATCTTTTGTGGTTTGAAGCTACTGATATGGGAGTCATATTTGTTCCTACCTAATAATAACCTATCCTATCCTGACAGATAGACTTGGTGTGATTCTGGCTTTATATCTTTCTGGGTATAGAATCTTATGTAGGTTTGATTAATCCTGTCTTTTTTTTTTTTTTTTTTTCATTTTCTAAAAAAGAAAAAAAAAGTGCCGAGGCAGGCTCATTTAGTTAAGCTTTGGACTCTTCATTTCAGCTCAGGTCATGATTTCAGGGTCCTGAGATGGAACCCCATATGTCTCCATGCCTAGCATAGAGACTGCATAAGGTTCTTTTCCTCTCTTTTTGCTCCTCCCCCGTGCTCGCTCACTCTCTAAATAAATAAATAAATAAATAAATAAATAAATGAATGGGGGGTGTATTGTCTAAGTGTGTACCTATAAGGTTATTGTAAAGACTATATTAGGTAACAATGTTTGTGAAAATATTATGTAAATAAAATGATATGCATACATATAAGTTATTTTTAAAGATATATTTTTTAAATGTATTTGCTTTAGGAACTTAAAAATCATTCTTAATTTTAAGGATAATTTCTGCTGATGGTAAATCTAAATAGTAAGGAAGGGTAAAGTGTAAGTAAAATTTTTTTTTTCTCTATACCGCCCCAGCACACACATTCCCAATTCCATAGGTATCTACTGTTAAGTGTCTTGTGACTAAGCCTGGAAGCATATTTTTGTGCATAATGTTTTTCAATTTTATTTGTCTCTTAACAATATATTTTGAACACTGCTCAGTTTTCCTTGTAATGGTTTTATAATACTCTGCTGGATAAATGAACCATGCTTTATCTAACCTATCAATCAAGAATTATTTTTTCTTTTAAAAAATGAATACCCTAAGGGGTTTTTAACACAGCTTACATTATTTTTAAAATTGTACAAAAGAAAGGATGTTTTAGGGACTACTTTCATAACATTTGCTGCTGTCTTTGTGGAAAGAGTTAAAAATAAAACAATAATATTTATGACCTAGGATGGCAAACATTAGTGCCTGTAGAGACTAGAGAGATTAATAAAATCAGAGATAAGGGCTCAGGAAAGACATTAGGGAGAGAGAGAGAAGTGACAAGAGGAAAGAAAAGAGGGAGAGCAAGAGAAGAGAAAATGGAGAGAAGAGAAAATTATTGCCATTGGGAAAGCACATGCCTTTCTAAAGGCAGCAGCTGACATTCATGAAGCCCACTACTTGCACCATCAATTCTATCCCAGCAGTGGCAGATATGATTTTTTAAGATAATTAAGAAATATATCTATTTATCTATCTCTATCTGATTTTGATTTTTTAAAGTCAGAAACTGAATCAGAAACTTTACTTTTAATGTTCAAGCCAAATTAAAATTTGTTAGGTAGGGAGCAACTGAGTATAGTCCAGAGAAGGTTTGTCACCTTGGCATAAAAAGTACAATAGAGGCACAGGTTTTAAACATATCTTAAAGAACATAACTGCATTTAGGACCATATCTCCATGACATAATTATGTTTTATACCATGGAAATCTTCCTGACTGTAATTATGTTTTTAAAATCCATACAACCAATCAATCACAGAAATCCTCGAAGAACACTTAGTGTAATTTTATTTTTACCTCTGCCTTATGCTCTAAAGCATCATATGAAGAGAGCTTTCAATGACTCTTTGACCTGCCATTTTTCCATCTCAGGATTAAAATAGAATTACGCATATTAATTTGGAGGCAACCTGACTTCTGTATGGTACTGACTAAAAAACACTGTTGATAGAGCACATCACTTTGGTTTAAAGACAAATATGGTCTTAAAGTGTTTAATACACACAAATGCTCATATGTAAATTGACTTTGGATTCTAACCTTGTTGTCCATATATGCTGATTTTTCCTCTTCTTAAATGTGACCTAAAATTAGACAGGTAAATGCAGATTACACACTTTCTAAAATGTGAAAAGTGGCTCTGCAGAGTGTTTTGAAGCCTAGGTTGCTTTAAGTAGTAAAAACTAATCATATATCTTAGAGGAAGGAAAGGCATTTGAAGGTAAACTTACCCACCCACCCCCAAAAGAAGGTAAAACCAAATCCATCCATCTTGTAAGGTTGAATGCCTACTTAAAGTATGTATGCTTATTTATAAATTATAATGAAGACAACTCTTTGTTGACTCAAAGTGTGGTCAAAGTTTAGAAGTTGTTCTTTTATAGGGGGATCCCATTATGAAATATGAAATTATGGTTGAACAAATAGTTTTTGTTCCATTTGGTTCAGATGCGAGAAAACTCTTCATTTTTTGACATGTATGAATATCTCCTTCTTTCCAAACTTTGTAGTTTTCTGGAGTCTAATAATAACTGAAATTCATTTTTAAAAATCTGCCAAGAGGACCCACTTTTCTGTCTGATTTAACTAATGTAACTATTAGATTTAATCTGTTAAATTGGGGAAAAATTAGTTTGTGACTGCAAATGACTGTCTGCATTAATAATATCAAAATGAACAGAGTAATTTTTAGAACTTTTTTTGCTATTGATTTTTATTTGCTTCATTAAATTTTTTCACATTTATCTCACAACCAATAGTGTATAAAAATTTTTATTATATATTATAATATATATGTACATCCATGTTAGAATATATATGTGTATATGTTATACATTATGTATAATATATTTTTTACCTATATGTATTATAAATATAAATATAAAATCAGAAATATTATATATATATATATATATACACATATCATTAGATGAGTTTCTCTTTATGGTCATCAGAATAATTCAGAGATCAGATATATTCTGGCTTGTTTGACTTATTTTGGCCAAGTGAATAGGCCAAGATGTACTTCAACAGTTGGCCAATTTCTTAGAAGCCATATATGGCTTTCTACTGATATCTCTCACAAGTAATTATTATTCCTTTCCCGTCATGACTCCAGTCATATTACATTTTTATATGTTTGCGTATATTATGCTGTAAGGCATAAATGAGCTTAGCTAGACCACGATATTCCACAGTGGAGAGATGTTTGCCTCAAAAGTAGAGGAAGGGAAGGAAAAATAAAACAGGATAAAAACAGAGAGAGGCAAACCATAAGGAACTTTTGACTATAGGGAACACACTGAGGGTTGCTGGGGGAAAGGTGGGTAGGGGAATGGGGTAATTGGGTAATGGGCATTAAGGAGGGCACTTGATATACTAAGCACTGGGTGTTATATGCAATGGAAAATCACTAAATTCTGCCCCTGGATGGGGAGAAAGTTGGTGTCTGGGTATGACTAGGTCATTTGTATATCTATTAACTGCTGTTTCCTACCCATTTTGTCAACTCCCCTGTGCTCTTTTACTCATGTAACTTGAATGTTGTTGAACAGCAGGACTCATGGAACAGAATAAATAACATCAGAATGTTCCTCCCTCCCTCTCTTTCTCTCTCTCTCTCTTTCTTGTCTCTCAATGCCCCTTAAGTTTTATGCATTGGGGATTTTTCCCCCTGCCCCTAGATAAAAACTTGATTTCTCCCAGACTTTATATGACTCTTAGAGAATAAAATATCCTAACATCACTGGACAGGATAATCACAGTCTCAATTCAGAAATTACAATACCAAGTTGTGTTTACTAAAACTGAATTGTATTTAATATTTACTCTTCTTTCTCTCATCTAGTTTTGGGACTGCTATGGACTGGCTGCTTAAGGTGAAAGAGAGTACAATCTTTTGATTTTCCTTTTTACATACCATTTTGACTCCTTCAGGAGTGTGAAAACTGAAATTTGTGATTTTACCAGAGTGAGGATGGAGAGGTTGCAGATAAGGGGTGTAGAAAAGTTCTTCCTTGACAGTTGGCCATATGTTCTTAAGGTTTCTTCAGAGGTCCCAGAACTATTAATCTGTCCCTTGGAGTTTAATTGCCGTGGGCTGTTGTATTTTATTTTAGCAGTCACTAATTTCCTTCTTGATAGGATTGCGAGATGAAACACAAGACTCCAAATAAAATTTTAATATCCGATAAATAGTCAATAAGTTATTAGTATACGAATGTCCCAAATATTTTATTGGGACACACTTAACACTAAAATTTATTTTTTTTCTAGCTGAAATTCAAATTTAATGGAGCATCCATTCCCATTTGCTAAATCTTATAACTAGGTGGAGGGGCATTTTCTTAGGATATCTGCTCTTATCAGCCACCCAAATCTGGTTATTTTATCAAGCTATGCTTTAGTACAAGAATAATATTTTTCTCTATGTCAAATACACTTTTTCCAAACATAACCTTTCAAAAGTAGATATGGATTGTAAATTTCTTTTTTTATGCAACTGTCCAAAATGCAACTCAAATGTTAAACACTAACTCATTAAAAAAAATTGTGCTAGTATCTGCACATGATAGAGTTGTGTAAGCCAACATCTATAAGATGATAAACTTATAACAAGCAGTAGTTATAAGGAAATAATCTTTTCTGCATCTTAGTGTCTAGAAAAGCAATTTGCAGATAGTAGATGCTTATAAATGCTTAGTGATTGACTAATATGATTATCTGTGGTTCTAATATCTAATAATTTTTCCAAATTTAAATTTTCATATTGCTGATCTATCACTTCTATATCTGTACAATATTAGAATTACAAGCACAACTAAAGGAATCCTCAGAGTACATGATGACAAGTGGATCTTAGCAATTAATGCATTTTGAGGTGGGCTATGAATATTTAATAATTGATTATTAGAGCAAGCCATTGCTTCCATTAAAGAAGCAAGAGAATCTGTTTCTTTCAGAATCATTGAAAAGGCAGCTGTGCCTCAGAAAGGAATAGTTTATCCTCTCTTCCTATTTCTATCAGGCTCATTCTGAGTAGAGTCCATTCCAATCGGTTTGACTCATTATTTGTCACAAGATTGAAAACTGAGTATTCTTACTCAACAGATAAGAATTTTATGTTATTTCTCAAGGTCATACAGAAGATTTACAACAGGGAACAGAATTTCTTAAGAGAAACAGTTTTAAAACTCTTTGTTTCTAACACCACTTTCTTGGCTAACCAGTTTTACATAGCCAAGAATGTAAAATGGATGTAGTTAAGTAATTTATTTTCAGTGAATTAAAATAAAGACTTCCTAAAGCCTGTGGGATGTCACCGTAAATCAGAAAAGGAAGAAGATAACACTAGCAACACTAACGCTTCTTTCTATTATTATAGATTAGAGGCAAATATAAATATTTGCCATCTCCCCCAATGAGAGTACAAACTATTATAGTAAAAGTATGTGAAGAAAAAGACTAATACGTACAAATCCCAATTGCCCTCTGATACTATTCATTTTGCATCCTTGTAAAGGAAAGAGCTAGCTAGCATCACTCACCTTAATTCAGATATAAGGAAACTGAGTATGTAATGTTTCAACTTGGTTAAACTGGAAATGTAATTCCAGTTAAATCCCCTTCTCTGTATGATTCTGGTTAGATTTGGCTATAAGAAGAATTTGGAAGGTAGAAGTGAAGGAGCAGTCATTGGTCTCTGAAGTTTTCGTTATTAAATGTGGTAAAAGATACAGAGATGTCAGCAAGTCATTACTTATCTTCACTCTCTCCTCCCCGTATCTTGTGCTTCTTCCCACCTGCTTACTCTGCTGACCAAGCAAGGCCTAAGGCCCCCCAAACCAGAGGTCTGACTATAGGCCTACAGAGGAAACAGCTGTATAGAAGTGAGTTCCCCTTTCTACAATCCAACCATTACAGTCCTTTTTCGGTGGCTGGGCATGCATAGCTTCTCAGGGCATGTATAGTGACTTCCCTGATCTTCCCACTTTCCCCAACACCTTGGTTCTTGTTTCTCCAGCTTCTTCCATAACTGTATAAGTTCTGCTAACTATCATGAATCCTGTAGCCCCCATAGCTTCATGTGCTAAAGGACAAACCATCCCTGAAGCTCTGCTCAATTGATTATCAGAGCTCCCTTTTAGCTCCCTGCACACATTCAAAGTGGCTAACTCCACATGAAGCAATAGACTATGCCCCTGATGCAGGTAAGTTTGAGAAGTTGGTATGTTTACATTTGAACATAACAACCAAACATACAGGAGCAGTGTATCCATGAGTAATGGGAACTTCTTGGGAATGAGAATCTCATCTGAGAGGAAAGTTCATACACAATGAAGCCAGCTCACAAAGCTTTGCCTCATTAAAACACAGTGATTTTAACTCATGTGGGGGTGTTGCTGCTAAAATTGAGTAGCACGCACCTTGTATGGGTGAAAGCTCAGAGAGATGAATCCAGTAAAAAATCAGAATGGTATGAAATTGCTGGTAGAAGTGGGGCAGAATGTCTTTATAGCATGTGGTTTAAAAGACCCTGATGCTTGTGATGGCATGTACTTGGATACCTGGATTATTACCTTCTTTGGACCTCTAGAATCAACAGTGAAAACAACCCTCATTATTCAATGTTCAGGATGCTGTCAGTGCCCTGCCCACACCCTTGGCACTCACCTGCAAATGCCACTTCCTAGAATAGCTATGACTCTGCCCCTGGGCTTTTGTCTGGCAGTGGGAGTCTATCTCCCACACACAAGCAAGACCTAAATGCTGGGTGCCCTAAAGGCACCACTCCATGACAATCAGGAGTCAATGGATACTTACCCTAGCTTCTTCCACACCTTTACATTGGGATAACTCTGAGGTGCATGCCCCACGTCATCTCTCAGAGAGTTCCCCAGTGGGATTGAACTTGAGTTGCTCACTGGGCAATGTGCTTGAGAATACACTATACTGACTGCCTTCCCTTGACTCTCTTACTCTCCTGGTCCCATACTAGTGTTTCAGGAATCATCCTCCAAATAAACCACTCATGTGTGACCTTGCTTCAGAGAGATTAAAAATAAGGCCTTTTCCATGCTCTGGTGGCTGTGGTATGTATCTTTCTGGCTATTTGGTTTTGCTGAGGATTTGTTTATGATATTAAAATGTGTATAGAACAAAAAGAGAAGGGGGAGCAATATTCAAGGTAAAGCAAGATGCCCAGTTATAAAGTTCACTAAGTTATTAAATTAAAGTTTCCATGGAAGCCTCAAAATGATTTCAATTCCCAGAGTGTTGTGAGACCCAGAGAAGGATAGAAAGAGCCTGTTCCTCATTCTGAATCCAACAAAGGCTTCAGCAGTACTCCTTGTGGAGCTGGTACTTGCTTCTTCAGGTAGGGGGACACTATGGACTGTGCCTCCCATCTAGCAAGTAAAGAGGTAGAAGTTTGGCAGCTTGCTCCTGTGAGGCAGAGCAAGGATAGATACTACAGTTTTAGGCCTTTCCAGCATTCTGTTAATAACTTGATAACATACTTTTTATTGGTTGACAAAGAATGTGAGAGTTTCTGGTGAAATGTATGTTAGCCTTGTGCATGAGAGAGAGGCAATACACATATTTCATAGGAACAACTGAAAGGATAAATGGCCTCAGCAGAAAGAGGCTAAAGTGAATAGATGGATTGCTAAGTATTGAGAGGTAAGATTACTGTATTTAGCACATACAAATACAGAATACTCAGTAAAATTAAAATTTTATCCTAAAAAACTGCAGATATTTTAGTATAAGCATAAACCATGCACTATTTAGGATATACTTACATTAAGAAAAGTTGTGCATAATTGAGCTGAAATTCAACTTAACTGAGCATCCTGTATTTTATCTGGCAACTATACATCGAATTGTATAGTTGAGCATCAACTCAGTTCCCAAGAGTACTAGAAGCAAAATGATTGTGAAGATGATGTACTTGGTGGGATACTGCTAAAATAAATTGTTGGAGTAGCAGGTGAAGGCTTTGCTCTGCTCTCACACTGAGAAAAAAATGAACAATGACTTAATGTTTCACCTAATTTTTTTTAAAGATTTTATTTATTCATGAGAGACAGAGAGAGGGAGAGAGAGAGAGAGAGAGAGGCAGAGACACAGGCAGAGGGAGAAGCAGGCTCCATGCAGGGAGCCTGATCCCACCAAGGGATCCCCAATGCTTCACCTAATTAATTATTTTTCTTTTTAATTTATTAATCCACTCAACACATATTTATTGAGTACTTACCATGTATCAAGCATAGTTCTAAGCCCTGGCCAAATGGCAGTAAACACCACAGACCGAATTCTTGACCTCATAAGAATTCAATTCTAGTGGGGATCCCTGGGTGGCTCAGCGGTTTAGCGCCTGCCTTTGACCCAGGGCATGACCCTGGGGTCCCGGGATCTTGTCTTGCATTGGGCTTCCTGTGTGGAGTCTGCTTCTCCCTCTGCCTGTGTCTCTGCCTCTCTCTCTCTCTCTCTCTCTCTCTCTCTCTCTCTCTGTCTCTCATGAATAAATAAATAAAATCTTTTTTTAAAAAAAGAATTCAATTCTAGTGATATATGTACTTGGCAAACAAAATAGAATTTGGGGCCAAAGGGTCCTGTAAATCTTTGAAGCAGGTGATGATTCCCTCCTCAACCCTTGTAATTCTTGGTTTCTTGTCTAGTGGTGTCTAATGTTCCCCTAGGACACTGTCAAAAGCAAAACCTTGAATATCACCACTACTACTCCAAATCACTAAGATCTGTTTGCAGGTGGTATTTGAGTGAAGAATCTTCAGCTAGACCTGGTGGTATATATATTTTTTATATCCTACTATATTTCTAAAAGGATTTGAAGCAGCATGACTCATGCAATTCTGTCTGTTTTGCCCATTCATTCATTTGCTTTATTCAGTCAAAACAGAGAGATGAATGGTGTGGTGGTAATGGCCCACAGCTGATGAGGCCATGGATCTGGATATGGTGGAGTCTTTAAAGGAAGTACAAGGTCCTCAACTTCAGAAGCCATAAATTCTGAGAACTTAAAATTATAATATCATCATATATGATTCTGTTAGGGAAAAAATAAAGAAGAAACAGGTAATACTTCAATTCCCTCTTCTAAATTTTAATTACAATTTTTCTTTCTCCTTACTTCCCTAAATATTTCTACTATCTTCTGTGAGGGGCACAAAATGAAAGCAAACATAGACATTGAACTGCAACCATATTCAGACAGAACATGTAATAAAAGAGTGCTGCCCACCAAGAAAGAATATATTGGGTTTAATATGATCAGTTGAGGAAATAATGGTCTGTCTACTGTATCTGTCTATTTTTAACTTGATGCTTATATTTTAAGTGAAGTCCCTTTGGGGAGAGTATTACATTTTCAATGTTTTATGTTAAAAGAAAAGTATCAGGACAGTTTGTACACACATTCAAAGAAATACACTTCACAAAGTTGATGTCTGCATTAATCTTAGAAGTGTGTGTGTGTGCACATGTAGATGTCATTCAGGGTTGCTCTTATATACAATATTCTCTGAACAGGATGACAATTCAATGTTTTCTTTCTCAAGCTAGCTTAACGATTCCCCTTGGCTCTGTTTTTCCTCCATTAGTGATAATATTCAGTTATTCTGTAAGGGAAAAGAAGGAAGTACTATACTGTGTGCAGAGTAGGAGAAATCAAATCCATCTCTAACAGGTTGGAGCTGCTCCATGATCCATGATCCAGAACTATGATTCCATTTCCAAAATTTTACCACTGTAAATGATGTTATTGTCCCTAAATGGTCTTGTTGGGGAGCAAGAATGCCCTATCTCCTTCAAGGTCCTAGCTGGACTAAGAATCAAATTGATGTGAGACTTAACAGGAGAAAATCAAATATAATTTCATCCATATGAGAAATCCACATAGACATGGAAATTTCAAAGACAAGCAAAATGAAGTATGTATGTCATCCCATAATTAAGAAGAAGAGGATAGGGCTTTGGAACTTTAAAGAGAAGGAATGCAATTCCGAAGATGAAAAAGAATAAATGTTTGGTAAACAGACATTTGGCAGGCCACTCAGAAATGATGGGAAATAGATCAAACAAGCATTTCTAGGTTCTTCTCTGTCTACCATCACTAGTTCATAACATAAGGTATTTATCTATGGTGATAGCTCTTTTCCTACAGCAGGTCCTGTATGAAAATTCTTACAGGCAGTTTTTTTTTTCCCCCAAGAGATTTATTTATCCATTTGAGAGAGAGAGAGCACAAGCAGGGGAGGGGATGGGAGGAGAGGGAGAGAGAGAGAGAATCTCAAGAAGATTCCATGTGGAACGTGGAGCCCAACTCAGAGCTTGATCCTCTGACTGAGGTCATGACTTGAGCTGAAATCAAGAGTAGGACACTTAATCAGACTGAGCCACCCAGGTGCCCCTCTTTTAGGCAGTTGTGTGGGAGTTTTTCCTGAATCTGCTGAGTTTTGATTGCTTTTTAACTCAAAATCATCTTCAGGCCAAAGTGGTCCATCTTGGGGTGGCCTGCAGTTGGCCCCTATAGTCTACTAGTCTAAATTTCATTTTCCTTGAAGGTAAGGAAACTGAGGCTCATAAAACCCAAAGCTCCCAGTCAACATTTGCAGAGGTGGTTAGTAACAGTCTTCTAGGCCAGTGTTTGAGTCACTACAACCTGCTGCCTCCTTTTTAGAGGATAGATATGCATGTCAGCACTGTGAAGGAGGGGACCCATCAGAATTGATACCCTGGCACCTTCTTCAAAGTAGCAGGTGAGGAAATGACTTATTTCTCTGCCCTCTCATAAAGGATGGGCACTGATAAATGTTTAGAGGTGATTTTGAAAGCAAAGCTAGGAGCCATGAGGCCACCCCAGAACTGCCATGTGGGTAGAAACCTTAGATGGGTGGGCCTGTTCAGATGCAGATTATTTTATATAATTTATAATCACTGAATCTGTTGACTGGGACTTTTGATGAGGAGCATAAATCCTACCAGTTAGGTGCTAGTCTTTGCTTTTCAACTCTTTCACATTGAAATTCTTTTAACACAGTCTCCCAGTAACTACTCTTGGGTTTTCTTCTTTTGTTGACTGTACTGATTACTCAGGTAGGTAAATTCCCAGTTTTCATTTGCCATACCAACTATTATTTTCTAAGCATTTTAATGTTTTCTAGTTTTGAATAAGTGATATTCTACACACACCACCCCCGCTATCCCCACCAGTTCAGACAAATGCAACCATCCATTTAAAAATGTGTGAATGAGTTCTTTGCTCAGCAGGGCTGCTGTTTCCACAAGACCCAAAGACAAAGATTCCACCACACTCTGTATAACAGCACCCTTGGCCTTACGTTGCATGCACTTATTTCTAAATTTTATGATTATTCAAGAGTTGTTATGGCATAAGGACTCTGAATCAAGGTTGAGTGATGCTGGCATGCCAGAACAAGTGTGAGGACAGACTTTAACAGCCAAGTAGCACATCCAGTCTTGCATTGAGTAAAATTAACTATGCATGCTATATGAATAGCCATTATGCTACTTTATACAGTAGTTCAAAGTAGATTGTAAATGTAAATAAGTTTTTAAAAAAAGATTGGTCTATTTTCCTCATCATTTCTGTGCATGAGGACAAGTCCTGACGTCATTGTGTTAATTTTGGATTAAGCAGAAGCATTCAATTCCTTTTGTCTCAGAAGGGCTGTACTACCTCTTCAGATTTCATAATGGAAAAATAACACAACATCTGCATCCATTTCTCTGGAAGCCAGCTAGTGGAGTCATTGTATTATGTTCTCAATCAAGAAACATCACTTTTGTCTTCCTTTAACTATGTCAGGGTGATTTTCTTTTGTAGTATTATTTCAAAGAAATTAATATAAAATTGTATATTAATATAAGCATTATGTCTCATTCCCACATTTGTCAAGCAGCTGAGGTGGTTCTGCTTCAGGCTTGAGAGTTCCGTTTGGTCTGCTCCACATACCCAGGCTTGGGTCAGTGGCTACTCAAGGCAGGATATCTCACATCAGAAGTTAGAAGCTCTCAGAGGGACACGTGAAAACAGATGCTTCTCAAGACCTGGGCTTGATGTTGGCACAATGTCACTTCTGCCCACATTCCACTGGTCACATCAAATTAGGTGACAAAGACCAACATCAGTAATACTAGGAAAAATGCATCTCTTTTCATGGTTTCCTAATTACTGATCATTCTATTTAAAAAAGGGTTTTTTTTAATCGTTTTTGAAATTCATTATTAAAAGTTTCTTTTAGATGACTGTGCTTTATCAGGTTTTGTATTAACATTGCATACACATTTATAAATGGACAGTTGATTTTTCAGTTTATCTATTGATGATGAAGATTGGGTGGGAGTAGGTGATGGTTATGTGTGAGAAATATTTAATCCACTCTCCACAAAATGATTTTTTAAATATGTATTTTATCAATTGAGAAAACTAAGTATTAAGAATCACTTGACCAGGGACTCACAGTTACCAAAAAATAGTACACGTAACTCATATTCCTTTCAGATAAAACCAGAAGATAAAGCCTATATTCTTTTCATATGCCACAGTTATCCTAACTGGAATAGCTATGAGGTTTTCTTGCTGTTTTTGTTCTTTAAATATTAATTTTTTAATTAAAAAAAAGTTAAATTTGTGAATAAATAAAATCTTTTAAAAAGGGGGGAAGGTATGCCTGGGTGGCTCAGTGGTTGAGTGTCTGCCTTTGGCTCAGATCGTGATCCCGGGATCCTGGGATCAAGTCCCACATCGGGCTCCCCACAGAGTCTATGTCTCTGCCCATGTCTCTTCCTCTGTGTGTGTGTGTCTCTCATGAATGAATAAATCAAATCTTAAAAAAAAAAAAAAGTTAAATTTGACCATGTATCTTCTCTTGCAAAATATTCTAGGTGGATATTTCTCTGCCATTCAGTAGATATTAGATTATAATTTCCTTCTTTCTCCTTCTAACACTCCTGATACAATGCAGTGTTTTCATATTCTTCTTAAGGAATATGAAATTTGCAAATGCTAATTGAATAATTGTTGTTTGATTGACTGCTAAAATATATCCCATGACTACTTGTGATTGACTTCCGCTGTATTGTTAAGAGTTTTTAGTACACTCTCAAAAGCAGCTGTAGGTAATGACTTTGAACCATTGATGTGTGCAGAACAAGTGTTGAAATGCTATGTAAATGAAAGGATAGGGAAAACTTCACTTTTCACTGGAATAAACATGAATTAATTTTCTTTCTTTTTTTCTTTCTTTCTAAGAGAAACATCCTTTTATTAAGTCTATGAATAACAAAAAGTAATGATAAGCAACCAACTTGATATTAAATAATTTTTTTAATAAAAATGCTTATAGCCAAGAATACTGTTTTTGAAAAATGGCTTTATGTGCTTTGGCCCCATTTTGAAACAACTTATGAGTCCAAAAGATGATTAAAGCATGAGGACTCAAGAGACAATAGAATTTAAATACAACAATTGTGGGAGTTTAAAACAGTTGGTGATAGATTACCACACTGACATGCTTTTAATTTGATCAGAAGATAAAAAAGATAGAAACCATTTAGACCATTTGTATATTTTTAAGTGAGTTGGAATTCAAGACATCTGATTTCACTAAATCAGCCAAGAGTTTTCAAAAAACAGATAACATTGTAAGACAAAAGATAGTCCTTTGAAGGATCTTGAGATATGTAATTTAGCTGAATGCATGTTGCCCTCGACTGTGATTTCCTGGAGGCTAGAACTATGTCATATTCATGATTCCTTCCCTATTATAGAACCTGAAACATATAGGTGCTCAATAAATGTCTGGAGAAGAGAAAAAAACCTTGGAGTGGTACTTGAAAATTTATGGAAAATATCTAAGTACTTTATACTCAGTACTTTTTCAAATTATTGCTGTTAGTGTTGATTTTTGCAAATTTAAATTACATTATATTTACTTTAAACAAATCTATGTTTTTAGACATTAAGATAAAAGCACTGTCTCATAGAAAAACAGCAAAACAGTGCTATAAATTAAAATCAACACCCTAGAAAAAAATAAGATTTTAGGGTTTGCTATTCAAAATAAATTCAGTGCTTCAAGTTTTAAATTCTAAAAATAATAACATAACTATAGGCACAGTAAAACATGCCTTGTGGTTGGCTACTTTGCTGTAACACGTTTTTGTTACATTTGGTTTCATTTCTTCTGTTATGATTCTCTTACCTCTTACTTGTTACCTAGAAGTTGCTTTTTCTTCTGTTTTTAAAACATTTTTTGTGGGGGATAATGTATTTTGTGACTAAGAGGTTGATGTAAGATTACTCAAAAGCATGATTTTAAAACAAGGAAAGTAAATCTTTCTTCTCTTTGAAATGCTGTATTTTTTAAAAAGAATTAATAATGTAACAACATCTTAAGGTGCCCATAAACATATAAAATGGAATTCAGTGAGTCTTTTGAGGAATAATTTTAAGGCTTTGTTAAAGAGATTAACTTTTCTATAATTATTTATTTGTTAACAAATAATCATAGATGTGAGTCTTGAGTAGTTCATTGAAAGAAAATCTGTGGTATCTTTCATAAAGCCAAGGATTAGCCTGATTTTTCTTTTCTTTTTAAAATCTTTTTCTCCTTTTTTTTTAGTTTCCTTTTTTTTTTTTTTGGTTTTTATTTAATTTTTTAAAAATTCCAATTAGGTGGGGCACCTGGGTGATTCAGTCAGTTAAGCGTCTGCCTTTGGCTCAGGTTATGATCTCAGGTTTCTGGGATCGAACTCCACATCAGACTCCCTGCTCAGTGGAGAGCCTGCTTCTCCCTCTCCCTCTGCCCTTCCCACCAGCTCATGTTCTCTCTCTTACTCTCGCTCTCAACTAATCTAAAAAAAAAAAAAAATCATAAAAATTAAAAAAAATTTCCAGTTAGTTAACATGCAGTATAATGTTAGTTTTAGGTGTACCATTTAGTAATCTTTAAAAACAATTTCTATTGGAGTCATCTCTATATGATTAATACATTTAAAGACAGATGGCATAATTAATTTTCTACTGAATGATCTACATGGTGGAGGTCTATCATTGATGATGGTAAGGATAGGAATCTTTAAACTATGGGTGATTCCAAATGAATAAATCATTTCCTAACAATTCTTATGGGTAGAAAATTGTTTTTCCAAGTATAGTTTAGCATCTTGGCCTTTTTCCTAGGTGTGGGCTTGTGAAGAATGGTCTCTTTAAGGCAGAATATGGCTTGGATTATTGTCCTATTATTTATTTTTTTTCTTTCCATCAATTGATTCCTCAGTCTAGCAGCTTTTTTTTTTTTTAATTTTTATTTATTTATGATAGTCACAGAGAGAGAGAGAGAGAGGAAGAGGCAAAGACACAGGCAGAGGGAGAAGCAGGCTCCATGCACTGGGAGCCCGACGTGGGATTCGATCCCGGGTCTCCAGGATCGCACCCTGGGCCAAAGGCAGGCACTAAACCGCTGCGCCACCCAGGGATCCCTGGTCTAGCAGCTTTTATCAAATTTCCTAGTTTGAGGTTGGCCAACCTATTACATAGTCTGCAGTCTAAGAATTACAGTTATCATTTTAGCTGAATGTTTTATTCAAAATCAAACATATATGTGCTAAATTTGAATACTTCCCCTCTTACATCTGTAAAAGAATAAATCAAACAATAAACCTTATGAAGGAGTGGTGAAAATAAACTTAAAGCTATCTATATTTAAGGACTCTTACAAGACTATAAGTGTATCTCCAACTACTACTGAAGTTACTAGTTAAAACATAAATTTTAAAAGATGCTATACCTCAGCCTTTCCTGCTACTTAGAAACACCCACTCCTAAAAATTTAGAACCTGCTAATTATAAGGTAAGGCAATCTTTTAAAATAAGAAACTGCATTAAGTTGCTGTAAATACAGAGGTGTGCACATTCTTTCTTTCTTTCTTTTTTTTTTTTTTTTTGGATTTTAATTTCTTCCAACACACATACACACACACACACACACACACACACACACACACATACCTCAACATTTCTTCTCAGTAGCTTGACTTGGAGAACATACTTTAGAAAAGTCACTTCAGGGTAGTAGAAGAAAAGGAAAAAAAACAGTTTTTCTTGGATTTAATCAATAGCAACATTCCGTCTTATGTTTAAGTTTCATATACTCTTAAGTCCATCTCCGGCTTTATTTGGTTCACATAGCTGGACTGAGGTAAGGGTCTTTGCACTAATTCTTCACATAAAGATGTTTTCAAAGGAAATAATACTTTAAAGAGTATTTGATTCATAAAAGTAGACTATAAGAAATGGAAGGGAAGGGAAGGGATGCCTGGGTGGCTCAGCAATCGGGTGCCTGCCTTAGGCTCAGGGTGTGATCTCAGGATCCAGGATTGAATCCCGCATCGGGATCCCTGCATGGAGCCTGCTTCTCCCTCTGCTTATGTCTCTGCCTCTCTCAGTCTGTGTCTCTTATGACACAGACTTTAAAATCTTTAAATCTTTAATAAAAAGAAAAGAAATGGAAGGGAAGGAAAGGAAGGGAAGGAGAAAGAAGAAAGAAGAAAGAAAAGAGGAAGAAAGAAAGAAAAGAAAGAAAGAAAGAAAGAAAGAAAGAAAGAAAGAAAGAAAGAAAGAAGAGAAAAGAAAGAAAAGAAAGAAAAGAAGCAAAGCTTGGGAAAACCCAAGAGCTAATGTTTAGATCTCTTGTTAAAGAGACATTTGTTATATAACTTTGTTTTCAGCCCAGTTCATTTTTGTAGTGAAAAAACAATGATGTTCTTTTATAGTTTGATGCAGAAAATATTAACAGAAAAATTGTAACAAATGGCATGTCCAGAATTTATAATTTATTTAAGTACTATTTGTGTCTTTGTTTTGCCATGAAAATACAATGAATCACCCAAATCCACTGTATTCTAGTAACTGGAATTTCATTTCAGTTTTATATATTTATCGACAGCATGTATCCACATGGAAGCAACACAAAGATGTACACCTTCCCTTAAGGCTCTTATCATCTAGCTGAAGAAAAGAGATGAATACAGGGAAAGTTACATTGCAATAGAATATTTAAATAAGTCAGTAGAATGTGAGTCGGTTCTTTATGATGATGAGGAGATGGAAGGATTTCTTAAAAATATGGAACAAATCGGGATCCCTGGGTGGCTCAGTGGTTTAGCGCCTGCCTTTGGCCCAGCACGTGATCCTGGAGTCCTGGGATCGAGTCCCACATCAGGCTCCCTGCATGGAGCCTGCTTCTCCTACCTGTGTCTCTGCCATTCTCTCTCTCTCTCTGTCATGAATGAATAAATAAAATCTTTAAAAAATATACGGAACAAAAAGATATCATTTGATGAGTAAAGAGAGGATAAATAAAATTTGATAAAGCAAGTATAATAAAATGTTAATTGTAGATTGTAAGTGGATTCCTTATAAAGTTCTTTCAACCACTTTTGTGTGTTTGAAAATTCTCGTAATAGAATGATGAAAAAATTCTAGAGTTTATAGGAGGAGGGTGAGCATTTAATTTCCATGCAGATGTAATAAAAGGTAAGTTCTGTGAATAGTTGTCCTTCATTAGTTCTCTCCTCAGTTTGATCAAAAGAATGAGGGCAGCCTGGATGGCTCAGTGGTTTAGCACCACCTTCAGCCCAGGGCGTGATCCTGGAGACCTGTTGTAGAGTCCCACGTCTGGCTCCCTGCATGGAGCCTGCTTCTCCCTCTGCTTGTGTCTCTGCCTCTCTCTGCATCTGTGTCTCTCATGGATAAATAAATAAAATCTTTAAAAAAATTTTTTTTTTAAAAAGAGTGAGGACACCTTAAACTTAGAGAATAAATTACATTGAGCATCCATCAGAAAATAACATTTCCAATTCAAATTGACTTAAATGAAAGGCATGCTACTATTGTACAGATTAGGAAAACTAAAGTTAGGGTAGACTTCAGGATTGACTAATTTAGTTTCTCGAAATTCTCTCGAGAGTTGCAATTTGGTGCCTACAGCATCATCTCCAACACTGGTTTCTCTTGCTCACTTTGGCTGCCCACAGTCTTGTGTGAAAATGACTGCATTTACTCTCCCAGTTACATCAAGTTAGCTACTCCTCCTTTCTTTTTGTCCTAAATTGACAGAGACCTCCTCAGTTCTGAATCCAACTCTATCAAGAGGGTGAGTGGACAGCAGCCCAGAATAGGCTTAGACTCATCATGGAAGGTGAAATAGCTCAGATGACAGCAACACAGTAGCCACCACAGGGTAGTGAGGAGACTAAGACCTCCTTCAGGAAGGTAGAAGAACAAATGATGGGGGAGACACTTAATTTTAAAAGCATAATACTGTAACCACCAGGTACTTTAGGAAAATGTTGTGGGTAGAATATATGTTTGTAAAAGAGAGCTGTCTTTATGAAATATTTTTTTGTTATTATAAAAGCAATATATATTCAATAAGAAAACTATTTTAAAAGTTTTTAAATTGGGGCACCTGGGTGACTCAGCAGTTGAGCATCTGTCTTTGGCTCAGGTCTTGATCCCAGGGTCCTGGGATTGAGTTCCACATCGGGCTACCTGTGAGGATCCTGCTTCTCCTCTGCTTATGTCTCTGCCTCTCTCCCTGTGTCTCTCATGAATATATAAATAAAATCTTAAAAAAATAAAAAAAATAAACCTATCATCTTTAAAAATAAATAAATAAAAGTTTTAAAACTATTTTAAAAGAATATAATAACCATTTATAATCTTACCACTTATAAACAAAGTTAATATCTAGACATTCAAACTTTTATTCTGTGTGTGTGTGTGCACATACATATGTTAAATACTTGTTATGGTACTAACTATACAATTTTGTGTGTCTTTGTCTTTCTTAATATTGTATCATTAATATTTTCCAATATCATAAAGATTTTTTCATAAATTTTCTTTAAAGCCACATAAGATTCTATTGCATGAAAATACAAATTTACCTAAATATTCCTATATTACAGAATGTTTAAATTGAATCATTTTTGCTTTGCTGCTAACACTGTGATAAATATCTTTATAATAAATCATTGTTTGAATTTCTGATTATTCCTTAGAAAAGATTTTTAGTTAGCATATTAAGCCAGATTATATGAATATACATATATATTTTTAAGATTTAGTTATTTAAAGAAAAAGATTCAGTTATTTATTTTAGAGAGTGAGCGAGCATGCAAGTAGGAAGAAGAGTACATGGAGAGGGAGAATCTCAAGCAGACTCCGCACTGAACTTGGAGCCAATGGTGGGGTTCAGTCCCGTGACCCTGAGATCATGACCTGAGCCAAAATCAAGAGCCAGACACTTAACCGACTGAGACACCCAGGCACCCCACATATGAGTATTTTTAATACTCAATACATTAAGCTTGTTCCAGTTTGTACTTCTATTCATGTAGTTATTCCATGGACTCTAAGAAGTTACTGTTTATTATAATTATCATTTAGCAACTGCCTTTTGGCAATAGTGACATGTAACTTCATTTTCAACCTCAAGGGGCCCTCTAAGAAAGAACTATAAATAAGTTTTCCATCATTGACATTCCTTCATCACCATTTTGGGCATTCCTTCCTTGCCTAGAATTTTTACATTACAAAAGCAGAGATGAGATATTTACCTATTATGTTTTTTGTTTATTACTTTTTAAATCTATTTCTTTTTATTTCTTGATCTAATATCTATACAGGCTTTAGGAATTAATAATCAGGGGATCGCTGGGTGGTTCAGTGGTTCAGCATCTGCCTTCAGCCCAGGGCGTGATCCTGGAGACCCGGGATCCAGTCCCACATAGGGCTCACTGCATGGAGCCTGCTTCTCCCTCTGCCTGTGTCTCTGCCTCTCTCTGCCTCTCTCTCTTCCTCTCTCTGTGTATCTCATGAATAAATAAATAAAATATTTTTTTTAAAAAAGGAATTAATAATCATGTGACACTTTATACATAGACTACCCCCCTCTGCTATGATAAGTAATGAATCAATTAATGAAAGAGCCAATGAATTAATGAATGAATGCAATATCTGGTAGCTCAGGATAAAATTTGCTGTGGCCTTAGTAAGTCCATAAAATTTGCAAATTACTTCATAAAAGTGATTTTATAGACTTTGGTACTTTAACGATGTTTACAGTATTTTAGAAGAGACAAAAGATTTTGGTTTTGTGGCAGTTTGCCAGAATAGAGAGCAATTGTGCATTCAATTACTCTATTAAGTTAATAAAGGTAGTAAGGAGTTTACACAAAACAGGCCTTGAATTGTTGTAACCTCTGTTCAGTTGAAAAGGTTAACAAAGGACGAATCACATAATTTTAATACCCTTTTCTATTTGTAATCCACCTTTATTTCCCACTTGGCTGTGCTGTTTTCTTGTTAAGCCAACAAGAGTTACGGATTTTCTTTATAACTTAGTCATGTAAACTTGATGTCCACAGGTAAAAGGTCTTATGATTCAAGTTCATGATATTAGGGGGAAAAACCAGTATATCCATGGGTGAGGGAGTTGAGGGAGAAGTTTTTCATTTCTAGAACTATAATTTTTGTCCCAAGATCTAACACTCTAGGAAAAAATATATTTGAAAGCTTCCTAAAAGTGTAAAGCACTATATGAATGTAAAGGATTAGTATTCGTGGGGTGGTAAATCATTTTTCTGAAGGTTGGTATAAGTCATTTATATTTTTTAAGTAGGTGAATAGAAGAAAAATATATTTTACACCAAGAATGGCTGATTTCTTCCTCCATAGTGTTTGAAACACTTTTTCTGATTTGATTTAATTAATCCCTTTGCCATTCCGGTAAAGGAAATTGGAGGCTCATGTTGCATTTTTATGGGCCTTCCCCTACATTAAGTTTCAGATATCTAGATGTCTTTTCTCATAGGTGCAACTAACTAGTCATTCTCTTAATTATTCCTTTTATCACTGAATTTCAGATAGGCACACTAGAGGGATCCTAGCCAAGATGCTCCTATAGAAATGGCTCTTTTTATGGCATTTGGAAGAGCTGATATGGCCTCTGAAGAGTTTTTTAGGCTTTGAGGGGAGTATGGTAAACTGAGAGCCTCAATGAGGGGAAGGACCCCCATTAAACTGGCTACGCAAACTTTTCCTCTCCAGTTTACACTGGGCATGCATATACTCTGATTTTATATGAGAAAACTAATTATGGACATTCCAGCACTCTCCATAAAAAGGGAGCTTGGGGAGTTTATCAGATCCTAGGGAACTGTAAGAAAAGAATCAATCCAAGAGTTGGAGCAGAACAGAGTCATGGAATTTGCAGTCAGCCAGTTGGAAAAAAGTTAAAGCAACTAATGGTCCTGGAAAATAATAGAAGCTACCTTGTAGTTCCAGCTTGTGTTTTGAGTTTCCACTCCTTGTGTTAATGCAGATACTTACTTGGTTTTCTAAGGGACCCTTTCTTTTAAGCATCTGAGGGGCATCACCAGTTTTCCTCCCAATGTCTATCCAGAGAAGTAGAATAAAAAGGCACACACTCAGGCATAGAAAGATTGACTGCTCAAGATGGCAGAGGTAATAATATTATGATATAAGGTGCTATTTTATTATTTTCTCTACAAAATTCTTTAATTGGTCAGATGATGTTTGAGAAATACAGTGAAAAAAATCTGCTTTCTAAAAAGGTCAGTACCTTCTAGGCTATATACGTTTTCCCTTAGTTGTTCTAGACATTATCAGGACCTGTTGGGAGCAACCATGGCTTTGTAGGTCACAAGTTAGAAACTCCTCCAACTCCTTCCCCTTTTTTGCTCTGAGCAAAGCCTGAATGTCCCCTAAGGGGGCTTGTCACCTGACTCTTTTTTTCTTCCTCCCACATATCATGTTCCACAAGACATAGAGGAAAGGAAGGCAAACTCCTTGCTCCCAAAACCATTTTCAGACTGTTGTTCCTCTTCTGAAACAAAAAATCAGCTCCTTTGAAACCTGTTTATATGTCCATCCAAAGTTAACTAATTTTTCTCCTGGTTCCTGCCTTTCAGCTATAGGAATTTTAGCTTCTCATTTTTTGTTCTTTCTCCATGAAGACCATCTTAATTCTTGATGACTTCAACAAGAATTGAGAGTTCTTGCCCAGCCCACCCATCCCCTAAGTGCCAGAGTCCCTTGACCTTCATAACTTCAATTACCTTCTACTCTACTCAGCCTCAATCATTCATCTCATGGTCATACTCCTCTCAATATTACCATTGCAATCATTGTACCAACTCCACAATAGCAGTTTTAAGCATCCCACTCTGACTACCAGGCAGGTGAACATGCCTGGGAAAAGCACACAACCACTCTTTCTGGTCTTGAGTGGGCACTCAGTCTGCTAGAGTCTCTTCACATTTCTCTAGTTGCACTCCCCCATTACCAAAACAACCATTTTACCCCTTTCTAAAACATTAAACTCAACTCCAATCTACTTATCCTCAACTATTCCCTGAAAATGTAGAAGCCATTAAAAGAAAAGTCCATCTTCGAACTAGTAATCCAGCAACCTACTTATATCTTTACCCAGAGAGTCTCCCTGGATCCATAGTGCTCACTGCCTCAGTGAGTTTTTTCTGCCTCATCCATTCTGTCTTTTTTCCCAACTGGAATATCTCGTATCTTCAAAACAAAATGAATAAAAAGATCCTTTACTCCCATGTCCCCTCTTCAACTACTACCCCAAGCCTTTACAGCAAAATTTCTCAAAAGACTTATTCCTATTATCTTTTCACCTCTTCACAACTATTCTTTCTTGGACTTCTGAGTCCACTGCAGAATACAATTACTTAAGCCACTGATGAGTTCCATCTTGCCAAATCTAATGGCACTGGTAATTCTAACTCAAGTAGCTTCTTAGTCTTCCATCCTTGAAGTCATGGAGAAATCCTTGAGTCAGCGAAATGTTTCTTCATCACAATGTCAAACTGTAGGCATTTTTAACAGTGAAGCTAAAGACAGAACTGTTTTGGAAATCACAGCAATGTATTTACAACACAGAAGCTGTCATTTCCTTATTGATTATTTCAATCCAAGAAATTAGTTTGAGAATTGGTCTTCAACTGTTTTGTGATTCACTCTTACAAATTAGCAAAGATTTAGAATTTTGAACTACTCTTTGCTAGCATTTCCTCCTTTGCATACAATGCTTTTTCACAATTCTGACACTTCTTTTCAGTTCATATGCTCTCATTGAGAATTCTCGATAGAGTAAATTTTCTACAATAGAAATGATACTTTTCATGTGTCTAATAAAAGCGGACTGCCAATTGTTGGAAGTAGGTTTTCATAGTTGTAAAACTGTTAACTATAGATGCCAAATCAAGTTATTTCTGTTGTTTCATCCAATAGTGGCATAATCTTGAATCTTGTTCATCCTGAAATTTTTTATTATTATGCCTTTCCTGGGGTATTTAGCTCACATGGAAGCCACAACAGGTTGTGAATATATTCTCATTTTTAAAAAATGCTATCAGTTGAAACTCATCTCCTTTTTCAAAACAGCCTCTAGTTCTATCAACTGCCTGCTTTGTGAGTTTCTGACAAAAGTCACAACCCAGTGGTCTTATAGAGTGAATATCCCTTAAGATAGGAACAGTGCTTTGACAAACACTGAAGAGTTTAAGGACTAGACCGACCCTTGGATTTTTGTTCAATAAAAATTCAGTAAACAACTTCATTCTTATTGTAATTTCCCATGATGCGTAGTGTTATAAAAATCACGCTCACTCTCTCTCTGTGTCTCTCTTTCTCTCCCACTCTCTCCTTCTACACACACACACACACACACACACACACACACACACATATACACATAGTTTTATGGAAGAAAAGAATATTAATACTTTTGGAAGAACTTGGTGTCTTCCCCCCCAAATGAGGAAGAATAAATAAGAAAAAATTATAGCTACTTTCAGCAATTTGGAGATGTGATATAGTTGAAGCCCATATATATATAGAAGCTGATATATATAGAAACTACATATATATACATATATATTTAATATACATATTCAATTAGCTCTCTCAAGCACATCTACTCCAAAAGCAGAGACCCCGTGGCCATCTGCTAGAGATATTTGTTACAGATTCTTGGACGGTGTAGTAGGCAGAAATGTTAGGTGAGGAGTAAGAGGATCTCTTGCTCTCTTTGAGCACATTTTCCCATGGGTTTGACTACATCGCTCTTAATGATGATATGTTGACATGAATGTTAAAAGTCAAATGAAAAGTGACTAGATGAAGTATATTGAAATCAAAACTGTGAAACATATAGAGAAGGCAATGAAAGAGTGGCCCCAATTTTTGTGGTCAGGTTGTCATCAGATGATGGTTCCAGGCTCTTACCTCTCCAAGTAGGTTCCTTCTAGTATTAGACCCTTCTTCACCTCTGGTTATGCTAGGAAACTTCTAAGATCTCCTTCAGCTCTGAAAACTATAGGTATAAGGCAGAGTTCATTCAGGGAAGCAAAACCACTATGTTTATTATGAAATAAGGAACTGATTATAAAACTAAGGTCTTAACAAAATTCTGGTGAAAGCAGGCAAAATATAGTCACTAACCCTCCTGAAACAGTGGTCACATTAGACACATTAGACCTTCTAAGGCATGTCCAACTGCCAGAGTGGGACTGCAAAACAGAACTGCTATCTATGGGAGGCTATTGCTTCTGTGTTTAATGGTTAGACCTGGAGTCACTGTTGGCTTGGGCCACTGTAAAGAGAAAGAGCTACAAACAGCAAGAGAGAATGAGGATAAGCTGGAACATGCTGACACTTCTGTGTTTGTCTTTCACCCCACCTAACCATGATGACCCTCTGAGAAAAATGTTTGCTGCTTTGTATCCACCTTGCAAGCCTTGTGAATTTCTGAGTTAGCCAGCTCTCACCTGCAAGCATACAAGGAGGTGATTCTACAGAATGTAGTAACAGTTTAGTGAAGTTGACAAATACCCTATTTTCTTCTCTAACTAAAAGCAACCCCTCTCCATATTCTAACTAAAGAGTTACTCAACTTTGCCATAAATTTTCAGCAAATTTAATTGACCTTAAAGTAAATCATACTTTTCCCTAGACAGTTGCCTATTTGCCACAAATTGCCTCTGGCAATTCTGCATCTTATAAATAGGAAGTTTGTACTCTTGTGTCCTTTCTTTTTCTTTGTTGTTTTTTTTAAACAGGAATTATATATATATATATATATATATATATATAAATAACAGGAATTATAATTAGTTTTTTTTTATTCCTCTATGTCAGCAATAAAGTATCCTTTATTTAATTTTCTTAGAAAATTCTAGGCTAGTATATAAAATGTAGATATTTCATGTTAGATAGCAAGTAGCAAAATAAAATGCCATTTTTAATAAGGGCATATGTGCTAAGCAATGTTCCTTCCAGTGTTTCTGTGAAAGGAAATCATATATCATGAGTAGCTAGAGGAAAAGCATCACTATATATTTATAGGAGTCATAGCAGCAAAAACTACTAAATTTATTCCATATAAATTGATTGTTCAGTGAGACCACAGATTTATGAAATCACACGTGTTCTACCTTTCTTTCCTTTGATTTTTGCCGTCTCAATCTCAACCTGCAGTGGGATGGTGAAAACAAGGGCAATTAATTTCAAATCAGTGAGTAATACCTTTACTGTCATTCCCACAAGTGGTTCGATTAGGTTTGGGGATTATCTAATGTATTTTTTTAAAAGGATGTAATTTGCCCATTTTCCTTATCTTTTATAAGTCCCACTAGCAACTGGCAGACTTGAATATACACAAGAGTGGTCTTATGTGTTCATTAAAAATCCTTAGAAATTTCGATTTAAAATAAATAGAAATTAAAATTAGGAGGTTTTGAGTATGTAATTGGTTCAAATTTTGGAGAGAAATGATTTCTTATATCTAGGATAGGAAAAAGAGTTTCTGAGGTGCTTTTATTTATTTACTTTTTAAAAGATTTTATTTATTTTTTGACAGAGAGAGCACACAAGCAGGCAGACAGAGGGAGAAAGAGTGGGAGAGGAGAGGGAGAGGCTCCCCACTGAGCTGAGAGCCTACCATGGGGCTCAGTCTCAGGACCCTGGGATCATGATCTGAGCCGAAGGCAGACACTTAACCAACTGAGCCACCCAAACACCCCTGAGGTATTTTTAAATAAGTGTGAAGATTGAGGAAGCAGGCTGAAGCATTTCAAAATAGAGCATACACTCAGGAAAGACATGAAGAGTATTTTATTGTGTCCAGTCATTTGCCCCTCCTTTCCCTGTAAGAGGATTGATTATACCTGTCCTCTTATTGCTAGATCACTTGCTATGCTACTATGTAAACACCTCACAGACAACCATAGCCACTTGACTTGCTTTGGTCAATGGAATATGAATGGGCAAGATGAACACTGCAACCAAGTAGAAGTTTTGAGAAGCATCAAAAATCTTCTAGTAGCTCTCTTGCTATTCCTCTGAGCCATGAAATCATCATAGCCATCAGAATGGCTATGAATTCAGGTCTATAGAGCAGACCTGAATTCTGGGCAATAGAAGGAACAGAGCCACAGCTGACCCATAGTCACCAACATAACTAGAGGAAAACATAAGTGTGTTTGTTTGTTTTGTAATGAGCCATTGACATTTAGAGCCCATTTTTTTTTATCACATACAGTGCTGACTACTTCAGAAGATAGAAACAAATTATACCCAATCGCAATTTCTGTAGTATTAAGATTGTAGGTTACTATGACTACTTTTAATCTTTTTTTTTTTGTATTTCCCTATTATCTTTATCATGTGTTATTTCATAATTAGAAAGATAAGTTTTATTTTTCTTCTAAACATTCTTTCAATCCTTTCTTAACTCCAGCCATTTGAATTGAATTTGAGGTGAAATTAAATTGAGACAAGTTCTTGAACAAATGTATTTGCCACATTCACAACGAAGTTGGCACACTGCATCTGAAACATCATTAGCCTTCAAATCGATGCAATCTGATCAAAGTCCTGCTAATTTGAAGAAATTGATAACTGATCCTAAGATTCATATGGAAATATAAATGACTCAGGATAGCCAAAACAATCTTTAAAATGAAAACAAATTTGGAGGACTCACTTCCGGATCTCAAAGCTCTAGAAATCAAGATAGTGTGGTATTAGCATAAGGGTAGGAATATAGATCAATGGAATAGAATTGAGAGCCTAGAAATAAACCCTCACATATATGGTCAATTGATTTTCAACTGGAGTGCCAAAACAATTCAAGGAGGAAAGAATAGCTTTTTCAACACATGGTGCTAAGACAACTGTGTCATCCCCAATATTCTAGTGGCAAGCCACCTTTTTTCTTCTTATCACAAATGAGGACAGGGAGGCACCCCAAGTTTCTGTCAGCAGTAAGAATGAAACTACTAAACTTAAATAGCTCTTTTACATGGATCTGACTCTCCATCCTAATTTCTCAATGTCATACTTTTCTCCATCTGCCTATATCATCATCCCTTAGGGCTGTCAACTTTTCTCTCTAGGACCCTCAATTTTCCAGTTTTGTACCAGTCTCTGGAATAGCTTTACCTTAACCAAAAATTCATTCAGTGCAACAAAAGTGTATAGGCATTATTTAGGTGTAAGAGTTATAGCAAGATAAGCTAAATCACTAAATCTCTAAACTAGGGAGGTTACACTGTAGTAGAGGAGGAAATAATTTAATAAAAGCATACAAATAACAATAGCCAAACTGTGGAAGGAGCCTTGGTGTCCAACGAAAGAAGAATGGATAAAGAAGATGTGGTTTATGTATACAATGGAATATTACTCAGCCATTAGAAATGACAAATACCCACCATTTGCTTCAACGTGGATGGAACTGGAGGGTATTATGCTGAGTGAAGTAAGTCAATCGGAGAAGGACAAACATTATATGTTCTCATTCATTTGGGGAATATAAACAATAGTGAAAGGGAATAGAAGGGAAGGGAGAAGAAATGTATGGGAAATATCAGAAAGGGAGACAGAACATAAAGACTCCTAACTCTGGGAAACGAACTAGGGGTGGTGGAAGGGGAGGAGGGCGGGGGGTGGGGGTGACTGGGTTATGGGCACTGAGGGGGGCACTTGATGGGATGAGCACTGGGTGTTATTCTGTATGTTGGTAAATTGAACACCAATAAAAAATAAATTTATTATAAAAAAAGCATACAAATATTGGTAAATACAAATAAATAGCCAAATAAGTGCATATTATAAACTTGGGTGGTGGTAATTACAAAGCACTCAAATTATTTAAATAATACTCTTGGAAGCCTTCTCATAAGTGATGTGTTCCTATTCAAAACTACATCAGGAAATTTTCTTACTTACCTTTTTTTTCTAGTAGGTCTTAGTGATCCTTAAATAGGATCTTAAATCTGATTCATCTTTCATATATTTATTTAACAGAGTGCCCACTATGTACCAGATTCTGTACTAGATGCTGAGGTTACTGAGTGTACCAGACGTGGATTCTGCCTTCAGGGAGCTGACGTATAGGGAAATAGGCATTAATAAAAAAACCTATAGGAAGCAAACAACCAAATTGTGAGTGTCATAAGGGAGACAAAGAGGGCAGGATAAGAGTATATAAAAGGAAGAAGTGATATGTCTTTAGGAATTTAAATATCTTTTTAAGAGACAAACCAATAGTGACATATCACTTAGTGGGTTTATACAAGTTCACCCTTAATAAAACTGAGATGAATGAATCAGTGACCTTTAACAGATCCTTCCCCTGACAACCCCTTATGCATCCTATGGTCCTATGGATTATAGCTGCGCAAATTAAGGCCTGTCAGTTCATTACTTGGGAATGTAATATTTTTATTACAGTTAGTTCTTCGGGTCTACATGGTTCACCAATTCCAGTGCATTAGAATATTGCAACATCATACCATGATGATTCAAAACAAATTCCTGTGTACTGAGCCAGTACTATATTCAAAGCATTATACTGGATCTTGCAGAATTCAGAAATGAATAACACACACACACACACACACACACACACACACACACACCCACATGTGTATGCACAGTTTTCTTTTGTTTTGTTTTGTTTTGTTTTGTTTTCCATTAAGGGATATATAGTTCACAAAGTCTGAGCCTTAGACCATCAGTATCAGCATCACTTAAAATCTAACAAGTAAATTCTTAGGACCCACCCAGATCTACTGAATTAGAAACTCAGAAGAGAAAAGGAGGGGGAAACAAAGGGGCCCAGTCCCAGAAATTCCCTTCAGGTGATTCTGATGCATGCTAAAGTTTGAGAATCCCTGGCATAGGGGATGAAGAATAAGAAAATTATTAAAGGTAACTTACTACAAGGCAGATTATGGCAAATTGCCTAAAATATGTATAAAGTACTATCTATAATGGCTAACTCGTTCCTTATAACAAGTTTAATTTTGTTTGGAATAAAACTCCTACTCATTTTTCTTTAATAGAGCAACAATTATCAGCCAAGGTGGGGAGAAGGAAGCATATCAGAATCAGCTGAGGGACTTTGTCAGATTAGCTGAATCTCTACTTGCCCTGCTCCCAAGCCCCATTTGAGAACTGCAATTCTGGAGGGAAATAATAATCAACCTTAAATATTCAGAATGTTACTATAATATATAATAGAATTCTCAATTCTACCAACCTGTCCAGTGATCATGATTTCAATTCACACTTCTGCCTGTATTTTATATATAGCCTGTTGACTAAAATTTTGTTGTTCCCATGAATCTTTGTTTTGAAACAAACACAATGTCTTATAGAGCATAAAGGAGGTAATCTCAGTGAAGTGATGGAGTCCATTTTTATTTCTGAGCGCTACATACTAGTTCTGTAACTTTTAACAGCTTAGTTAATACTTGTGGTAAGCCTCCATTTCTCATCTATAATATTGATTTAATAATCTCAGCCTACTCCACAAGCTTTTGAGAGGATTAACAGAAATAATATTTTTGATTATATGTTTAGCATATGTTAGGCCTTTTACATTGACAATGATGAAACGTCCCTTTCTTTCCTAGAGATGTCTTTTTTTCCTGATTTTCTGACATGCCACTGGGTATCAATAATGCAGGAGATATTTCTAAAGAATTTTAAAATAATTGATAGTATAGTTGTAAGAAAAAATCTATTTATCATCTGTCTATTTTTCTATTTATCATCTATCTATCAGCAGAATACTGGCAGACATTTCTATATTGAGAGCGTATATCCAGGCCTCTATTCAGTTAGCAGAATTAACTTACTATTGACAGGTTTATAGACAACTCAAATAAGCATGAAAATATCGACAAGAAGAATGACTGAGGAGACAAAACACAGTGTCCTAACAAATGTTAAAACTTTCTTCAGGGATACTCTAATCTAAAGACCATGGCTTCAGGGCAGTAGTGTACAAATTTTTGGAACAACAAAAAATTCAGAAATAAATCTACTTTTACAAAGGAATATAATATGTAATGAAAGATATTTTGATGAATTCAAACAGGAATGTTTTATTTAATAAATAGAGCTGACAGAGGCACCTGGGTGGCTCAGTTAACTATTTGCCTTTGGCTCAGGTCATGATCTCAGGGTCCTGGGATCAAGCCTCACATTGGGCTCCCTGCCCAAGGGAGAGTCTGCTTCTCCTTCTGCCCCTCCCCCCATTTGTGCTCTCCCTCTCTCTCTCCCTCCACCCATAAATAAATAAATAAATAAAGCTGACAAAAATCAGCAACTCATCTGAAAGAGCTATGTCCTGCCTCATACTATCAATGGATTAAATATCTAATGTAAATGGACTAAATATCTCAATATAAAACACACAAATGCAAAACATAAGAGCAAAGGATATTTGTTTATTTAGGGGCAGGAGAGGATTTATTAAAAAAAGATAATCTGTAAATAAAATGATAAAACATATTTGACTATTTAAAATTAGAACATTTTATAGCAAAAAATAACAAAATCAAAAGACAAATGATAAGGTGAGAAAAAAATATGTTAGATGTATAACAAAGAGTTAATCCCTTATGTAAAAAAAGTTCTTTCAATTTGTATTGACAAAATCAGCAGAAAGATGATATCCAGATTGGTCAATAAATATAAAATTATGCTCAAATTCTCTAACATTTCAGGCAAATGCAAGTAAGGTCAATAATGAAATTATATTTTTTCAGGCCAGGGAAAAAATTAATTTCATGCCATCATGGGTAGAATGTAGAGAAATGGGCATTATCATACATGTTTTGAAGGAATATGAAATGTTTAAAAAATTTGCAGTATAATCAAACAATATTAGTACAATTAAGCATTGTGTGTACCCTTTAATATAGCACTCACCGTCTGGAGAACTTATCTTCCCAAAATCAGATTGCAATACATAAGGGTCAGTGAATAAGAGTACCTCTTTTAGTATCATCTATAATGGAAATAATTTGGCAATAAACTGAATACCCTGCAGTAATAGAATGGGCGAATCATTATGGAACATCTATCCAATGGACTATGGTAAAAACTGTTTAAAGAAGTGCATTAAATTAGTATCTGGTGAGTTGGAAAAGTAGCCATTTAAAGGCAGGTTAAGTTATTGAGAAATATGAACATATTAGCTCATTTTGGAAAAAAGTCATTGATATGGCTATGTATCTATGAATCTATGACCAAGGAGAAAAATGTGAGAGGATCCACATAGGCAATGAACACCACTTATGTCAGGTGCCCGGCCCCAAATGAGAGTTGATGGGAGAGGTGATTCATTTTTTGAATTGTTTCACATGTCATAATAAGTATATGATAGCTTTGTAACTTAAAAATCTAATAAAGACAGAGTCAGATCATGTGCAATCCTGTATTTACATGCATAATACACGTCTGGAAGGACTCAAGCCAAACTGCTAATTTTGAACTGTCTTAAGAGAGAAGAAGAGGTATTAGGGAAGGAGGGAAAGGAGATCTTTAGTTTTGTTTTGTATATATTTCTGTCTTTATAAATTTGTATATTTTTTACAGTGAATACTAATTCATATACTACTCATGTGAGTTAAAAATAAATACATAGCTTTAACTGATTATACTTACACAGTATACTAGGATGTTTTTTGTTTTTTTTCCCCCTCTCATCAGTAGACAACAGTTATTGGCACAAGCATTAACAAGCATAATAGTTGTAATTTGGTTGAGGAGGATAATCATGTATTAGCTTAAGTAAGATCCAATGTCTTGCAGAGATCTGTCATTCTATGAAAGTATTGACTTACAGTGGTCTCAACTAAGAAATACAAGATGTAATCCATAGATTCTTGTGAAACTCAGCTGTATTATCTTTTATTGCTTCTATAAACCTTAACTCTAATTAAGGATCATTTAGAGGTTTTTAGCTAGAGGGATGGGTGAAAGGATGTCTTTATCCTCTCTTAGGCAGAGGAAAGGTTTTAAAGTAGAAAATGAACAATTGATGATAGTCTTGCCAAGTGTAATTAAGAAAATTTAACAGCATTGATTGTATAAAGTTCTCGGAGTAAAATCTGCCAAAGGCTGAGATATGGTTTCTACGTAGCTAATATCATAAACTCAGCATGTCAAGTCTTTGATTCTAATTCCTGGAATAAACTGTAATCTCTCATATAGAATAATATCATTTGTGTCTGTGGCTCAAAGCAAAGGGGTATCCTTTTGCCTCTCTCCCTCCTACATTATCTAGGACCTTGGTGTCAACTGTGTCACCCTCTGCGCTCCTCTACCCTTGAGAACTGCTATGTTGAAGGGCTTTCCTTCTCAGCTTCTTACTAATTTCTTTCACTACACAGTTTTCAAGGCCATTGTTGGACCTAGAAAAACTTCAAGAGCTCAGAGAAGGAAGATATACTGGCTAAACTTCATCAATGTAAGAAAAAAGAAGTGTCTGGATTGAGGGAGATTCTTCCCTTCAGAAATTGGGGAGTTTTCTTGCAAACATGAACCATGATAGTTGAAAAATTATGTAGTCATTAAAAGAGCATTGGAAGCCACATATTATAGAGGCACTCAAGATCAACTATCTGAATAGTTTAGACTGGTATGCCGAGATTTTTGAGAGAAAATAAATCACTAGGATTCAGTCTATTGAACTGGTGAAGAAAACTAGGAGATTACATTATGTATAAATTATCTAAGATATATATTGACCTGCTACAGTGGTCATTCTATATACATATAATTTCACTGTAAGTGGATGTATGTGCCTATGGCACAGATATGAATTAGTAGCAGGAATTAATTGTTCAATGGTGATGGGTTAAGAATGCTCTTTAGCTTCTATATACTAGGCACAAACTACTTCTTGTGCCCACAACATTCTTGTTTGATATGGTTTATCATTTCCAAAAGTGGTGATCATTTTGTTGGATATTGAAGGGACCAGCCCAATACACTAAAATATTGTTTGCCCAGAGGGGCACTTGGGTGGCTCAATGGTTGAACAACTGCCTTTGGCTCAGGGCATGGGTTCAAGTCTCACATTGGGATCCCTGCAAGGAGACTGCTTCTCCCTCTGCCTGTGTCTCTGCCTCTCGCTGTGTCTCTCATGAATAAATAAATAAATAAATAAATAAATAAATAAATAAATAAATAAATAAAATATTATATATATTTGATATATTATATATTATATATATCACATTTTATAATAGTGATATATAAATACATATATATATATATATAGTTTACCCAGAGTCCTATTTTTTCTCTACTTCCTGCACTACTTAAAAGAACAGAAGTATACTCCAGATCTAATTGTTTGTAATTGGCCTACTTATGGGCAACATAAATGTGACACATGCATGTTTACTTATAACTTTGTCAGGATTAAGTCCCTCTGGAGGAAAAAGAAGAGACATTAGAATTAAATGCATAGATGGGACTGAAAGAGTTGTTGAAAGTTTAGTTCAAGAGTTTAGTTCAAAGTTCTCCATATTCAGGAGAACAAGGAGTACTCTTGGGAAGCTAAAGAAATAAATCAGTTTCTGAAAGTATAGAAAGAACATAGGAACATGGAAGAAGATCATGCATGAAGTAAGCAGTGGGATAAAGTGAGTTTTTGAGACAAAGTGTTTTTGAAAGCCAGAAATGCAAAGCCTAGGGAAGTAGATCAAGATTATAGGAGTTTTGTTTTTGGGTTTTTTTGTTTGTTGGTCGGTTTTTGTTTTCTGTGGGTGTTTTGTTTCTGTGTTTAAACAGGGGATACTTTTCACACACCACTTATATCCCTTTGGACTTTAACATTGTCATCTAGGGGGCTGACTTTGACATGGCATTGTGCTCATTTTTTGGCCTAAGAGTTTTCTCTGACCATTGGACTCTGCTTAGAGTTAGTGTAGCAGTGCATAAACAGAATTTAGAAGCTCTGACTTTTCCTCCTCACCGCCCAGCCCCAACTATAGTGTCCTTCAATCATTGGAATATATAGATATTCCAACTCCCTCCCTCCTTGGATGAGATAACAGTGGATCTCAGCAACTTAGCTTGATTGCATGTCTGGGATCCCAAGTAC
This sequence comes from Vulpes lagopus, assembly GCF_018345385.1. Taxonomy (NCBI): domain Eukaryota; kingdom Metazoa; phylum Chordata; class Mammalia; order Carnivora; family Canidae; genus Vulpes; species Vulpes lagopus. The sequence continues at coordinate 40,147,045 of NC_054841.1, forward strand.
AGTTAAGCTACAATTATCTATAATACCAGCACTTGTCAACATATTCTGAATTGCTTATTGGACTTCCCTCCCCAGTTGCACTTTGGCATTACTATCCTGATGTTATCTGGGATCTTCTCCAAAATCTCTTGCTAACCTGAATCTTTGCCCCAAACCTTACTCTGGGGATATCCAAACTAGTATGGGATTTGTATATGAAATGAGCTGCCAAAAACTTGAAAAAAAATGCAAAGAAAAGGTGAAAATAATAAAAAAGATAGACTAGGGACAGTTGAGATATAGATAAATGAAAAGATTATTTTCTTTTCCTTAACTAAATCTCTAAAAGGAACATGAGTTTAGGATGGTTATTTTACTGTTTCTCTGGGTTAGCACTTTGTGAAGAAAGAAACACAATGGGCATTTTTAGAAGTAAGCTTTTGAAAAATGTAATGTTTAAGCCAAAACATATTGTTACTGTGATAATGGGAACCCATATCACTAAAAGATGCACTGTCTAGTGCTCTGTGGTTTCCTACTACAGTAGTTCTTTTTGGAATTAAGTGGTCTTTTCCAAAAAGCACTTGTGTTATGTGTTGAAATAATGAAAATCTTCTGAAACACAATATGCATTTTTTAATCTAGTAATAAAGAAAGTAATGTGGCTGAATAATGCCAGGCCAGATTAGCTTTGACACTATATTTGCTTTGTGTCCAACTTTATCTGGCAATGCATTATTCACTAGTACTATACACAGTGCTTTATTAAGTCTTAATCAGATGCATTTTATCATAAGTGTCAATTCAATGCTTTGCCATTGTATTTATGTATTTTTAAATACTGAGGTCTTTATAGCAAATGATAAATGCTTAGGCTGGAAAAGAATATCATATTTCTGGGGCTTGGGAATGAGGTCATTGTGTAGGAACAGGGTGGTTTTACCTCTACCCTAAATTCTATTGAAAACAGATTAAAATACTCTTTCTCTTCTCCTAATAAATTGAAATGTGAAAATGTTCATTTATTTATTTATTTATTTATTTTCCACCAGCATCAAGATTAAATGGACATGCTTTGATCATCCATCAAGGACATTTTAATAGGTTTATTGAGCACATAAATAAGACCTAAATTAAAACTGATTTTTATATTAATTTTATTTATGGTTTTTATTTAATAAATTTTTGCACTAAATTTTCAAATATGACTAAGGGCTCAAATCAAGTAGGTTAAACATAAGGATTTATATACAAACTGACCCAAAATTACGATGGTTACACACATTTTCAAATATAATTAAGGAATAATGAGCTATATGTTTTGTAAACATAACTGGGCCTTAGAAAAGCTTGTGGTTCTTGGATTTTCTACAAAAGAAAATGTTTACAAAATATACTATTAAACTGTGCTAACATCTTAGGTTTACTACTCTGATAATTTTGGACAACCTCAATTTTTAAAATATTGCCAAAATCCAACTTCAATTGCTTGATAGTCTGGTTCTTTTATCAAAACAGCAGCTGTAGATTTATAGAACTTCTTGTATTTGAAGAAAAAAATGCAACTATATAATCCTACAGTGTTACTTGAAATATCTGTTGATTTCCTAAGTAAATGAATCTTTAAGACTGAAGAAGTTCATGTGGCTCAGTTGGTTGAGCAGTCAACTCTTGATTTTGGCTTTGGTCATGATCTCAGGGTGGTGAGACTGATCCCCTGAGGGGGCTCCCCCCCACCCCCGCCCGCTCAGCATAGAATCTGCTTCTCCCTCTCCATCCCCACTTCTCCCTCCCAGTCCTCTAGCTCTGGCTCTCTCTCTCTCATAGGTAAGTAAGTAAATAAATAAATAAATAAATAAATAAATAAATAAATAAAATCTTAAAAAAAAAGACTAAAGAAGTTCATGATTTTGGATTTTTAAAAAATTATATTAAAAGAAATCCAGGGCTTTGAAGGGCATTTCATTAAGTTGGGCTGCTGTCTCTCAGTGAGTGCTAAATGAATCCCAAGTGTTAATGGCATTAGGCTCTCCATACCAGACTGACATTAGCCAGAGTCAATACCACTACTTAGATAGTTTTATCTACATAAGGAATATTTAGATAAACAAATTTACATTAACTCTTCATGCAGATATATTGATCCCAAATAGATTATTTCCTCTGTACTTTTACTTTCAGCTAAAGTGTCAATCACATCCTCTGCTGTCCCTGATTCCTCTTGTTTTTCTCCGTGTCCAAATAACTTGAATGAATGCAAAGCTTTATTGGTTATAATAGAAATGCCTTGGGATCCCTGGGTGGTGCAGCAGTTTGGCGCCTGCCTTTGGCCCAGGGCGCGATCCTGGAGACCCGGGATCGAATCCCACATCGGGCTTCCGGTGCATGGAGCCTGCTTCTCCCTCTGCCTGTGTCTCTGCCTCTCTCTATCTCTCTGTGACTATCATAAATAAATTAAAAATTAAAAAAAAATTTTTTTTAAAGAAATGCCTTGACACATTTATTGCTTACACTACATTTTTTTTTTTTTAGATTTTATTTATTTATTCATGAGAGACTCAAAGAGAGAGAAAGAGACATAGGCAGAGGGAGAAGGAGGCTCGCTGCAGGGTATCTGATGCAGGACTCCATCCCAGGACCCCAGGATCATGACCTGAGCCAAAGGCAGACACTCAACCACTGAGCCACCCAGGTGTCCCAACACTACATAGTTTTTAATACAGAAAAGAAATTTTTAACATGTTATATTTTTTCTCGCAAAGTAATTAATCAATGATATTTATGAACTACTTATTATGACCATGCATTTCTAGTAGGGGTCTCTGAGTAACAGACTGAATCAAGGTAGAAAAACAATGCATTAAGCAGGGAAGAGGATTTTCTGTAAAATGATCTGATATTTAAATATGTCAGGTCTTTTTTTAGTTTGCATCAAATTTTTAGAAAGAAGTTAAGTGCTAACTATTTAAAGATAAGTTTGAATCATATATATATATATTTTTTTTCCAGTGTAGCCATATTACTATTTTATTTTGGTGATTTTTTTTTTCTCCTTGCCTAAATTTATATTGTTTAGACAAAAATAAAAAATAAAAAAGAGTAAAAGATCATTTATCTTAGGTTTGACTGTTTTCTCTGTGTAGATCTTAAAATATTCTCTTTATTTCTTAAAATGAGACAAAATTAAAATCATCAAAACATTAAGATGGTATGTACAAGCATTGATAAGCATGTCCTTGTGTGCAAAGTTATTGGTGCAGGTATTTATGGAATTAACATAGAGGCATTGTGGTTCTGATGATAAATCTACATAAGAAAGATCATGGGTATGGAAGGGAGAGAACCAGGTAAATTTCCAGCTGTTTTGCTGGGTTTGTGTTGAACACTGAGTAAGGTCTCTGGGTCTCAGTTTCTTGGTTTGTAAAACAGAACCATGGGATTCAATCTCCATTGTATTTTTTCACTCCTGTGAATCAGTTTAAAGAGAATTCCTGAATTATCTTTTATTGTTTAAAATTTGTTTACTATGCTTACAACAGGGATTCCTGGCCCCTTTGTAGAGTTTCTTTCATTCTCTAAGTTTGGATAACAACATACAGCTTACGTGTGTGTGTGTGTGTGTGTGTGTGTGTGTGTGTGTGTGTGTGAGAGAGAGAGAGAGAGAGAGTATAAGAAAGAGAAAGCACGATTAAGGTAGACTCAGAAAACAATCCGAATTATGAGACTTTAGCAGAGATTGACTAAAATAATTTCTAATATCACTAAAATCCTCAGCCCATATATCACTGAGTCTGGGATTACCTAACAAATGAGTGTCTTTCCTACCAGGCAGGCACATTTCTAAAGAATTAACTCTCTTTATGTGAATATATAGTAATAGAACTATAAATCTAAATACAATTAAAGTTCTGAAGAAATGGGAAGACAGTAGATCACTCATAAAGGTTGCCGGTAACAGCAGCTCTCAGATCCCTTTCTCCCTGTGTGCAGGAGTCTGATTTGATTTCTGGCTTCCAACCCCTCCTCAAGATGTAGCCATAATCATCTTGCAGCTCATTATAGGATCCTAGAGACATAAGAAAGTTTTCCAAATGGGTTTTGGTATATACAGTTCATAAATGACCAGAAAGAATTTGCTGTTCGAGTTTACTTTTCCCTTGGGATTCTATAATTATTTTAAAATATTAGTCATAAGTCCCTTATTATTTCCTTAAATTATTTGTTTGCTTTTGTGAGGCTGGATTGTATGCCAGAAATCACTTTGATACTTAATTTGGAGACTGCAGACCATACTTACACATCAACATGGAAAAATAATATGCAAAACTTGGCTTTGGCATTGTCCAAAATGTGGTATCCTGAATCGTCATATTTTTCTGTATGTCATAAAGTGTGTCTAATAATAGGAAAAGATGAGTATCTTCACACAAAATGTAATGCTCATATTAACATCTGTCAGCAATTTTGTGAGAATATTGCCAAAATATAACATTTATTTTGGCACGTAGTTCCACTTTGCTTTTGTGAGAATTTATTTTACATTATTGCCATTAACATAGCATAAAAAATGTCTTTCAGATGTTAAAAATCAATTATTTCCAAAATGCCCCAGTAGTTATTAGGGCAGATTAATGCAAGGTGCTGTAAGAGTAATGTCTAAATAAAAAGTGATAAGTGAGCAATGCGATTCACCACAGGAATAAGATTGACCCGACTTTGGTATCTTTGTGGGAAACAGGGTTGTAAAACCAACATATGCAACAAAACAAAAATATACAAGGCCATGTTTCGTTGAAGTGATCAGGCAGGTGTCTTGGTGATACTATTTTCAGTGCAATGATCAAGCTGCCATGATAAGTTCAAGCAAGACTGCTTACCATCTATAAACGTGTAGCTGGTTTCTAATGATGATCAAAGCAAGATAAGCTTGAGAATGAACATTTCAGAACCAAGAGGTCTTGTGAGAGAATATTAATTACGAAAACTCAAGTGTTAACCTTTTGAGCTTTGGCATTTGGCAAGTTCATAGCAACTTTTATGTTAGTAGTTATGAAAGATTATTTGTTTCGTAGAATTTTGAGTTCCAGGGCCTCAAAATACTTGAGATAAAGTTGCCAAATAAATTTAAACACTGTTATGTAGTGGAATCAATATGGTTCTGGGGTGTAGACATGGAAGGAAGTGGATCTGGTTTCATGGGCATGACACCTGTGCAGTCACGTAAGGCCTCATTCTTAGAAGAGACCCATTGAAAGCTTGTTTTGAAACAAGCTCCCACAATTTTGAAATTCTTAATAATTTTTCAATAAGGGGTCCTCCATTTTCATTTCACAATAGTTTCCACAAATTATGTAATGTAGTCACAAAAAACAAGATTCCATGATTCCAAACCTTCTCACCTAGATTTGGGAAGTTATTCTTTAACTTCTCTCATCCTAATAGTGTTCCTTTTTTTTTTTTTTCCTTTCTCTACCCTGCCTTCATTCTGATTTGGAAAATAGAACCTTTGCAATGTTAAGTCCTCTGTAAAGGCTCTGTGTTTGACATCAGGTTTCTTAGAAGTGACCAGACATCTAAGTCATGGAACAACATCTATGTGGCTGGACAACTATTCCACATATGACTCACCTTCTCACCTGGTTATTCACTCTTTCAACTGTAACACTATATTAGGCATGCTTCATGCTGTGGATATAATGGTGAATAAGGAGACTTGATTCCTGTTGTCCTAAACTTACAGCTTAGAAGGATAGATAATCAAGCCAAGGCAAAATAAAGGAAACTATTATGGTGGTAGACCAGGACCCACAGGAACACAGAGGAGTAGCACCTAAGGAAGTGAACCTAAATAAAGATCTAAGACCTAAGTGTGGATAGATATTTTTCACATGAAGGGGAAAACAGAGAATGTTCTAGAAAGGGAACAGCATACACCAAAAGCCTGGAAGTGAAAGGCTGCCATCTTCAGGAGAATTTCCCCTATGGAAAATTGTACTGACTGTATTCAAAGTAGATTATCAGCCAGAGATCCTTTCAAGGGATTTCACATTTGTGAAAGGTTTTAGGTTGAAGGCCACTGTAAAAGGGCCTGTCTCTGCTTTAACCAGATTTTTATTCAAAAGTCAATGTAACATATATCTGAACGAGGACAGGTTTTAATATGAGATACCCAAGAACACATTGAAGATTGCAGGTTGGTATTTGGAGGCTAAAAAAAGTTATTGACTAGAGGAACAAATGTGATATAAATTGATAATCAAAGTTTTATATCATTATGGTTGAATGTTCATACTCCATTCATATGCTAAAGTCCTGACCCCCAATATGATGGTATTAGGAGGTGGGGCCGTTGGGAGGTAATTAGGTTTAGATGAGGTTATGGGGTTGGGGCTACCATGATGGGATTAATGTTCTTGTAAGAAGAGTTCTTTTTGTCTTCATGTGTACCCAAAGAGGAAGGCCATGTGGGTACATTGAAAAGGTGATTGTCTACAAATCAGGAAAGAATCTGGTGTGCCTGGAGGGAAGAGAGAGAAAAAGAGTAGCAAGAGATGAAGTCTGAAAGCTATTCAGGGGCAGGATCAAGGACATAGTCTAGTGAGGCCTGGCAAGAACTTTGCATAGTTTATAAAGGATAATGTGAAGACATAGGAGGGTTTTAATCAGGACCGTGATGACAGATGACAGACTACGGCTTTAAAAGATAGCCATTGCAAAAGCCAGGCAAGTGATGGTTGCTTGGACTAGGGTTGTGATGGAAGCAATGGACCTACTCATGTGGAGACAGTGAAGGGAAAGCAGTGTTTAAGAAGGCAATACAAAGGTGCAGAGACAGGCCCAGAGTAGAGATTATGTCTAGGACTTATTTGATAAGCTAGCTCTTTGGACCAGAGCTGAAAAGACAACCTAAAAAGAGATGACCTCAATCCCTGAGGAGAGCCTTCCAGAAAGACAGTATGACTACAGGATGAATTCTTTGGACTTCCAGAGTTCAGTAAGGCAGTGGCAGCAATGGTGATGCCTCAGCAGACACCCATAGACAGCAGAGTCATCTCTGCTCACTGTTCAGAATCCAACATTGCAGGTCATGCTTCCAGCTGTGAGGTGGGAAGTCCTTTAATTTATACTTGGCTAGCTTGATCTTCCAAAAAATTGAAACACATTAAGGATATAACCATTGAAGACTGCAAAAAGATGGAAGGTATATTGCCACAAAGATCCTATAAAACTATTGTGTTTGAATAAGCAAACTATTGTGTTCAGTAAGTAGTTTTGAGCTCATTTCTGTTTCTCCTGAGTGCACTGGAATAGTCCAGGTACAGGAGGGACCTCATTGTTCATGTGCCTATACTGCCTCCAGGGGGCACTTTACTTACCTGCAGAGCTGGGCTTTTTATTTTCCTGCTGATATGCTCTAATCAACTCTAATAGCTGTCTCCATCTTGAATATGGGATTTAGACCATTAACTTTATATGGTATATTTAAAAAGCAATTCCAACAAATAGATATTAGCTATTAAAATAACTTCGTCATTAGTAAATAGATACATTTAGAACTGCATTTTGATTCCCATGTATGAAAATAAAAGTGCATTTTTTTTAAGTCTTGAAAAAGAGGCATATACCTTTCTTCTTTATCCATAAATATTTGCTAATATAACATCACTTATCCAGATGTAGAGTACTGGTAAAAATAAGATGAATTTCTAAGGACATATATGTTGCTTAGACATATAATAGAAATTCTATGTCTTTTAGTTTGAAGTGGCAGAGAATACAACTAAAACTAGAAAGGGACTATATCTGTACATAACTGGAAGATCCAGGGTTTGTGTTTTTCTCCAACTCAGCTCCATTTCTTGTCTTGGCTCTATTTGCAAATGGTTGTCCCCTCATGGTGGCGAAATGACTGTAGCAGCACTAGCCTCATGGCCCCTCAGGTTCAAATCCTATATTCAGCAGACTGGGGAAAATCTTATTGCCTATCATGCCTCTGCTGTGTCTATTTCTGAAACAACCTTTGTATCAAGGATAATAGAGTGCCTTGATTTTGTCCATCCTTTTCCACCCTTTGAAGAAAAGATTGAATCCACCCTATCCAACCAAATATGCAGCCTAAGAGTAGAGTAAGGATGTTTCCCAGTAGGAAATTGGTTGGTGTTCCAGTACAAAAATACATAGGGCATGCATGCTGAGGAGCCAAAGTACATATTTGCCTGTTACTCTGTATCAGGTCTTAACAGTGATATAGGTAGAGATATTGCCATGTTGGGTATCTAATAATTTGTCAAAAAAAGCTGCTGAGCACAATACCATATTTCCTTCAAGGTTAACGAATCATGCAGAGATCTCAATAGTTTGCTTCTGAATTTCCTACAACTAGAGGCAACCCCAGATTCAAAGAGGGTAAAAAGGATTCCCTTACCCCATTCCATGTGCTTGATATATATCATCTCATCAACTACCCACAAATATTTTATCATTAGTCTTATTTTTCAGGTAAGGAAACTGCGCCTCAGACAAACTAAGGAACTTGTCTAAGTTCACATAACAGAAGTGTAGTTCACTTTTAAACCCAGATCTTTCTGAGTAGAAAGTAGGATGCCACTGCCCTTCCCAGATACAACTCTTCCATTAACTCACTCATTGAGTCAAGCAATTAACTTCATTTTTTTCTTCTCAAAATTAGAATTTTGTGGCATTTACTTTAATATGTTGACTTTACATATGTTATGATGTAAATTTGAACACTTTAGAGATCTTCAACCAGAAAATTATTAGCTTCTCTCTAACCCTTCATTCCCCAAATATGTAGCAAATGTCTATTACATGCAAGGGGATAAAAGCAATGTGAAATGAGTTGCCAACATCATTCTGAGGTGGCTTTGTGACAAGAATAAGAAGGAACAGGCAGTCTTCCCTTTTCCTGGCACACCATCATAGTCTAATCTATCTTGAACCCTCAGAAGAAATTTTGAATGGCAGAGTTAAGCAAGATTACATACCCCACCCCACCCCTTGAGATCCCCTTCCAGCCTACAACAGCCTGGTAGCTGAACTAATCACACCAGATTGTGGTTCTTGAGTTTGCCTTATTTTTATGTCTTCTCGATTGTGCTGCCCTTGTGAGGAGCCCATTTGCATTCCAGTGTAGAAAATAACTTAGATGAATATTAGGTGTTCAATAAGTATTTCTTGAATTAAGGTAAGTGCCCTATTAGAGTGATTGACCATAAATATTTCGTATAGCATTACCATTAAACAATTAACTACTAATAAAATTTATATGAAACACATTATATTTTAGAAAAAATATGTATGTATTCAATATCATGTGATACATACATATACATGTATAACCTAATACACGACTTGTACATATGGAATAGATGATATCACACACTTACACACATCATTTTATATACATGTATACATATAGATTTTTCTGATTTACAACATTTAAGGTTTTTTGGGTTTTGTTTGTGAATAATTGTTATAACCCAAAATCTTTCCTGGAATTTGAATTCCCATAGCATTTTATGAAACCATAAAATATGAACAGTTTACCTTCTGATCTCTACCCTTTCTCACCTCCTCCCTGCTTTATTACATTAAAAACAAACACACATATGAAATTAATTATATTTAAACTTGTAAACAACATTTTTTAGCAAGTCACAAAAAGATGCAATTGTATTTTGCAAAAAGTGATTTAGTTCTAGAAAGCTGAGCTGACATGCCCCACTATTTGTTGTCAAGCTCTTAATTTAGGGCACCTGGGTGGCTCAGTTGGTTAAGTGTCTGCCTTCACTCAGGTCATTATCTCAGGGTCCTGGGATGGAGCCTCCTCATGTCAGGCTCCCTGCTCAGTGGGGAGTCTGCTTCTTCCTCTCCCTCTACCCCTCTCCCTGCCCCCACCCCACCCCCTGGCTGGTGCATGCATTCTCTCTCTCTCAAATAAATAAATAAATAAAATCTTAAAAAAAATATTTTAAGTAAAAGAAGGTTTGCAAAAAGATATTGGGAAAGTCTCAAGAGTTGTAAATTTTTAATTATCATTTTCAAAACCTTGCAGTAATACATAATTCTTTATGATTCATGATTTCTTGAACATACCAAATGCCCTTCTTGATTATGGTTTTTATCACTTTTTTTCAAACCAGAATGTGATTACATCAAGGAGGCTGAATAGTGTATACTCCAGGGTTGCTGTCTCTCTGACTTAATGCTTCCTGAGGCCATTCTTTTTCTCTCTGACTTATGACACTTTTACTCTACTGAAAGACATAATTGTTACTCCCTAGTCTATTTTTTTTTTTTTTTATTTATGATAGTCACAGAGAGAGAGAGAGAGGCAGAGACACAGGCAGAGGGAGAAGCAGGCTCCATGCACCGGGAGCCCGATGTGGGATTCGATCCCGGGTCTGCAGGATCGCGCCCTGGGCCAAAGGCAGGCGCCAAACCGCTGCGCCACCCAGGGATCCCCCTAGTCTATTTTTCACACTTTTTTGTCCATTTTCTGTTTCAATGAAACAACAGAATAAATGACCTAATTTTGATTTTTTTCTGCTATTTAAAAGATATTTTTTATTTTTTTAATTTGAGGGAATGTGGGAGTTTTACTGTTTGGAATAAACAAAGAGCTGCAGATGAGCAAACAGAGGCTAATAAACAATAAATGACTCAATGGTGTCGAGGTTCAGCAGGATTTCAGAAGCAGCAATGAGTTAAACAAGTAAGTCCCATGGACTCTTGAAAACAAGCTTTTTAAATTAGTGATATACTAGAAGGCAGTAGAAGTTGTGGTTAAGAACACAGGCTTTGGATTCAACCATCCTTGGGATTGAATCCCTGCATTCTCTTGCTTAGCTATGTCATACTTGGGCAAGTTACTTAACTTCTTGTGTTCACTTGTGCCCATCTGCACAATGATGATGATATTACTGAGCTTTTAGGTAAAGATTTTATGTGATAATGCCTGGCTCATACTAAGCAATGAATAAAGAATGGCTAAGGCTGTGATGTTGTTATATCCTCTTCTTGTGCTTTGATAAACATTGATAGAGTACGTAACTGCCTGCATGGAATTTAATAACTTGGAAACATTGGGTAGGTGATACTTCTTAGTACTCATTTTGACCTGTTATAAATGTTTAAATAAACTGTACATTATCTCTCTACATGTCACATTGCCTGTAATTCATATAGGTGGCCTTCTTCTGTACCTGGTAATGGCTGCCCTGGCCATGGCTTATTTTACTGCCGGTTTCGTTATAGATATTCCTGTGATCAACTACTTCTCCATTTTTCCTGCCCGTACCCTAGTTCAAAACATAATCATTTTTCATTGTTTTCATCATACCATCCTTAGATATCTTTCCTTTTAGTATCGTTCTCTCAATCTGTTAACTGTATATGAACCAGAGCAATCTCTGTGATGTGCAGTTCAAATGTTCAAATGATATGACCATCTAGGTAAAGCCATTTCACAGCACCCCAGAATCCCTCAGAAGAGTGATAGTCCTGCCATGATTTAGCATTTTTCTCCTTCCTTCTCTGTGTCCTTCAAGATAGGCTACACAGAGGAGGAAACTGAGGGACAAGGAGGTTAAATCATTAGCCCCAGGTTACACAATGAGTGAGTGACAGAAACAGGATGCTAGTGCAGACTTCTCTGCTCTATAGTTCAGATCTGCACAGTTATTACATAGATTAGGGGTCAGTAAACTATAGTTTATGGGACAAATTCACCCCACTGCTGTTTTTCCCAAATAAAGTTTTATTGGGCTGCAGTCATGACCATTCATTTATATATTTTCTGTGGCTTCTTTCATGCTGCAAGGGCAAAGTTGAATAGTTATAACAGAGACCATCTGGGGCACAAAGTCTATAATATTCACTATTTGGACCCTTTACAAAAAAAGTTTGCCAGCCCCTGGCACAGATGATACTTGGATTCCAAGAGTAAAAGTGATAGATTCCAGAATGTTCACAGTGAGGAACTCTGTGATCAGAGTCTTCTGCCACTTTAATGAAAGTGGATGAAATGTTGCCTTAACAAGTAGAAGAATCACTCAAACACTAGGACCTGAATATACTAGGTGATTTTAATTACCTAGATATCTATTGGGAAAACAGCTTGACAGGATACAGATTGTCCAATCAATTATTTTTAAAGGGTTGCTGACAGTGCTTAATGTGAAAGAGATAGGAAGCTAAAGAGATGGCAGGCCTCCTCTACTGATTGTGCCCAACAAAGAACAGACGATTGCAAATAAAATGGGATATGTCATTTGTGAGAGGCAGAGGCTGTGAAATAAATGGCAAAATTCACAACGCTGAGGTAGGGGATTAAGAAAAGCAGCTGAACAAAGAATATGAATTTTAAGAAAGTAAACTTGAGTACAAAATGCTCTGAGCCTGAAATGACTGGATATTTGCATAAATACATGTGCAGTCACCTGCTGAATCTACTCAGAAAGTTTGCCACTGGCTTGCATGGGGAGAAGAAATTGGAATACTCGATCATTCAGGAAAAATGACCAGTTGTTTAAGTTAAACATGCCAAAATTCTAGAAAGAGTTTAGCACACATAATATTTCTCACAAAGGCAAACTCTTCTTGTTCTTTGAGAGGCATTTTGCCTTTGGGAGACTGGAGTGCAGAGAAGCAGCAAGCACAGGTTGTCATAATGTCCTGGCCAAGAGCTAAAATCAACCATGTGCAAAATGTGCCAGGAACATGATGGTGGCTAAGCCTTCGACTTGGATGTGGTTCTTCTTCTGAAGAGCTCAAAGTATGGACAGTTATGAAATGACATCCCAGGGGCCTGAGGCAATAAAGGCAGTTTCCAGCTACCATCATTTAATTTACTTCCAGAGAATAAGTTATGTGGCCTAGGTGTATGTGGCTGATGCCTGTGTGCAGTGGTATCCAAAGAGAGGTGAGAAAGGACTTGGGTTCTGCGTGTGCTTTCAGATGAAGAAATGGAGTAGAAGGATGGTTTCCCCTTTGGTTCCTTTCTTCATGATTTAATTAATTTTTTGTGAGGGGACTGCTGGTCACCCTGTACTGGAAGTGGGGGCACCAAGATGATTAAAGACGTGTGTGGGGGAGAAGATTCAAAATCACATTATTGTCACACACTCTGATGAGCCAGTCCTAATACCAGAGACAGGAAAGAAGCTATGTGAAAGACAAGAGAGAGAATAAGTGTGGAAACAGGCTGAAGAGGTTTGGAAATAGACTGAAAATTTGTGTGGTCAGATTCCCGTTGTCCTCAAAGTAACTTTTTGAAGGGAGGTATATTTCCACGTATTTTGAGAGAAACCCAAAACTTTGATCACAGGACAGCAACCCAGCATTGTATTCTTTGCCTTTTGGTGATATATGCAAAAGATGAAAAGATGAGCATGCCAATGTCACCCAATTTTACCTTCTGTGAGTTGTAAAATACCCCCCACGTGCGTGTGTCTGAATGCACAGGTGAGAGGTGCTTCCATCGCCCCCTCCTCTGTGTTCTCACACAGGTTTCAAACTCTTGAGTGTGAGAGGCAAATTTACCTCCATAGCACTGAGAACCAGGTCCACTGCTGGCACCAATTCTCGAACTTCCTTGTCTTTATCATTATAGTAGTATTTCTAATGACTCTAACAACAACCACCAATCACTGGGGGCTGACTGTATACCAGGCACTGTGTTCAGCACCTACATCCATTGCTCATTCAAATCTCACAATAATCCTACGAAATAGGGGTCATTTTATCCAATTTTCGGAAAATCAATTGAGTAGTGCAGTATTTCACTTTCCCAAGTCACTTGGCTGACTTGAGTTTTGCATATTCTAGATATTCTTAACCTCTCTAGTGAGTATCTTCTACTATTTTATTTATTTATTTATTTAATGATTTGATTTAAAAAAGTTCTATGGCTGAGGCAAGTTAATGACTGCTGCATAGTTAGACTTTTGAGATATTAGGGTCCTAGAGGTGAAATCTAAGTTAGGGATATATTCAATCCTTTCTAGGTCTGTCTGGGTTGCAGAGGACATTTTCCATTTTCATTGTGCACTGTGGAAGAGGCCAGGGAAATTAAGTGGGCATCACATGCAAATATCACTGCTTTCACTGTAGTTTTATTTTATAAAGGGCAATTGTAAAACTTTTAGTGATCATAGGCAAGGGGCAGGGAAAGGCCGAACTTCGTAGAAAACCCTTGACTGGGTGATGTCTGCCTTGAGCCAGTCTTCAGACTGTCAGATGCCAGTTGATGTTGGAGGACCCCTACTCAGCCCCTGCCTAGTCCAAGCTCTTAGAAATTAATGTGACAGTGCCTTCCTTCATTAATATTCATGTTCTGTTTTGTTCACAGATCAAAGGGAGAGGTTAAACCACAACTCAGAGTCCTAGGGGTCAAGATATGACCACATTAAAACCTCATACATAGCCATTCCATGGTTCTGTGATTGGAATGTGGCCCTACTGTGAGATGTGTGATATGACCAAATTACTTCATTTCGTTGAAGTCCTAGTTTATCCACTGTTTCTGAGAGGCAGGTAGGATTTCTCCCACCTATGAATTGGGAAAGTATATCTTCTTAATCACTCTGTAGTTGGTATTAAGAGAATTCAGAAGTATAAGAGTAGGGAATTGGCCTTAGACATAAAGCAGAGGGACATAGACAATAAAGTTAGGGACTGGATAGACCAGTTAGAAGTGGCTTAGATGCTGAGGAGTCTTGAGGAAGGTTGTGCTTCTGAAATCAGCAAATCTTCTGGCTTAAATAATGAATTTGGAATTATAACAATTTAATTTATAACTGAATAGCAATTTGTATTTCAAAGGACCTTCATAAATATATAATCTTAGGTGTTGAAGCTATAACACAGAATGAAATAGACAAAGTCCCTGATTTGTGGAATTTACTATCAAGTGTACTCTCTTATTTGATGGCCTTGAGTCCTTTTCCAAGTTTCAAATTGTACTGTCTCACTACTCAATGAGGAAGGTTGATCAAGATTCATGCTTATTTTACTGATGAGGAGACAAAGAAATGATGTCATAGAACTAAGTAGCAGAACCAAGTACACTTGACCCCAAAGTTCGTCACCTTAAAACATTACTGTGGTAAAATATTTATAACATAGAATTTATTATTTTAACCATTTTTAAGTGTATGGTTCTATAGCATTAAGTACAATTACATTGTTGTGCAACCATCACCACCAAAGCATCTCCAGACTTATTTCCATCTTCCCAACCTGAAATTCTATACCCATTAAACAACAACTTCCTTTCTCCTTTTCCCCTTCCAGCCCCTGGAAACCACCATAATGCTTTCTGGTTCTATGAATTTGACAGCTCTAGGCACCTCATATAAGTGGAATGATACAGTGTTTGTCTTATGTGATTGGATTATTTTATTTAGCATAATTTCCTCAATGTTCTTCCATGCTGTAACATGTATCACAATCCCGTTCCTTCTTAAGGCTGAATGGTACTCCGCTGTACATATACACCATATTTTATTTGTCCATTAGCCATTGATGGACACTTGTGTTGTTTCTTCCTTTTTGGTTGTTGTGAATAATGCTGCTGTGAACACAGGTATATAAATATCTCTGTATCTCCTTGTTTTCAATGCTTTTGGATGTATACCCAGAAGTAGAATTGCTGAATGGTATGGTAGTCCTATTTTTTTAATTTTTTGAGCAAGCACCATACTGTTTTCCATGTGGCTGCACCATTTGATATTCCTGTGCTCTTTTGACAACATCAAAGTTGCTTTTGAATGATGAACTAAGGAGGGAAACAGTGCTGGTATTGTAGCAATGCCAAATGCAGCTGATCTGATGCTTCCAATATATATCAGTGTAACCCACATTTCTGTCATATGATTGGTGATGTTTACAAATAATTTGTTTCCTTTGCTCCTCAAAAACATGCTGAATAAAGGGGCATGTTTAAGTTTTAAGTAACTTTAAATATGATGAAATGCCAGTGATTTTGAGGTGTCAAAACAAATGACATAATGTCAGCATTTAGGAACTCAGCAATTTGCAAAACGAATTGCTTTTGTTTTCTGCCAGACACACCACAGTGTGTTTAACGATGGGGTATGATAGCTGTGAATTGTGAGTCTAATCTGCCTTAGACTCAGAAAGCCTCCAGTACAAAGTAGTATGCGTTTATTATTGTTTTGTGGTGTTTGCTTGTTTCTGTCATACAAAGATACACTGGGAGTTGAACTGAAAATTTGTGGATAAGTACTGGGTTGTGAATTCTTCGGATGTGTGACTATCTCAACGTGTATGTGCATGTGTATGTGTGTATTGTATGAAGGATATATCTCCCAAATGATCCCATCTGGAGATCTTTTCCCCCTAGTTTGGTGACACACCCTGAAGTGACCCACAATGAATCTAGCCCTTGTATAATCCTCTTCCCTAGAGTATAGCTCTAGCTAATGACTTGCTGCTAGTTAATGGAATATGGCAAAGGTGATGGGATGCCATGCATTTGATTAAGTAGCAGTATGTAATACTCCTTAACTGACTGGAGGAGAGATTCTTCTGGCCTTGAAGCTGTCATATTGTGATAGGGCTATATGGCAAGGAAGGGGCAGCCTCAGGAGATAAGAATAGTCCTTTATTGACAGCCAGAAAGAACATGGGATTCAGTCAGCCTACCTACAACTGTGGTGAATTGGATTCTGTCAACGAACATGTGAGCTTGTGAGCTTGGAAGAAGCCTGCCAGCTCAGAAAAGGAGCCTGGCTGATGCCTTGATTGTAGCCTTGGGAGACACTGGGTGAAGGACCCAGTTTCCTGACCTGTGGAAACTGGAAAGATAATCAATGTGAATTTTTAAGCTGTTGTATTTGTGGTAATTGGTCATGCAGCAAAAGAAAATCAGTACAATCAGGCACACTCTTAGCATTACCTCCCCTTTCTCTACTTGTTCCTTTTATATTTATATTGATTTTCTGCCTATTTCTTCTTCTGTGGATTCTGCCTGATGTACTGTCACTTCAGATGCCCTGGTTTCTCTCAGCCAAAAGAAAGGCACCTGACCCTAACTAGACCAATTGGGTATTTCTTTCTGGGACTATGAATCTTGACAAGAGTAACTAAGAAGGCAGAGCATGTAGAAAGCTGACTCATCCCAGCAGCAATACCCTGAATCGCTCTTGCTCCCAGTTCTTCTGAAGATTCCCTACTACCTGTCTTTCCCAAAACTGATTTCTCAGCTTTCTCTTTTTGATGAGCTTCACTAGATTCTTAAAATAAATTTCTCTTCTGCTTAAATTAATCACAGTTTGATTCTCTTCATTGAGCCAGAGGATTCAAACTGATGTGTTGACCACTGTCATAATCTCCTAGAATTTTCTTTTTCTGCGTAGTATTGTGGCCTTCTTCCTAAAATGCACATCCTCAGAGCCTGGGTGGCTCAGTTGGTTAAGCGTTTGCCTTCGGCTCGGGTCATGATCTCAGGGTCTTGGGATGGAGCCCCAACATCAGGCATCCTGCTAAGCCGGGAGCCTGCCTCTCCCTCTCACTCTGCTCCTCCCCACCCTTCCCCTCTGCTTATGTTCTTTCTCTCTCTCTTTCTCAGGTAAATAAATAAAATCTTTTAAAAAACAAAATAAAAGACCCTTCCCATCACTAGTTGCTCCTGACGATGTTGCTCCCAAAGCATTCAGGGTTTAAGGAGAGTTCAGAATATTGAAATGACAGAATTTTGTATTCAGAAGACTAGAAGGGATACATGAAAATTGTCAGATTGCCTTCCTAATTTTAATCAGGACTAGTTTTGTTGTTTGTTTGTTTTGGTTAGGTCTCATAAAGAAGATACTCAGAAAGGATAAATTATCAAGATGGATATTGTCTATAGAGAAGAAACCATAATTTTTTTTTCATTTGGAAAAGAAGTACAGAATGGCTCCCAGCAATGTGTTTCTTAGAGAGAAAGGAAATATCAGTTGAAGTTGCAGGTTTTCTTGATCTTCAAAGTTGAGCGTGTAAAGATGTCAGTTTCCTGGGCTGAAATATCAAAGATAAAGGAAGCATCTTGAATGAAATGAAATTTCCAGAATAGAATTAAAAATAAGAATTGAAAAGTAGAGAGAATTACAATCCATCATTGAAATTATGTTTTTTGATTCACTTCTTGGATATACGAATCTTTCCTTGATAATAAAAGCCTATGTGAAAAAGCGTTATTAAGTTTCTCCTTCTTGTATTTAGTTGTGATGTGTGAATGTTTTGATTATATAGATATTTAAAGACTTTACTGATTTATTTGAGAGAGAGAGAACACCCAAGAGGACAAGCATGGGTGGGGAGGTGGGGGAGAGATGGACGGAGGGAGAGGGAGAAGCAAGCTCCAGACTGGGGCTGGATTCCAGGACTCCAGGATCATGACCTAAGCCTAAGGCAGGAAGGCAGATGCTCAACCAACTGAGCCACCCAGGCGCCCCTCAATTACATTCTTTATAAAGAAGTTAAAATAAGGCTGTTAATGTTTTAATCACGGTGTCCGTGACACACCAGGCCAACTCTGGCAAAGCATTTTTTCTCTTTATTTGTTGAACCAAGAGTTTTCACTGTAGTCTTAAAATGATCATATTAAAACTGTTCTGAAAAATTCTCTGCTTGTGCTTTGATGAAATTTCAAAAAAATATAAATAGCATTCCATGCTGTTATAGTTGGGAATGTGTTTGAGATGGAGTTTGTGTATGTGAGCGCACCATGGTGAAGAGAAGAACATAAAGAAAATCAACAGCCGAAGAGTAGATTTTATGAAACTCTAGTGGGTTTAGTCTTGCTCTAGGGACCCTTTTAATTCCTTTATAAGGTGCTAAATTGCCTATTTTCCTGTTACAAAAACATAGTTGAGGTTTTGTTTCAGGGTTGCTAAAAGAAATGAAGTGATGTTTTTATTATATTTCCTTTGAAAGGTAAAACTGAACGTGATTCTTTCCAAGATTTCCTTCTCTTTCACACACATTCTAGGGTAGATTAAAATGAAATCAATCTTAGAACTCAGGAAACGTCAAGATTTCAAATGGGAAGTTCTTGACTTTGCTGTCAGATTGTATTCTTGGAAAAACTGGTTCTGTCTCCCATTTCATTTTGCCAGTAAAGAATTGGTTGAGTCTTACGCATATGTTCTGTGTGCTGTTCACTATGCCTCCCAAACCCCTTGACCATCACCCCTCACCATGATTCATTAGATAATTGCTCACCCTCCAGTGTGTTTAGAGGTTGTCAAAAACTTTATAATTAATTACATGAAGAAATAAAGTCATAATGCAGTACATTACATTTCATATAGCCAATGTATGTTGCCTGAGAATGAGTAAAGAATACTAGCATGATCCCCATTACTCTGTTCTCAGTACTATGTCCCAAAGTACAGACAAAGTCAATAGGGATTGGTATTTGGAACTTTGTGTGGTTATTTTTATATCATGTATTATGACTAAAAAGTTATGGATCCAGCATGCGAATAATGTATTATGCACTTGAAATTTTTAAGACAATAGATCCTTTGTTAAGGGTTCCTTCCATAATAGAATAATATTTTTTTAAAAGAATGATCCAGTAAGTATGGAAGTAGATTGCATTTAGTTTAGAAATGTTATACATATTCTTATTCAGTGTTGGAGCAGTAGCTTGAATATTCTAAGTTTTGACACTATTTTCTCCTGTGATTGGCTCCATAGAGCTAATATTCTTTACTTCACCTAATGGAACAGTAGCTTTTTGTGCTTAGAGATTGAATTTGTCACTTTCTAGCTCTTTGTCCCTATGTAGCTCCAGACTCAGGACCTTTGGAATGAATTTTTTGTGAAGGATCAGTCAATGGCCTTTTTGCAAAGGATTCTGAAAAATTTTTAATTTTTGTGGTGATTGCACTGAGAGAGATTCCTACCAAAACTAGATTTGTCAGGAACTGATGGATACCATTTCATATTGTACCAAAACTGAAGATATATTAGTGTAAGGCTTAGCTTCCTTTCTTGAATTACCAAACAACTACTAATTTTTAAAACCTGCTTCTTAAAGCACTTAGCTTATGACTAGTACTATTACTGATTAGACCTTGTTGGAAGCACTGAATGTTGAGTATACACAACATTTCTTAAACAAATGAGAATTCTTCTTGAAGCATGTATCCCCAGTCTCAAAGGAAATTCAACCTGAGGTAAATCTCAAACTTCTCTTTTTCTCTTATGGAAGAGTCTCACAGTCCTTAGACATTCCAATACATTGTACAAAGGGTTTAAAGTGTGGAGTGAATCAGTGGGACACATTTGGGATACATTTATGCTTTATGAAGAGACTATGTTGATCTTTCAACACTGTTAATAAAATTTTATTTTATTTTTTTAAATTATCTCTTTTGTTTACATATACTTTAGTACCTTGTTGGAAATACAGCCATTTCTGGAGAGAATTTGGCACTGTTTCTAACTATCAGACAGTAGAACTTAATTATTTACTCAGCCTGGTTGTCTGTTTTAGAGGAATAGGCACTGACATGAGAAAACATCCACATTTTTATTCTGGGTGTGTAAAAGATGTAAAAGAGGTTTGGTGTGAAGCATGTAGGTATGTGTATATGTGTATCAAACTCCACCCTATGTGAAGGGTCGCCAGCGTTTCAAATCCTCAGGAACAATTAATCTCTTCTGTTGTCTATGAAAATCACAAGGCCTGAGAGTATCCTGCTCCTTTGTACCATTTGGAAATGATTATTAGCCCACAGGGATGGATGCATCAAGAGGAATGATCTCTCGCCAGCCTATTTTTAAGTTTTGCCTGGCTCGTTTTACTGTTCTCCACCCATTTCTCCTTTATCCCATGTCATTTCCTTAGGTTAAAGGTTTGGCAGCCCCTTCTGCCTTGTGCTTATCTTTTTCTTCCTATTTACAAAAACCCATCTTCCCTCACCAGTGAGACAATTTATATAGCGTCCACATCTACATCCATCTGGCTCTGCTGTTCTACAGCGGTGCAAACAGTGCTGTGATCCTCAGACATAGGAGTATCAATAGACACAGTAGTGGGGATGACACAGCATCCCAAGGGACAAGATTGCAGAGATTTTTATCATTACTCCAATACAAGTACATGGTTAGAAAGCACATTGTGGAGAAAATAAAAGGAAAAGAGATTAAGGTTGAAAGCTTCCAGCCAACAAGTCCCACAGGGAAGCATCTTAAAATCCATTCTACCCATTTGAACAAGTGTATGTAGCCATTCCTCAGAAAAGAAATAAAAGCCCAAGAAAGAATGGCACACTCTGAATATTAGGCAACTGTAAGAAAATGACAGTTAATATTTAGGAAACTGAAGTTTTAAAGTACCTAGATGTACAGCATTTGTTATTATGTAAAGTAATGGAAATGATCAATGACCTTGCAGTTTCTCACAAGTTGACAATGTGGCCCTTATGCCACAGAAGGTGACTATTGCTGTAATAGATTCTGACAATGACCAGGATTATACTATGACTTTTTTTTTTTAAAGATTTTATTTATTTATTCGTTCATGACAGACACACACACACAGAGAGAGAGAGAGAGAGAGAGAGAGGCAGAGACACAGGCAGAGGGAGAAGCAGGCTCCATGTAGGGAGCCTGAAGTGGCACTCGATCCCGGGTCTCCAGGATTACACTCTGGGCTGAAGGCAGCACTAAACCACTGGGCCACCAGGGCTGCCCGGATTATACTATGACTATATTTAATGTGATTTTATCTATTTACCAGTCCGAGCACTTGCTCTTTTGCCAACAGTTTTGCTTGCACATATAAGTAAACAAATATATTTATCACTTTAGGGGATCAGTAAGTGCTAATAAAGTTATTGCTGCTTGCATTTTAGATTTGTTTTGATGACAGACACATCCTAAATGAACTAAGAATTCTTGCTTCAGAGCTAAGTGAAGAAACATAAAGATATGAGCATTATTATAGTTGTCACCAAACAGATTCAAAGATGGTACGTGGTATCTTTGTAATCTATATATTCTAACTTTGTCTTATATTAAGATTCTAAGGGCTGTATATGTGCTCACACACACACTCCTATTTCCTTTTGTGTGAGTTTTGATGTCATTTTTTTTGATAAAATTGATTTTTAAGGTTATTTCTGAGTATAGTGAAGAAAACCAACCAATGAGCAGATACACAGAATCCGCTCCTCTACACAATATTTTTTCACAATATTTTTATGTGTTATTTTATTTAAAAGCAGCATTCTGCAAACCACCATTTTGAAATATCTTGTGTTATGTACAATATTTATTAAGGTTTGCTTTTCAAAGTTCAGACAATCCCTTATTTAGTTATTTCTCTAAATGGGCTGAAACAGGGCAGCCCGGTGGCTCAGCAGTTTAGCGCCACCTTCAGCCCAGGGTGTGATCCTGGAGAGCTGGGATGGAGTCCCATGTCGGGCTCCCTGCATGGAGCCTGCTTCTCCCTCTGCCTGTCTATCTCTCTCTGTGTGTGTCTCTCATGAATAAATAAATAAAATCTTTTAAAAAAATAAATGGGCTGAAACATCAGCTTTCTCTGTACATACTTTATTAATATATGGATTAAAAGTATATTTATTCTTCAATTTATATATCCTATGTTACCATTCTGTCATTCTTTGTTTTCCTTTCTGTCCCTTGCTAATCATATAGATATGATTTTTATTTATTGATCACTCACCTCTTCCCATGCATTTCTTAACTTTTTTTTTTTAAACAATGTAGCTTCTTCCTAATTAATGGCCTACTCCACTGAACTTTCTTCTTGAACACTTATAATCCTCTCTTAGGTGGTCTGCTCTACCATAATTGCCATTGACTAGCACCAACCATGAGCGCCATCCCTGTGCCAGGAAGCACTCTCTGAAAACCAGATCTCCTGATATTCATTATTTTTTACTCCTACCCATCCCTCTCCTCTCACTTCTCTTGAGTTTCCTGCATATTTTCTTCTTCCGTTTGCCAATTCCATTTGATGTGGGCATTCTACAAAGAAAAATAATAGATACTGTTTGGAACTAAAACTAGTTATTTCAACACCTATCTTTTAGAAAGGACATAATACATAGAATTGGGAGTAGATTGGGACACACACAGACACACTTTTTAAGCCAATGTCTTGAGTTGAATAGGTGCATTCCCCTGTAGTCTACCATATGTCCAGGCTAAGTTTTCTTGTGTTTGGCATTAATCATCTCTTTTTAATCCTTACCACAGTCTATTTGTTATTTATTCCTGTTTTATACGTGAAGATACTTTATGTGTTCATCCCACTGAGAAAGTCATCTAGGTCATTATTAAAGTTGAGATGAATTGAAAGTGTTTGACACTACTCAAATAGGAAAGGAAATTGGATGCATTAGAGTGAAATTTCTCTAACTAGGACAATGCCTTCAAAAACAATTATTCTCTGATTAGATTACAGTGTTGCTACAGTAGGTTGAATGCCATCATTGTGGGATTCTTTTTCTTTCCTTAGAAGGAGAAATAAATTAATATGTGGGGTGAGAAAACCTAACTCAGACATATCCACTTTCTAATATGCTACACTATACATTGAAATACCCTATTCTTTGTATTTTCCAGTTTCCCATTGTTTCCAGCATGCCTTTTTCAACATGCTAATGATAGCTTAGAATTTAATATCTTTGTGCTTCAAAAATAAAATAAGAGAAAATTTAAGTCTTCTTATAAACTAGTGCTCCTCTTTTTTCTCAATGTAATAAACTTCTATGTTGCTCCAATACTAAAATGTTTCCAAATGGTTATTGTTCATGGACATTAGGTTCTGTAACACAATTCTATCATTTGGATGCATCGCTATTTGTTTGAAGACACATTCTGCCATTATGCGTGCCCTCTCCAGCAATGAGGGATGAGCCTGAGTGAACTTTGGGAATAAAGACAGTTGTTTCCTCTGCTGCATTACACAGGAAGTTGTTCAGGAACATGCCCAATGTAGTAAATTTACCAAGCAGGATTTTTGTTGCTTTGACATTTTCAACAATCGACTGGCATGAAAAGTCAACAGAGAGGAACTTCTACACTTGCTTAGAAATTATTTGACTAAATAGTATTTTAGAGTGGAAAGAAAATTTTGTTTTATTTTTTTACTTAAAATATAATCCTTTTATTCAACCTAAGTTTATGGTATCAGTGATATTCATTATTTTATTCAATTTCCATCCTTTTTCTGTGGTGCGGAGCTTTGTACATGAAGCATCTATGTGTGCCTCTCACCATTCCTCTGGCAGAAAGATAGCACTTCTACTCATATCCTAAAACTAAACAAGATCAAGTAACACCACTACCTGCCTCAAGAATGTGTAACCCAGTTTCCTGCTCTCACTCTCTCTAAAGTAAAAAGCCACATTTGGGACATATCTGCTGAGTGAATAACTGGGGTGAAAAAAGTCTTTACCTCTGCAGCATAGACTATAATATGACCTAGCTAAATTATGATCTACCTCCTAATATTTTACCAAGTGTGATTAGAATGTCATGTCTATGAGTTTGTTTCTCTGAATAATTTAGAGCTGTGCTGCTCAGATTAACCACAGGTCGCATATGGTCCTTTTCTTTTTCTTTTTTTTTTTAAAGATTTTTAAAAATTTATTTATTCATGAGAGACACAGAGAGAAAGGCAGAGACATAGGCAGAGGGAGAATCAGGCTTCCTTCTAGGAGCCTAATGCGGGACTCAATCTTGGACCCTGGGATCATGTCCTAAGCCAAAGGCAGACACTCAACTGCTGAGCCACCCAGGGATCCCCACATATGGTTTTTAAGTTTAAATTAATTAAGAGGAAGAAACTTTAAAATTCAGTTAACTCAGTGGCAATAACGATCTATAAGTGCCTAGTAGTAGCAAATGACTTAATTTAGATCAGGGAGACTTGAGATGTTTTCTGGGGCTCCTAGTTGAGGAGATTCTCCTTTTCTGATAGATGTAGATAATGGGCTAAAACTCCTGGAAGTGCTAGCAGCCACGATGGGATGGTGAGGAAACCAGCATTAGAAATAAGCAAAGCAGCCTCTTCCTATCTTCCTAATTACCTACCTGCAATGCTAAGTCACTATGTGACCTTTGCTTTTTTATGTCTCAGCTTTTCAAATATGAAACATCAAATTCTTGGGGAAAAAAGTATTATTTAAGTTAGGTATAATTATGACTATATTCTAGTCTTTTCTGCATTTGATTTCATTTCTATACAAATTGTCATTTATTTTCTTCTCTTTTCAGGCTCATTTCAGTTTTGGTACTTTTCTTCCCTCTTTCCTCATCCTTCATGCAACTAAAATAGCAGTTGTTTACATAGTAGAATGGCTTGTAAGTGGCAGCAGAAGATGAAAAAGAAGACTATCCAATGGCAAAACAAATGGATAAATTTTAAAATGTGGACATTTATGATTTTATACTATAGCAGAATCACTATCAGATGTGTTATAAAAATATTTTTATAACATTTAATTTCCTAGTTTGAAAAACAAGAAGGCAAAGATAAAAGCCCTCACATTTAATTTCCTAGTTTGAAAAACAAGAAGGCAAAGATAAAATTTAAAAGCTTTGAGGAAGGTCTAGACATCGCTGGGTAATCGGTAGAACAGAAATCCTCCATCTTTTATAAATGCATACAGATTCGGGGAAACTATATGTTGCCCCTGAAAGTAAAACTGTACACCTTATCAAATTAAAATACGCTAAATATATCTTTCTATTTACCACAGTTTTCTTTCACTTTTAGGAAATTATCAGGGCAGAAGTATTCTTATCTCTGTCTACAAAGGTGATAATTTAAATATGCTTGTAGAATGATACGTGGTTTTATTTTTATATTTCTTCTGGTTCTTTAGGAGATTCATCATCATTGAAACTGTGTCCTTCCCCCAACTTCTGTTCCTTGCTTTTCACCTCCAGTGGCTTTCTTGGTATGTGTAGATACCTAGCTTCTTTCCAGGGATGAAGCACACCATTTATACTTCATTTGTGGATCATATGAATGACCATTGAATAGAATAGCAATGGCAGTATTATTTGAAAAACACAAGTCCATTTATATTTTGTCGCTTAGCATAGTTTTCAAGTAGAAATGCAGTGAGCTAATCATTGATTACAGTGTCATTAAAGTCAGCATATGAGAGGGAAATTCTGTGAGTAAAAAGGAAATTATTTGATTTTTCACTATTATACAGCTTATGTGAAAAATTTGTAATATTGAAAATAGGAAGTTCTAAAAAAATCAAATAATTGTGTTTAATTCTCTTGAAGTTGATCCCTATATATTAAGTTCCCATTAGCTACATGGAATTGTAGTAGATTCTTCTTTGGGAAACTTCTCATCTTACTCTGGAATGAGTAGCAATGGCCAGGTTAAATCAATTTCAAAATATTGTCTTCAGACTCCCTTCCTCCAAACAAATACATTTCCAATATAATCCTAAGCAAGAAGAAAGATCATTGCTTACTAAAACACCTCTAGACTATGGGCTCTCTCTATAAAGTGGGGGTAAAGATGAAGACTCTGCACAAGCAAATTGGGAACATACGAGGAATCCATCCATTCATTTATTTATTCATTCCAGGAACCAATATTTATCAAGCTCTTATCATAGTGAATCTGTCATCAACATGAAAGCTTGGGAACACTCCACAGCTTCTGCCACCAGGAGAAAGGGAGTATATATTAGTAATGTAATATTCCATGGATCTGACACTCTGGATCATTTTTAATATCAGTTCCTTGATAAGATAAAATTATTTTCTGTAATAATCAGTGATAACCATTATCTTCTTGTTTTATTCATTTTTTTCAAGATGTAACTTACATACCATAGAATTTATCATTTTAAAGTATATAATTCAATGGCATTTTTTGTTTTGTTTTTTGTTCTATATAATCAGCAAATTATGTAACCATTACTACTGTTGAATGCCAGAATATTTCATCACTCCTTAAATAAATCCCATGTGCATTAATAGTCATTCTCCATCTCCTTTTCTCCTATCCTCTGGCAATCAATTTTCTGTCTTTATTGATTTGCCATCTACATGAAGTTAATATGTGTCCTTTTGTATCTGACTCCTTTCACTTTAGCATGTTTTCAGGGTTCAGGATATTGTAGCAAGTATTGATATTTCATTCCTTTTATGGCTGAATAATATTCCATTATATGGATACACTATATTTTGTTTACCCATTCATCAGTTTATGGACATTTGGATTGTTTCCAATTTTTGGCTATTATGAAGAGTTCTGCTATGGATATTTCTATTTACATATGTTTTCAATTCTTTTGAGTATATACCTAGAAGTGAAATTACTAGGTCATATCATAAGTCTGTTTACCTTTTTGAGGAACTGCCAAACTGTTTTCCGTAGTAGGTGCAGTATTTGACATTTGTACCAGCAATGTATTAGAAATCAAATTTTTCCACATCCTTGTCAACTCTTATTATTTTCTGGGATTTTTGTTTTGTTTTGTTTTTGTTTTTTAAACAACAGAACTTTATTTCTTACAGTTCTAGTGGCTGGGGGTGAAAGATCAGTATGACACAAGGTAGATTTCATTCTGAGGCCTCTTTTCTTGGTTTGTTGGTTGCCATGTACTCATATGACTTCTTCTTTGTGTGTATATGGAGAGAGAGAGAGTTTCTTCTTTTATCTATCTGCTTATACATATAGATATATAAATAAATATATATAATTATGATATATATTATACTATGCTATATTAATTAAATTATAATTTATAAATATATATTTGTGTTAAGGCTTAATTGACATATAATCTTACATTAGTTTCAGGTATACAATGTTATGATTCAATACTATATTGAAAATTATTATGACAATGAGTATAGTTAACATCTGTCACCATACAGTTACAATTTGTTTTCTTGTGATGAGAAATTTTAAGATTTGAAACTTTGAAATATGCAAAACAACATTGGTAACTAGAATCATCATGTTCTATTTTATACACCTATGACTTATTCATTATATAACTGAAAATTTGTACCATTTGACCCTCTTTGCCCATTTCAGCCACCCACCACCCCTGCCTCTGGCAACCATCAATCTTCTTTGTATCTGTGAGCCTGCTTTTTTTTTTCACCTTCTTTTTTTTTTTTTTTTTAAAGATCCCACATATAAGTAAAATTATATGGTATTCATCTTTCTCTTACTTATTTCACTTAGCAAATGCCTTCCAGGTTTGTCTATGTTGCACAAATGACAAGATTTCATTGTTTTTTATGGCTGAGTAAAATTCCATTGTGCATGTATATCACATTTTGTTTACCCATGTATCCACTGATTGACTTTTTGGTTACTTTCATGTCTTGGTTATTGTAAATAATGCTTCAGTAAACATGGGTATACATGTATCTTTTGGAATTAGTGTTTTCATTTCCTTCAGATAAATATTCAGAGGTGGAATTGCTGGATAATATGGTAGTTCTATTTTTAATTTTTTGAGGAATCTTCATATCTTTAACAGATATGAGGTGATATCTCATTGAGGTTTTAATTGGTATTTCCCTGATCATTAGTAATGTTGAATGTCTTTCATGTACCTGTTAGCCATCTATATGTATTTTCTGTGGAAAAATATCTATTCAGATCCTCTACCCATTTTATAATCAGATTATTTGTTGTGCTTTTGAGTAGTATGAGTTGTTAAATAATGTGGGAGTAGGTTGCTGATCCCCATGCCTGTCCCTGCACAGATGAAAATCCATGTATGACTTTTGACTTCCCAAAAATTTAACTAGTAAATACCTACTGTTGACTGGAAGCCTTATCAATAACATAAACAGTGGATTAACACAGACTTTTATATGTATTTTATATGAATATTATATGTATTATGTAATATATTCTTATAATAAAATAAACTAGAGAAAAGAAAATGTTATTGAAAATCATAAGGAAGAGAAAATACTTTTATAGTACTGTGTTGTATTTATTGAAAAAAAATCCATGTGTAAGTAGACCCATGTAGTTGAAACCCAAGTTTTCCAGGGTCAACTGTATTTTTAGATATTAATCCTTTATCAGCTTTTAACAACATTTTAGAACAGAATATATTTAAAAAGTAAAAATATTGGGGCATCAGGGTAGCTCAGTTGGTCAACCTTCTGACTTCAGCTTAGGTCATGATCTCCCCACATTGGGCTTTCTGTTCTGTGAGGAATCTGCTTCTCCCTCTCCCTCTGCCCCTTCCTCTTCTCATGATCTCTCTCTCTCAGGAATAAATAAATAAATAACTTTTTAAAAAGTAAAAATATTTAAATTCGGTAAAAATTTTATATATGAAACAAATTTTTTTGAAACAAATTTTTAATTTTTTAGCAAAATTACTAAATCTCACAGATTGCTCTAGTTCACTCTCTAAACACAAGTAAAAACCCAAGAATTCAAATAGAAAAGTGTAATTAAAGTAACTCAAATATATTTGCTTGTCTTTGCAATCACATATTATTGTTTATTATAGTCCTTCTGCTTAAAAATAGAAATATGTAGTAGCATATAAACAAAAACTGTCCAAAAAATATGGAATAATTATAAAGAATTATGAGCTTAGTCTCAAAACAAATGAGAATAGCTGTGTTTGCATTGTGTCTTGGGCCAGGTATATAGCTGGGGTTTCTATGAATTAACTTCCTATAGATAAGAATATGTTATTTTTCTTAAGTTGAAAAATTATTTTTCAATAAATTGAATTATTTTTCAACTTATTTTTCTAAGTTGAAACTTAGTAACTGCTATAGTCAGTTAGAACTTAGATCAACAAAATATTTTTGGGAAGAGGAATATTTTATTACTGGCATTGTTTAGAATTATAGCACATGTTGATAATAAAAAAACAAGCCAAAATTTCCTGAGTTCATTTTTTAAAAATTTTCTCTAGGTAATACATTCCCTTATCACCTACTCCTAGGAACAATCACTCCTTGCCCTTGGTTACATATGAATTTTGAAGGCTTTTAGGTTTCCAAAGGAGATTTTTTTTATTTTTTATTTTTTATTTTTATTTTACATGGGAAACATCTGGCAATGAAGAAAACTTTTCTTATATGGTTCCCAATCTGGAAATAACTTCTTAATCAAATATCATAGCCTGCCCTTTCACCAGTGTGGTAGAAGTAAGAAATGTTTGATATAAAGGAAATAGGTGCTAGAGAGAGAACACTAAGCTTACAAAGATCACCTCAAGGTCGACCAGAGTTATTTCCAGAGTAATGACGAAAATACTGTGCAAAACATTGTGGGAAGCAAACTATTAGTTGTGTATTGCTACATATCAATTTACCCCCAAACTTACTTGCTTGAAACATCAATAAATACTTAGTATATCACACAGTTATTGGCATCCAGGAATTTGGGAGCACCTCAATTGAGTGATTCTGGCTCAGAGTCTCTCTTATGAGATTGCAATCAAACAGTTGAGTGGGGCAGCATCATCTGAATGCTTGATTGGGGCCAGAAGATCCAATTTCAAGTTTACTTATGTGGCTGTTCGCAGAAAGCTTTAATTTTTGTTTTTGTTTTCATTTTATTTTGTTTTTCACTTACAAGCCTCCCTACAGGGCTTCTCACAATATGGCATCTGGCTTCTTCACGACTGAATAATGAAAGGGAGAGAGGAGTAAAAGAGAGAGAACAACCAATATGGAAGCTACAGAATCTTTCATAACTTTTTCTCAGAAGTGACATACCATCTCTTCCTGTCTTATGCTATTGGTCACCCAGCCCAGCCCAGACTCATCATGGGAGGGGACTACATAGCTGTGTGAAGACCAGGGGATGGAGATCACTGGAGTCCATCTGGGAGGCCAACTACCACACCTTTCTCAATTTACATTAATTTATAAATTTAGATTAAAAAATAGAATCCATTGGTCAATCTAGAATGTTGCTCATTCCTATCTTCTTTTAATTTTCCAAGTTAAAAACTAAACTATCCAGGTATTGTTTTACTCTGACCAGGTTAACTCTACCTAGTTATAGAAACATCCAGCTATTCACCACATCTTTTAACTAGGAGAGGATACCCATTACTTAACCTTCTAATTTTTCTTTAAGGATAATTTTTAAAAGAGGCAGACATTTTACTTATAAGAATATCTGTTTATTCTTAGAATAGAGAGAATGGGAACAATGGTGGAATATATATACCTCTAACTATCTATCTATCTATCTATCTATCTATCTATCTATCAATCATCTATCTATCATCTATCTATCATCTATCTATCATCTTTTATCTATCTATCTATCTATCTATCTATCTATCATTTATCTATCTATCTGTATATTACACACGTATGTAATATATTTTAACATTGATTATTACCTGATGCTTGCTATTTTGGGGCATTATTTGACTAGAAATAGAAAATAGTCCCTCTTCTAAATTTCCATGATTTACAGTGTTTGTGTTACCACATGGAATAAAGACTAAAACTTGCAATGTTTTCATTTCTTAAAGCATTAAATTGTGTTTAATTATTTAATATATCCTTTAGCATTTTCCCTAGATAGTTCCTTTCTTCTCATCACACCAACACTCTAGGGACAACTTTATGGAGTATGACAGATTATAGTTTAATTCTCTGAGCTAGGATCCAGTTGCCTTCATCATAGGATATTTGCCCCTTAAGGCCTGATGGCTAATGGACTCAAATACATTTTAATTTTCTTCTGAAAGTAATTATTTAAGGCAAAATTAATTTCAAATCTGATTTTGAGTGGTAATGATGCATTGGAACCCTAGGATACTTTGGACTATATACCATTCCCCTCTATTAATAGAGATTTATACACTCTCTTTCAGATGTAGGTCTCTTAAATCTGCACAGTATTTGAAGAATGGTCATCCTATAGTTGGAGGTCATGCTTTTCTCATCTACTTTCTGTTTGTCATCTCACTGAAAAGTATGTAATTGGAGAGAGATGATTACAAAATAAAATCAGCATTAACATTAATGGTTTATCATTTTATGCTGCTTTCTTATCAGTTTGGAGATCTGGAAGATTGGAAAGAGTAGGGACTATCTATCCTTCTGTTTTATTATATTCTATAAATTGCTTTTCTCTCCTACTGTGTTTTCACAATAATAAAGAC
Organism: Vulpes lagopus; assembly: GCF_018345385.1. Lineage (NCBI taxonomy): Eukaryota > Metazoa > Chordata > Mammalia > Carnivora > Canidae > Vulpes > Vulpes lagopus. The sequence goes on from NC_054841.1 coordinate 40,179,198, forward strand.
AAATGTCAGGGTCAAAGCTATGTATATATGTTGTCAGTAAGAAAAAAATATTTAGATGAACTCTTTTACTAATTTAACATAATTTATTTTGTAAAGGTTTTTTAAAGCTAAAATCTATATTTAATATATGAATTGAAAAAAACTAGAAACATATAAACTAACTTCTTGATATTATACTTAAAATCCTTAGAAATGCATTGTTTTCTTTTCTTTTCTTCTTCTTTTTTTTTTTTTTTTTTTTTGAGACTTCTTTCAGCTTCTAAGTAATTTATTACAATTTTGGAATCCTTGTAACTACCATCTCTGCATATAACTAATGGGCAAACTGGAATTAACGAAAAGTGATTTTCTTTCCTTCCCCCTCCCACTCACCCAAATAGGATGCATGGATTTACCTGGCATGGCTTGTGTAACACAGTAGAACAGTCCCTGAAAAGTCTTATTCAACTTTAATAATTTTAATTCAATTAAAACAAATTCCTATTTTAAATGCACTGAAGAACAGACTACTTAATAAAGCCTTAGGTAACTTTTCTTGTGTAACTGCAATTTTTTAAAGATTTTATTTGTTTATTCATGAGAGACACAGAGAGAGAGGCAGAGACATAGGCAGACAGAGAAGCAGGCTCCCCGCAGGGAGCCTGATGTGGGACTGGATCTGAGGACTCCAGGATCACATTCTGGGCTGAAGGCAGACGCTCAACTGCTGAGCCACCCAGGAGTCCCGTAACTGCAATTAAAAAAAAAAAAAAAAAAAGTTATTATGTTATCAACTGCGTTTACTCATTTTAAATTGTTTTTATTCTGAATAAATCTCCAAGGAAGGGTCTGCAGTGTCAAACATATTCTCCTCACTATTAATGGTTACTATGGCTGCTTCTTTATTCTGTAATTTTAAATTTATGGAAAATGGGCTGTTTGTGTCCAGAAGACAGAATGGGCCTGGTGAGATTCAGGCACTAAACCTAAAAGGCTTTTGGCCTTCCTGCCTCTGCCCCTGTGGCTGCCTTTGTTCCATTTCTGTGGGTACCCAGATAATGTGGGTGACACAGCGGGGAGAGTTTATGAAGAGAATTAATCTGTTGTGTGAATAGGGGAAGATAGGAGTAGAGGGGTAGAGGTTCTTGGGACACAGGGTCCTGTTTCTGTCCTCTATGCCCCTTAGTCACTCGTTCCCAGCTTCAGTTTAATTTCCATTTTTAATGAATTAAAATAAGTTATGTAGGATTCATATAATATTTTAAAACAGCACTTCTAAAAGTCCACATAAGCATAATACTGATGTTAATAATTATAAACAAGATCTAGTTTACAATGTCAAAGTGAAACGAATCTCAAAACACTTTTCCCTAAACGTATGTCATGAAACAACATATACAATTAAAAATCAACTCTCATATATATATATATACACACACACATATATATATATGTCTATATATATGTGTGTGTATATATATATGTGTGTATATATATATATATATATATATATATATATAAATCTATCCATATATACATACATCCCAAGAGGGAAAAAATTCCCAACTACCAATGGAAGAAAACACTAGCAGAGGATGCAGACCCAAATCTCAGAGTCTGCTTGATACTTTTAGTAATCTGTCATGTGCTCCTAAACTATTCTCCACATAAACCAAATAGGAGAGATGTGAGTAAAATAAGACACTGAAAAACAACCACTACCCAACTGTAGAGAAGCTAATGGAGCAGTTCAGAGAGAGGGAACTTGGACATATCCATAAGGGTGGCAGTCTTCTGAGCTCATAGGAGAAAGTAATAATTTCTGAAGTTGTCTATTTTGGTGTCTCCTTGCTGGCATGAAAACAGGAAAAAAAGCAGAATGTTCATACATTCGGAGCTAATTATCTTCAGCAATAAACAAGATTTTAGCTGACAAAAAAACATAAAGAGAAAATAAATTAGGCAGAGAGCAGAATGAATTGAGAAGCATATACTAGAATCCTAGGAGCAGTGTTGCCTTTAGCCTGTTTATGACCTTAATGCCTTATCTCTATTGTATCTGAGAGAGGAGGTACATTGGCTGTTGGGAAGAGAAAAGCTAATGGAACTAAATGACCTTCTGAGGTCCTTGTGATGGAAATAGAAGTTCAGGTGCCCTGGGCTAAGTAGGGGAAACTATCTGAAGCCATAGGCATTGAATTGATTCCCAATAAAATAGAATAGACCCTGGCATAGAAAATTAACAAAACCAGAGAGAAGATGGCAAAACCCAAAGACACTAGCTGAGACTGCCCAAAACCATGGTCAACCATTCCCTATACTCTTCTCCTTGCCTTCTGGCCACAGATATATGCAGACGCAAACTAGTATTTAGGGAGAGCTAAGTAAATCTCAGCTATGGTGAGAGGGGAATCAAAGGGAATTGATCCACATATTCACAAACAGAAACAAATTGCTGACGATATAACATGGGAAATCCGTGGTAAAGGGGTGAGGATAAGCATTGATATCATTTAAGTAGAGAGGAATTTAAATAATTATGATACTAAAAATTATAGAAAGTAAATATTGTAATTTTTTGTTGAGTTATAATTGCCATATAACATTTTATTAATTTCAGGTATACAACATAATGGCTTGGTATTTGTATATGTTGCAAAATGATCATTGCGATGTTTAACTTAAGTAACTACATAAGTAGTTACAAATTTGTTTTTATTGTAAATTTTGACAACATATAAAATGATTATAAAAAACAAATGTTGAGATATAGAGGATTGGTGATGGAAGTATATAAATTCCTAAACTCTCTTATTAGAAATTGTGCTATAGGCCTGTGTAGCATAGAATGACTAACAAACAACAACAAAGCAAACAAAAAAACCCACAAAAATGACTGTAATGCTGTCAAATCACCAGAGAGGAAAACATGTACATATCACATTAAAAAGAAAAAAAAAAAGAAAACAAAGACAATTTATATAGAAGTTTAGAAATAAAATAAGTTTTACACTTAGAAAAATGTAACTTGAAAAGTTGATTATATTGATTACATCAATACATCTAAATGAGATAGTGTCTATTAATGTAACATAACATATAAAAGTAAAATAAAACAACAACAAAAAAAAGCATATGGCTATGGGAAATGCAAAGAGAATTTAACAGATATCCAGTGGTGGCAAAAGAATTTGACTCATCAAGTCAGCTATTAAAAGCTTATGGAGACCAATTTTTTTTATAAAATAAAATAAATAAAATAATAAAAATGTTAAGGGCCTGAATAACTGAATTTAAATTGTATGTAGATAGATATAGAGGTAAATAACTAGATGAGTGGATAAAGGAGTAAATGGTATCTCTAGAGAATAAATATTTATGTTAATACCTATGTGTCATATGTAGAAATGGAGCATTTACTAGACCCTTCCAAACTTTAATACAATCCACAAAGGTAAGATAATATGAAGTACATTACTGACCACAGTGCAATAAAATTATAACTTAAGAGAAGGGAAGCATAAAATCTAACCTTCTTAACAACAACACTAATAAAAGGCTCTCAGATAATTCTTGGATCACAGCAGAAATCAAAAGGAAGTTTATAAAATATATAGAAAACAGTAAACATTTGACAAAATTCAACATCACTTTGCTACTAAAATTCACCTGGAAAAGACACTTCTGCGAATATTCACAGCAATTCTGAAAAAGAAAAATAATGAGAAGGAAACTAACTTTACTCTATATTAAAATACATCATGAAGTTGCAATAATTAAAATAAATTGGTACTAGAGAAGATCAAAAGAGAAGGGCCACAAATAGATCTGCATGTTTTAACACTTTAACCCATGACAATAGTATTATTTTTAAATCATTGAAGAAAGAGGCTATTCAGTAAATAGTATGAAACAATTGAAAGAAAGAAAGAAAACTGGATCCCTATTTTTTAAATCTCCAAATAAGTTCCAGATGGAAGAAAGTATTAAATGTTAAAAAAGAGCATATAAGAAAGTTTTTTAAGAAGTATCACTCAATGTATTTATAATCCTGGCAGAGGGAAGCTCTCTAAAAAGAGTATAACATCCAGAACTTACACAGAAAAGATCAATACGCTTTACAACGTAAAACATTAGAAAACAAAACCTTTGTATGAGGAGCAAATAATACGAGATAGGAAAAAGACAAATGACAGGCTGGAGAAAAATATTCACCTAAGCTCAAGACCAGCTTTTCTTTCTTTTTTTTTTTTTTTTTTTAAGATTTTTATTTATTTATTCATGAGAGACATACACAGAGAGAGGGAGAGAGAGAGAGTGAGAGAGGCAGAGACACAGGCAGAGGGAGAAGCAGACTCCATGCAGGGAGCCCAAGGTGGGACTCGATCGTGGGACTCGATCGTGAGACTTGATCCCGGGACGCTAGGATCACGCCCTGGGCTGAAGGCAGGCACTAAGCCGCTGAGCCACCCAAGGATCCTCATTTTTCTTAATTTTTAAATATCTCATAGGACCAACCAACAACAGAAAAATAGGCAAGAGATATGAACAAAAATTCGTGAATAATATAAAATAAGTGAATATTTAACACATGAATAGTTGTACAGCCTCATTTAGAAGTAAAGGCAAAAAAAATAATATAAATCATAAAAAGTTCTAATATTTTATACCCACATGATCAGCAGATAATTAAATTTAAAAATACCCAGAGTCAGTATATTGATAAAGAACTCTCAATTGTAGGGATAGAAAATATGATTACCAATCTTGGGTGGTGTGAAGATAGATATATGTCAGAAATGTAAATGTGTGCACCATTGACTCCAATGTTCTCAATAAGAGGAATTTACCCAATACATATATTTGCAAAGTTCATCAACATGTGAAGAACATCACAGTGATGTTCGTTCCATCTTTATACCCTTCTCCCAGGTGTGCCATCCAGCAAAAGTAACTGAAGTATTGGTCAGCATGAAATTGGTAGGATAATTACAATATGATCAAGAATTTGAAGACATTTTAAAACAACTGTTTCTACTGAAAGGAAAATAGCTCTAGCATATCTAAGTATAATTTTAAAGGTGAGGTATGAAAATGTTAATTATGTGAAAAATCTGCATATGTGCATTCATGTATTTGTTATTACAATAATAAACTTTTTTCTCCCTTTTCTGGAAAGAAACAAAAGGGAAAATGTTAATAGTGGTTGGCTTTGGAGAAAGGAATGGGTTGATGAAATGAAGAAGAATTTCACTCTTTATTTTGTCCTTTTCTGTATTGTTTTCACTATCTAATCATTATGTACCTCAGTTGAAGTTTTCCAAGCAATAGTGATTTTTATTTCTTGTCTTAGATTTCTTTTAAAAAACAGAACTAATCTGTTGATGGTATCAAGCAGTTAGTAATATAATTCTGATAGGATCAACTACAGCCTATGTTTATATATTCTGATGTGAGCTGAAAATTAGGGGCTCTATCCATGTTAGTATTTCTGTAGAGAGCTATTACATATACAGATGCACTATTAATACACATAAGACTACTACATTCAGGCTGATTCTTTTCAAGTGTCTATTCTACTCCCATAAGAATGGAAATCGTTTCAATAAATTTTGTTTTATAAATATTTAACTTATGTTTGCTGAGGTTGAAAAAGGCAATATTCCACAAGGGTCCATTTTCTAAATGTAAGGCAGGAATGATTTTTTCATAGTTACAGTATTTATGAAATATGGAGAACTTATGCATGTGAAATGTCTCATAATGGACTATTATAGACTTAAGCTATTCTTTTTTTAGGTCTCCAGTGTAAAATTCAAGGAGTAGAAGCTATATCAAATGAACATGCTGTGTTTCTTGTGCTATAGACTCTTTAATCTTTACGGAAGTGTTATTTGCTCAGCTAGATTGGTCTGAAAGATTTTTTTTTAAAGAACTAGTTTAATTTTCTCTCAAACAACTCAACTTTCAAAAAGAGTCCATCCTCACTGCTTTTTTTTGCTGTTGCAGAGCATACTAGTTTCTGTATAAGCATGACATTTAATGTGTTTATTTTACGTAGAGTGTGTTATTAACGTAGTAGCTGAATTCATATAATTTGCATAAAAGCATAATTTAGCAATAAAAATTAATGTCTTGGGAGTTATGAATGAACTGGAATGAGTCATTCATTTTTAATAGAAGAGAATTTTGTCTTCAGTTTCTACCACACTTGAACTTCAATTACCTGGATTATTTTGATTTGTTTATTTATTTACATTAACTTAAGTGCTAATAATTATTTACTAGTGCTAGAGGACTGTTTTAGCTATTTCTTTAATATAAGCCTAATCATAGAAGGAGTTGGCATGTGTCATAGTTTATATTTTAAAAGCATCCCTAAAGCTTGACAATATTCTAGTGATTCCCTTAGCAGCTACAGTATAGAAGCTTAATGTCCTTGCCATTTTGGAATCTGACAGACTGAAACTTGGTATTCATTTTGGCCCCTCTGAATTTCATCTGCTCACCCATGCTTGTAAAAGTGAAATAAAAAGTCAATCCTTGTTCTTGCTCTTGCAGAAGCAATCGTAGATTTTATGAGGAAAACAATGAACATGTCACCCTGGATTTGGCAGCAGGAAAGAGCAGGGAGTTCATAAAGTGTTTTTTGGGTGCCAACTGTTATGCACCAGAATTGTTTATATTAGTGAAATCCTCTGGTTATAAGTTATGTAAATTGTGTCTTTTGCTAGACTCTGTTTTATGGTGGAGAGGGGGGTTGGGGAATGTGTATTAAATCTGAAATGGTCTCATGCTTAAATACTGCAATGTGGTAGACAGTTAATCTTCAAAACAGATAGTGAACATACGTATCTGCTTTATTACCACCAACATATGTCTCCCCATAATTATCCTGGTTTATACCCTGGGATAAGCTAAGGATACAAGAGCTGCCTCCACTCAGAGAATCTTTGTTTTTATTTTTTATTTTTTGGATTCCAAACAGAAGGTATTGGGGAAAAAAAAGATGTTATGTGGATTTGCCCAGTAATGGTGTTAGTGAGAACGTGATTCTGAAATTAATAGCACTGTCTGCTTGAGACCTAGGAGAGCAGGTGTTGGGTAAAGTCTGATGAAACAGCTGTGTCAATACACCTTGGCACATCTGAGACTGTTTGGAGGAAATTCCTGAGGAGACTCCTGACACAGCACGGGGTCGTTTCCACTTATCTGGTGGTGACATGCACAAGTGGCATCTAGTGACAGGGTCACAGCTGACCTTCCAGTGGCCAGGGATTAACTCCTGAAAGATTGTTGTGCATTTGGCAAATAAAACAGAAGCTACTTGAATACTAAAAAGGAAAACAATTCTTCCACGGGTATGTCCATTGAAGAGGCAAGCTCAATAATTTATTTACTTTTTCCTTGTTTAGTAACTCGAAAGGACAGTTGTTTAGCAAAATATGGATGTGGTAATGAACACAATCCACAAAACTCACATGTGCAAGAAATCTAACTAATTTCCTATAATTTTTATTTTCCTATCCCTAGAAATTTTTCTATCCCTAGAGAGAACATACACCCAGCCCTGTCCAGAACAGTTCCAGCTTATGGCTATTGCCCTGGTGTAGTGATTAATAGCACCCCATCTTCCCTCCCAGTAGAATCCTGATCATGCCACCTATATCCCTTGATAACAACTTTTCCTTTAATCTGTTGACAGAACTACCTTGATACTTCAATTGGAAGGGCTCAAAGAAATGCAGAAAAATCATAGTTGTCAATATCAAAGACTATTACTCCCTTCCAAATATTCAAAGATGTCATTTGCTTATTTCTAATTTTCAAATTTTCTAATTTGCTTATTGCTAATTTCTAATTTTCTAATTATGGGGAAATTATGGGTGTGTATAACATTATAAACATTATAATATGTATACTAGAGATGGAAATGGTTGGCCAGGGACAAGCAAATGTATTGCTTGGATAATGTAGTGTTTTATTTGAGAGGACTTGATATAATTTGGGGAACCTCATCAATTTTATGACATCATTAGTTTACCTATCATTCAATAAATTAAATTCCTCTCCACTAATACTGGTAGTAGAAATTTTCTATGACCATTATATTCTCTGCTCAAAAGTTAGGCTGAGTTGGAAATAGCTGGGTGGAAGCTAGCCTGGGGAGGAAAGAGATGAAGTCAAAGGAGGTGAGCCAGGTCACTGGAGAGCAAGAATCATATATGAAAGAATCAGGGCGGGATCCCTGGGTGGCCCAGCGGTTTAGCACCTGCCTTTGGCCCGGGGCGCAGTCCTGGAGACTCCGGATCGAATCCCACTTTGGGATCCTGGTGCATGGAGCCTGCTTCACCCTCTGCCTATGTCTCTGCCTCTCTCTCTCTCTCTCTCTCTCTCTGTGATGACTATCATAAGTAAATAAAAATTAAAAAAAAAAAAGAATCAGGGAGCACTCTCAGCTCTTTGATTTCAGGCCTTTATAGCGCCTCACATTCTCCCTAAACTAATGTATGCTTCAATTGCCCTCAATAATCATAGTTTTGGAAACAGAATAACTGCTAGTTGGGTCATATATTGTGAGTCACCTTTCAGTCATGGTATTCACCCTATCAACCAAATTTCGATCCAGGTAAAGCATTAAGTTCATATCCACCCAGATGATATTCAGATGTATGCCTATGTACACACATGCATACATACAAATGTGTGTGCATGTGTGTACATAATGTATGTGTATAACTATAGATCATCTCTGTAGAATAATGGGCTTTGAAATCAAATCATCTGGCTCTATAAATACCTGTCTCTCTCTGCACACATTTTGCCTCCTCTCCTGCCTTTAGCTTGGGTCTGGGAAGAAACAACTATACCTCCATTTCTTAATCTAAGTGACCCCAGAAAGTGTAAATTTTCTTTTCCTGTGCATATTTTGACTTACCTTCCTAATGTCTGGGAGGTGATGTGGACATCTAGTTTATTTTCTCCTTTCTTTCCTGCTTCTTCAGAATAAGCCCACTTTTTAATATTCTTTCCTAGTTTTTTTTTAAATACTGATAGAGTGATTTTCTTAAAACAAAGGCTTAATACTTCTCTGAAACTTATGAGAGATCCTCACTGTGTAAGAAATGAATGACTCATGGTGTGGCATTGAAGAGCCATTCTAATCTGACTCAGTTGCAGTACTTAGCCTTTCTCTTTGCAGCATATCTCCCTGTCAAACCAGACTCATGCTCTGCAAGACTTGTGCCTGTGCTTGCTTCTCTTGTTTCCCTAGCTTCTTTAAGGTTCACCTGAAGCACATCTTCCCCTTGCTGGTCATCTTAGTCACTTTCTCTTGCCCACAAGCATATGGATTTTTATCATTTGTGTATGGGCTTCTCCAAGCTTGACTTATGACTAGCTGTTTCTATACCTGCAGTACCTATTAATTATAAATTCCCAGAAGGTGAAGAACATGTCTTTTTATGGTTTGTGCTGCTCCTAGCATCTTCGTCATTATTTGGTAAAAAGTGATACTCAACAAATACAAGTGAAATTAACAAAAACTAATGCCATGCTAAAAATATTGCTAAGATTTTGAAAAGATTCGTGGTTGAAGATCAATGTTTTTGATGATGGCAAATACCTAGACACCAGTATTTCTCAAAATTATGTCCAAAAGTGACCAACCAGTTGTTCTGCACAGATTTTTTTTTAAACATTTTTAGTTTTATTTCAGCCATGTTAGGCATATGAGCCATGAAAAGCTATGGTACTTGATAGTAAACCCACCAGTTCTATATACTACTTTGTAAGCTGGACCTCCAGTGTTCACATACCTCAAATCAGTTACCTTTTGTGCCTTAAGGAGAAAATACCAGAAAGGTTGTATGTGTCACATATATAATACTACCTATGGTCATCGTCACATTGTCAGTCGGGAATTTCTGCTCTGTAGGGGTAATCAAAAGTGATCAATGCTATATTCTTCACTGTTCCCCCCCACCCCCCTTTAGTAAGTGAAAGGATGCTATAAGAAAGCAAGCATTCAAACCATCACAAAATAAGACAAATTATTTTGAGATATTTTTAAAAAATCTTGACAGGGGAATAAAATGACCCTTAGGCCTGTAGGGCACAGAACTGCTGGAACACAGCCAGGATATGAGGGTCTAACTCAGCAGTGAAGAGTAGGTTCTCCAGGGTCACCATGTACTGCTGGATTATTTGGTGATGCTGTAAGAAGATCTGCTGGAGCCTCTCTATACAGTTCTTATACCATGGGGTTAATACACTGGTCCTGTCAGTCTCACATAATCTAAGAGAAAAAGTAATTTAAGAGAAAAAAATTAATGTGCACACACTAAAAATAATCTACATGTAAGTCAAAAATGGTTTTCATAGGCATTTGGTTATCTTATTAAGTCCCATTATGCTCTTTAAAATTATGAATACATTGCAAAGTCTAGATTGAGAATGTCATCTCAGCCAATATTCAGTAAACAGTGTAGTTTTACCCCAAATATATAATTTCCTAGAATTTTCTTCTAATTATTTTATCTGTAATTTCCTCCTTTTTATTGTTAAAATTTGGATGAATTATACCTGCTGTTCACAAAAAAACAGATCAGCTAAAAAACATTTTCATAACACATAAACATTGTGATAAGAGTAGTAACATAAATACTATAATTCAGATTAATGTAAAACAATGTAAATGATGATCAAGACTCTGATGCAAATTAGAATATAATTGGTTTGTATTGGGATGGTGTGATGATTTCATTCAAGCAACTACAGAAGAAAAGTTAAAATGGGAAGAAAGATGTTAATTTTAAAATTTTCCTTTACCTCTCATGTAACTGTAATAAGTGTGTCACTATGTGACAATGAAGACTTTAAAAGTTTCCTGCAGCTTTCAAACAAAACGCGATGACCTTTCTGTTGAACCAATTAAGTTTCTCTAGAAAGTAAAATAGTACTTTTCCCATCAAAATGAATGTATTTTGTTGCAAAAGATGGGGAAGTTACCAAAATCCTAGCAATATAATTTAGCTTAGCACTCTTTGTAAAAATAAGAAAAATTAGGTAAATGTCACTCTGTGACTGAGATGAGTATAAAACCATCCACAAGTTTAATGATACATATTATGTTCAGAGAGAAAGCATAATGAGCTTTTGGCAATATTGCTGAACCAAATGGATGCTCCTGGAATCTGCCTACACCATGGAAAAGCAGCTATATCCTAAAAGGCTAGCAGATATTTTACTGTGGAACATAATACCTAAGTACAAAATGTAAATCAGCATACAAGGTATGTGTGGTACTTATGGGAGGGAGAGGTGCAAAACAACAATTTGTCTTATTTATGACTGGAGAGACAAACTCTAGGAATTGAGATTATTTTTAGGTCAATTAATGGTTATCCCTTATGCCTTGCTGTAAGCCTGGAAAAGATGTCATGGGATGAGGACTTACAGAGCATTGGCTATATGTACAACAAGGAAATTCTTATGCTACTGTATTCACAGACAATATTTGGTAGTCAACCATTTGCTTCCTGGTACTGATTTGGTGTTAAAGGAAGAAGCCAAAAAATTATGGCCATGGATGCCAAGTCTTTGTAATTTTTTCCTGGACTTCCAAAATTTCCACGACTTTGAGTTCTGGTTTTACATACTGAAGTCTACTACTTGGTAGAGGGAGAAGAAATCACTTGATTTTTCTGTTCATTTGTTTGTTTTTGGAAAAAGGTATATTTTATCATATGACACCAATAATACAAATAAAGACTGCCTATTTCTATTTCACATCATTTGTTCAGCATTACCCTCAGCAATTATTGATATTCCGAATAGCATGAACTAATTACTTCTGGGTAGAAACATGTTAATTCCAAACACATTTAAATATCTACAAGAATATGACTGATGATTATTATTTTTTAAAGTGGACTTTTCTTATACAGTATAAATAAAAAGTAAGCAAAGGTACTAACTGGATGTGAAACTTGGTAATGCTACCATCATTATGTATTTAAATTATGAATGAAAATGTGCAGGTAACAGCTTTCCTGCAATTGATATGAAATAATTTTTAAAATATCTTTTATTTGTGTAGAAAATTGTGTTAAATATTTTTAAAACTTACCTAAAATGTAACATCTGCATTTATGTCTATTGTTCATTAACAATTGCTTCAAATAATAAAATTAAATACAGAGAATATAATGATTGAAAAATTAGTTGTTCAAATTAATCATCAATGTTTTAGCTTTCAGTCTCCTAACAGTTTTGATTCATTTTGCAATTTATAAAATATACTTGATTTATTAAAGTACGCATGGTGGTCTATGCTTCTTAAATTGAAGTCTTGTTTTCTACTATAAAGTAGAAAGTACATAAGTAATGTTTTCTACTAAATTTTCTCTTTGCAATTATTTTTAGTTTTCCTATTATCTCATGAAGAATTAAATGTTTTAATATAATGGAATATAGGATTTCCAGAAATCTTGGTAATTATTATAACCTTTGTATTATACAGCATATAGGTGTTCAATATTCAGTGTTCTGATCATTTTTTTAAATCCTCAGTATAACAATGAAAATGGGAATCAAGGCCTAATTTTAGTTTGTTTTGTTTTATTTTACTCTAATCCCTGGCATATCATTTTTGCAGATGGTAAAGAAATTAAATAAACTTACATATTATTGGAGTGATATAAAGCTAATTTGATCATGGTATTCTCCTTATGAAATAAAAGCCAATCAAAAGTAGCACAATTAGAGAACAAAATAGACCAGGATCTTCTCAATTTTTTCCTATTTTGTTAACTGAGGCATGTTATAATCAAAGAAGTAAGTTACAATTATGGAAGTAGTTTTAGGTCATTTTTTTGTTTTTGTTTTGTTTTACATTTCTATCTCCTCTCTTTCTGGCCCTCTCTTTGTTTAACAAAGTTCATTTGTATATCTGATTTTTATCCATTCTTTTACATATAAAAAAAAGAAGCTGCTGAGAGAAAAGGAAAGTCATTTTTCTTTTATTTTGAAACCAAGAAAGATCAAGATGAGACATCCTGATACACCAATTTTATTAACACCTATCTTTGAGAAGATAAGCAAAAAGGGATAATAAGCTATTCTTGAGAGTATAAATTTGTTTCTGGTTTTGTCATCATGGTTAATCATTGTGATTTGCAGCCTGACTCTTTCAATCACTGAGCCCCAGTTTTCACATGATTAGCATTTTTGTTCCATTTGTGGAGCAATGCTGGTCCCTAATTTTTGAGAACAGGATAACCCTCAGTTGGCCTTATGTAAATAAATCATACCTTAATGCCCTTGAAATCAGAGCATCCCCAAGGAGAACAAGTTGTAAATCAGAGTAGAAGAAAAGTCGAGGCTGTCGTTCTAAATGGTGTATTCAAGATGAACCAAATGCCTTTATTTTTAGGACTTAAATTCATGGCACTTTTTTCATCTTTTCAACTGATGCTGTCATCTTCAAATGACAGAGATTGAGTGCTAAATTGTTACTACATAATTTCCTTATATCTCATTTATATACTGGGTTTGACTTAAAGTTCAGATTTTGTGAAGAATGTTTTACTTTGGAAATATTGAAATATGAGGAAACACATTATTTCAACAGAGGAAAGGGAAGGTGAGGGGTGTGTGTGTGTAGAATAGTTGTAGCATCTGATTTTTTTTTTTTTTTGGCAGGTGGGGGGCTTTTGCCTTATTCCAAATGAATAAGTATTATCATTTCAGGATTTTCCTCCAACCCTTGATTCCTTCTAGTAATCTATTTCTATGGAACATTTTATTCCTTTTCTCTCATCAACACTGTTTTTATGCTGTATATATTTTTATATTGTAAAGAGGCTGAAACAATGCCCTGGAGCCCACATCCATTGGTAGCATAAACCAAATTATTATCTCTATTTGAGTGATGTGAAATGGGTCCACATTATGGCTATTCCAATGACAAATATTATAACTGTTTAGATAAATAACTTGAGATACAAACTCAGGAAGAAACCCTGTAGAACAATGAGAATAATGATACACAACAATATGGACCTATTTCACAAGCATAATGTTGGATGATCAAAGCCAGGCATCAGAAATACACACTGAAAGAGTGTAATTATGTGAAACTTTAAAACAAGTAGAGTTAATGTAAGTGTCCAGAAATCAGGATTAAAGTGTATAGGAGGGCTTCTGGGGCACCAGTTATATCCTCTCTTGACTTGGATGTTCATTTAAGAGTGTGTTTGTGAAAATCCATGTAGCTGTATACTTGTGTGTACTTTCTGTACTTTCACAAAAAATTAAAGGATTTACTTTTAATGTGAGAAATATATATTATCAGCATCCTGATGGAATACTCTGAGGATACATTTTTCAAAACCATAGGTCCCATCTTCACTGAAGCTCAATAGAATAACCCCCTACTTCATTCCAAGTAATTTGCTTTCTCTTTTTGTTTTTACTTTTACACCTGGCCGTGAAGAGCCTTATATTTCCTCTGCTGAGTTCAGAATTTCTACCACCAACGTTTCTCTAGCCCAAAGTAAATGTCCTTAGAACATGAGAAAAAGCAATATGGCCCCTCCCATAATATTGGACTGAGCTTCCCTGCAGCTCAGTGTCTTCATCCTTCACCTTCACTTAAAGTCATGACTAGGAGAGGGCACTGGCAGGGTTTTTTTTTTTTTTTTTCAGTCTTGCCAATGACTAATGTTATTACCCTATGAGATGGAGTAGCCTGACTGGAGAGAGGCTGACACTGGGCAAAAAGGGTAAGCCAACTCTCAGAATGGAACCTTTCTCCTTTATACAAATGAGTCCTATGGCATTGTCTCGCTTTGAAGATGGAATAAGCAATGGACTATCAAGAATAAAGAGGCTTCTTAGACAGGAAGGAGTTTCCTATTCTTAGAAATCTTAAAGTGAACGATTAGTGAGTCAAGATGGTGTCATGGTGAAAAGTGTGAGAGATCTGTAGCCAGACTCCTTGCTCCAGGTAACGGCTGAAACCCAGGCTGAATTATTTGAAAATACCTATTCTTCTGTTTCTGCACTTAGGAAAAATAAAATTAGGAAAGTAATAGTAATAAATAATAAGGATAACAACAGTACCCCCCTCGCTTAGGTGGTGGAGGACGTATTAAGTTTTAAAAATGGTAACTCTTGGGACCCCTGGGTGGCTCGGCAGTTTAGCACCTACCTTCAGCCCAGGGCGTGATCCTGGGGTCCCAGGATCGAGTCCCATGTCAGGCTTCCTGCATGGAGCTTGCTTCTCCCTCTGTCTGTGTCTCTGCCTCTCTCTCTCTATGTGTGTCTCTCATGAATAAATAAATAAAAATTTTAAAATAAATAAATGAATAAGTAAATAAAATGGTAACAAGAGCACTATGTAGAACAGAGTTCTATATTCACAATAGGTAATCAATATATGTTGCTTAATACATGTACTGTGTCAGATGAATGTGATCATGTCAGACTGTCACAGAAAATTCTTCCAGCTCCCACAGACTTTAGAATACAGTCCAGTTTCATATACAGTCTATTTTAACCTGGCCCTGTCTTCCCCTCCAGCCTCAGCTCTTGCCAAGGGTTTCTCTCCATTATCCTCTAGCCATGCTTAGGCTTAGAAAATCCCTAACACATTGCTTCTCCATGTCTTCATTTAGTCTCTCCCTTCTGTCTGAACTTTCCCACCCTGTTCCTATTTACCTGGGAAACATCTCTCTTCCTTTCCTTAGAAGTCTTCTTCTTCATATTGATTCTTCCTACTGACCCAAGACTTAGGTGTTCCTGCTCTGGGGATCCACAGTGCCAGAGAATATTCTTTTTGTCTACCATAAAATTCTCCATTAGACCAGGAACTACCTGAATATAAGAATAGTGGCTTTATCACTACAGAATCTCCAATGCCTAAAACAATTCTGGGCATTAATTTATTGAATGCATTAATGAGTAAACAAATAAATGACAATAAAATAAGACATAGGTAGTAATCTTCTTTAGGAGTGTAATCTCTATATTAACATCCAGCAGTTCAGTTTAAAAGACAAAAAAAATAAGTTAAAAAGAAAAGCTACAACACCAAAGACATATCCATGAAAGAAATAATTGATAAGCTGGACCTTGTTAAAATTAAAAACTTCAGCTCTGAGAAAGATAATGTCAAGAGAATTAAAAGAAAAACCACAGACTGGGAAAATTACATGCAAAAAAGACATATAATAGAGAACTTCAACCCAAAATATACAGAGAAGTGTTAAAACTCAACATTAAGAGAACAAACAACCTGATTAAAAAATAGGCCAAAGACCTTAGCAGACACCTCATCAAAGAAGTTATGCAAATGGCAAATAAACACAGGAAGAAATGCTCTACATCCTGTTTTATCAGGGAAATTTAAACTAAAACAATAATAAGAAACAACTACATATCTATTAGAACGGCCAAAATCTGGAACACCAACAATACCAAGCTGGTGGGAATGCGAGATATTATAGCCACTTTGGAAGACAGTTTGATGATTTCTTAACAAAACTGGACATATCTTTACCGTATGATCCAGCAACCATGTCCCTTGTTATTTACCGGAAATTAAACTTATGTCTACACAAACATTTGCTCGTGGATGTCTATAACAGCCTTATTCATAACTGCCAAATTTGGAAGCAACCAAGATGTTTCTCGGTAGGTGAATAGATAAACTGTGGTACATCAAGATAATGGATGCTATTCAGAGCTTAAAAAGAAATGAGCTCTTAAACCATGAAAAGTCATGGAAGAACTTTAATGCATATTACTAAGTGAAAGAAGCCAGTCTGAAAAAACTACATACTGTATGATTCCAATTATATGACATTCTGGAAAAGGCAAATCTCTGGAGACAGTAAAAAGATCATTAGTTTTTGGGAGCCGGGGGTAGGGGAGAGATGTACAGACAAAGCAGCATGTAGGGCAGTGAAACTATTCTGTATGACAAATAGTAGATATGGGTCATTATATATTTGTCTAAACTCATAGAATATGCAACACCAAGAGTGAACACTAAATGTAAAGTATGGACTTTGGTTGATTAAGCTGTATCAGTAGGTTCATCAACTGAAACAAATGTTCAGTAGTCCTCCCTTATCTGCAATTTCACTTTTAATAGTTACAGTTACCCTAGTCAACTGCAGTTCAGAAGCAGATGATCCTCTTTCTGACATATTGTCAAAAGATAAATAGTAGCCTAACACTATGTCACAATGCCTACATCATTCATCTCATTTCATCTCATCAAATAGGCATTTTATAGTCTCACATCATCACAAGAAGAAGTACAGTGAAATAAGATATTTTGGGAGAGAGACTACATATATATAAATATATATAACGTTTATTACAGTATGTTGTTATGGTTGTTCTATTTTTAGTTATTGTAGTTAATCTCTTATGATGCCTAATTTATAGGTTAAATTTTATCATAGATATGTATATATAAGACAAAGTATAATATACATAGGATTCAGTACTACCTGTTGTTCCAGGCATCAGCTGGGAATCTATGATCCATATACCATAGATAAGGGGTGGGGGGTGCCGCTCTACCACTCTGTTGGGGAATATTGATAAGGGAGGAGACTACGCATGTGTAGGGATAAGGAGAATACGGGAAACTTTTATAACCTTCCTCTTAAATTTGCCGTGAACTTTAAACTACTCTAAAAAATAATGAAAGAAACTATCTAATGGCTTCTGTTTTGCTTTTGTGAGTTACCAGCAATGCTAGTCAATTCTGAGTAAGACATAGGATCTCTGAGTTTTGAATAATGCATTTCCTTATCCCCAGATGGTGTGACATGTAGGTGGCATTTGCTACTTAGATAAACTTTCATTGTACTTACACAGATGAAAGAAAGCCCAAACTGTAACCCTTACTTAGAAAACTTATTCCTTACAATTTCCTTATTTCTTACCTTCACTTTGTGATGTGGCTAAGGAGGTGACGGAAGAATATGAAGAGCTGGGCAAGAGAAATGCTGGGTAAGGGACTGCTTCCCATAGTAACAATGCCTTGTCCTTTATTTCCCAGGCTGGTTATTAGACTTATTGTACCACATCACTCAGCTTTCTATTTTACTTTGATTAGAGTAATTAATGACATAGAGTAGAGCTTCAATGTCAAATTATTACTGTTCAGTTTAGTAACACATGTGATAGCTTTTTTTCTCCTTCAGTTTTCTTTTTAAGGAAGATCGGTTCCCTTTGGCTCATCCCCCGCTAACTCATAATTGATATCATGTACCACCTCAAATCACCCTAGTTTAAGACACTCTGATATAATCTAGAGTGTTTTACATCTTCAACACAATTACCTAAGCAGCTCTTCCAACTGGCTTACTTTTGCTAAGCCCATCTTATACAGAATTCCTAACATAACCACACTGGGTTTACAGGATTCATCTCAGCTTCCTCCCTTTTCCAGGAGGGGGAATGAAGAGTACTCAGGGGTCGGGCCAAAGGTGTTCAGAGGAAAATGAGCAGTTTCCTACTCTGCTACTTCCCCCTTCTCTTGCCTTCCCCTTAGAAGACTTTTGGTAAAAACCTAGATTCGATAGCAATATTAGCTGAGTCATTTGTACAGTTGTGTTTGTTCTGTACTTCTCTCTCACCCCTGGCAGGAGAATTAAATTTAAAACGTAAAATAGCAAAAACTCTCATCATTGAATCTGTGACAGATTTTGTGAGTCTTATATAATTACAGCACTAAACTGGTTACATATGTTTCCACTTCCTAGCCCACTATTTATGTTTCACCAATATTTAATCAATTTTTTAAGACATCATTGTGAACCTGTCATGTGTACGTGGTTAACATTGAATGTTTCTTTAGTTGTGTGATTGTGTGTTTTGATTTTTTTGTTCCTTTTTGGTAACCCTTATGAGAAGCTCAATAACAAGTGTTGAATAGTGACATACAGGTTAGAATCCTGGACGTCTTCCTTCTGTTCCTCATCCACTCTTCCTTTACCCTTTCACACCCCATCTGTGCTCCAGGAGACCAAACTTTATGGACGGCATTACTTGGGCTTCCTTAGCCAATGGTGGGCACTGTCAGGAGATCTGAGTACAGGACAAGAAAAAGGGCAAAGTGTGTAAAGTGTGTACTGACCTGTAAAAGCAGATTAGAAGTGGCCTTATTACTGTATAGAACCCCGCCCCCTCTCTCACAGCTATAGTTTTCACTGGCTTCCAATAACTACTTTCTCCCTTTGACCCTTCAAGCTAGGGGTGGTAAAGGTTTCCCATTGGTACAAGCCTCAGGGTACCTTATCATCCCACCTTTGAAAATAGCCCCTTCATTAACCTCTCTCCAGTTATCACTTGGAGTGTGGCAATTCTCTCTGTCCCCCCACCACACCTCCCATTAGGAACACACAATGTGCAATTCCAATTCCGACATGAATGCAAGATGTATCGTCACTTTATAATGAATCACACCATGCTCCTCTGACAGAATAGAGGATATTGTTCCCCTCTATGGAAATGGCTTGAAACTGATTTTGAAATGTGTGGCTATTAACTTGCATATTTCCTTTCTGGAACTCTCCAAACAGGTGTCTCTTCTTCTTTGTTAAAAGTAATTCAAATTGTGGGGACTTAGGTGGCTCAGTTGGTTAAGAGGCTGCCTTTGGCTCACGTCATGAGCCCAGGGTTCTGGGATCAGCCCTGCATTGAGCCCTGCATCAGGCTCCTGTTCAGTGGGGAGCCTGCTTCTCCCTCTCCCTCCACCCCTCCCCCCAATCATGATCACTAGCTCTCTCTCTCTCCTTCAAGTAAATAAATAAAATCTTTTTAAAAAAGTAATTCAAATTGTAAAACAATCGTTATGATCATAACACCAGTACTACTTACTAGTAATAATAACAGTAACCAGCATTTATATTGCTTGGCACATGTTTCTGCATGTGTGTTCCTTATTTTATCCCTATAAAAAACTCATGTAGGGCAGCCCCGGAGGCTCAGCGGTTTAGCGCAGCCTTCAGCCTGGGGTGTGATCCTCGAGACCTGGGATCGAGTCCCGCGTCAGGCTCCCTGCGTGGAGATTGCTTCTCCCTCTGCCTGTGTCTCTGCCTCTCTCTCTCAATCTCTCTCTGTGTGTCTCTCATGAGTAAACAAATAAATCTTTAAAAAATAATAAAAAATAATTTAAAAAACCCTCATGTAATAATTACTTCCCACCCACCTCCCTGAGTTCACAGATTAGAAAATGGAGTTCCACAGAGAGACTGTCTTTTCCATGCACCTCAAAATTTAATAAAAAGCAGAATAGAATCAAATAAAGTATTTCAAGTTCAAATCTTTCAACTCTACCTGAGCAAGAAAAATGTTAAAATACAGAGATTAAGAGGTCAGTGATGCTGCCTTCAATTTACATACCTGGTAAGTTTATTTTAATAACCATCCTGGTTCTTGGTCATCTGTTTGCAATGCAAATGGAAATGTTGTGCTCAGTTTCTGCAATATTAGTCATTTTTTAAAGGACAACTGCTGGTTTCTGTGTTTACCTGTGAATCTATAATTTCTGAAATTCTACGATAAGATCATTAACTTGTTGAGTAGACTACAAAATAGACACTAATGGAATATAAATTGATTTAAGAGCTTGGACTTCTCACTTATAGGATGACAAGCCGTATATTGAATTCACATGTATCAGCAGGAAATCTGAAGGTGTTGATCATAGTTCTTTTTTCCCCCTTTTATCTCTCTTTTTTATAGTCTAATGTATTTTTCTCCCTAAAATGCAAAGGCCACTATCTGCAATACATTTTTGTTTTCTACCCACAAAGTTAAAAAGGAAATTTCCGTTTCCTTTTTAATGTATGTATTTATGTATGTATATAGAGATAAGCACAATATTTAAACTGTAATAATAAGATATAATTTACATTTAAAACCCTATTAACCAGTTAACATAATAATCTTTTCTAGACTCCCTCAATAGAGATTGCATTTTTTGTCCTCTTATTTTTTCATGAAACAAAAAGGATAGACCCTTTTGGAAAAGTGTATCTTCTGTAATATGATTAAAATAATGACTTTTTGTAAAATCCTCCCTCCCTTTTGCCCTGATTTTGGTTCATTTTTTTTTTGGCTTTTCTTATTTCCTTGTGTATACCACAGTGTTGTCAAATTTATTACTCTGGATATTTTATTATAGTATGAGTTCAATAAGAAAGATTCATTAGGATATCTATCTTGGGTGTTTAAAAACTATACAACTTTATGATTTGGTATAGAAGTAAAATGATTGAAATATAATCTTTGACAGAGGATAAAGTAAGAATTATTTTATAATTCACTTTTTGAGGGAGGTAAGAAGAAAAATATGGTTTGCTTTATTCTTGTGGAAACCAAATGGAAGGAGACAATCATTTCTTCCACAAAGTACAATTATAAGGAGGTAGATGGATTGATTGACTGATTGGCATAGGAGAATGAATGATATTCCTGCCATGCAAGTTACTGGGTGGACCAGTCCCCTTGTCCTATAGGGATTTATAATCTAATAGAGGAGTTTTCTCTATCTACCCTTGTCTCCCAGTCCTCTTCCTCACACATACACCTGCATGCACAGGCAGACACACAACCAAAATACAATATGAATTATTTGTCTAATAAAGTGTAAGCAATGCACTGTTAGGGAGCAGAAGAGGAGGATACTAAATTCTAGCTGAGAGTCCTAGGAAAGTTTGGATTTTGAGGCATTTGAATTGACTTTCCTGTACAGGAAAATACTGAGAGAGGAGAGGTATTTCAAGAAGATTAAATAAATTAGCAAAGGAGTATAGGTAGAACTGCTTATGATATTTTTCAGACACTAAGAATCCTGATAGCTTAATAGAAACAAAAAGCTCCATAAGAGAAACAGATAAAAGATAAATTAGAAAGGTGAGCAGAGACCTGAGCATGAAGAGTTACTGGACACCTTTATAGACTTTGAACTGCATTTTAGAAACAAGTGGAAGCCCTTAATGTTTTTGTAGAATGTGTAGAATGTGGTGGCTGAAAAAAAAAAGTTGGAAAGAAGGAGATAATAAGGAGGCTCTTGGAATTGTCCAAAGCATCAGTAAGAAGAGTAACCCCCAATCTTGGGCACTGGTAGTGGCATGATAGAAACAGGTCAAATGAAAGAAATGGCAGAAGTATTTTAGTGATTTGAGAAACTATAGACAACAATTCCAAGGTTTTAATTTGTTAATGAATCCATTGATATAATAGATAGAGAAAGGTAAGGGAAGTTGGGATGGGAGACTAATGAAATGGCTATCTGTAAATCTATCTATATCTCTATTTCCACATAAATATAGGCACAAAGAGATTTGGATTTGTCTCTATCACATAGGTCACGGTGATAACACCTAGTCATAAGCCTTGGAATTCTAGTTCCATGAAAAGTCACTTTTCATTTCCTTTGCTTTAGTTTCCCCATATATTAAATGGAGAAGTTACAATAGCTATCTCATTGAAATCTTGTGAAAATTAAATAAATAAATATAGGTAAAGAGAGCCTGCCTATCATTAATGCTGTAGAAATGTTAGCTGCTATCTTTGTCTATAGATCTGTGTCTGCCTTTAACAAGCTATATAAACTTGAACCACAATATTATTTAACTTCTTGGGGCATCAATTTATTAATGGATAAAACTAAATAGTCTCTAATTCTGTTGTTGTTTAACCAAACTTATTTAACAAATAAGTATTGAATACCTACTATGTGCTATTGAATGCCTACTATGGGAGAGAACAGAACAGAACATGCATAGTGTTCACTTGGGTCTTTTGATCTGGGGTGGGTAAGAATAAGGGAAAAGAAGATGTGTTAAACAGATAAACACAAAATAATAAATATATGATAAATACAGAACTACTATCTATTTTAGAAAGTAAGGAAATTAAGAAGAATCTATGAGAGAGTATCAGGGAGGTACCACTTAGAGGCTAGGTGGAAAGGGGTGTTGGCAATCAGAGAAAAATTTTCTTTGGAGATGATGTTTGACTTGGGTCAATGGTAGCCAGCAAAGAGTGGGATAGGATGGGAATTCTAGGCAGTGGGAACATCATGGGCACTAGAGGAATTCATCCAAGGAATGGAAATAATGCCATGGGTCTGCAGGGCAGAGAGTAAAAGCAATGCTGTGTGATGAGATTGGGAATAAGTTTAGTTGGATACTATCCAGCAGCATCTTGTCAGCCAAATTCAGGGTAAGAGAGTAACTCTATTCTAAGAGTTACGGGAGTTATGGGAGCCACTGCAGAATTACAGATTTGTGTTTTAGAGGAAGGAAAAATAATACTTTGGTATAAACACACATTAAACAT